>NC_086448.1:41790782-42110248 GCF_028390025.1 Pseudophryne corroboree
GCTGTACCTACCTCTGTGTCGTCAGTCACTCGTCATCCATTAATAATAATAAGTATACTATCCATCCATCTTCATTGTATACCTGTGGTGGCTTTTTTTCTTTATACTAGTTTAGCAGTTTGCTGACAGTGTCCACCAGGTGCATTTATTATACTGTATATAGCAGTACGGTAGGCCACTGCTGTACCTACCTCTGTGTCGTCAGTCACTCGTCATCCATTAATAATAATAAGTATACTATCCATCCATCTTCATTGTATACCTGTGGTGGCTTTTTTTCTTAATACTAGTTTAGCAGTTTGCTGACAGTGTCCACCAGGTCCATTTATTATACTGTATATAGCAGTACGGTAGGCCACTGCTGTACCTACCTCTGTGTCGTCACTTGTCGTCCATAAGTATACTATCCATCCATCTACATTGTGTACCTGTGGTGGCTTTTTTTCTTTATACTAGTAGTACTAGTTTAGCAGTCTGCTAACAGTGTCCACCAGGTCCATTATACTGTATATAGCTGTACGGTAGGCCACTGCTGTACCTACCTCTGTGTCATCACTCGTCGTCCATAGGTATACTATCCATCCATCTACATTGTATACCTGTGGTGGCTTTTTTTTTTATACTAGTAGTACTAGTTTAGCAGTCTGCTGACAGTGTCCACCAGGTCCATTATACTGTATATAGCAGTACGGTAGGCCACTGCTGTACCTACCTCTGTGTCGTCAGTCACTCGTCATCCATTAATAATAATAAGTATACTATCCATTAATCTACATTGTTTACCTGTGGTGGCTTTTTTTCTTTATACTAGTTTAGCAGTTTGCTGACAGTGTCCACCAGGTCCATTTATTATACTGTATATAGCAGTATGGTAGGCCACTGCTGTACCTACCTCTGTGTCGTCACTCGTCGTCCATAAGTATACTATCCATCCATCTACATTGTATACCTGTGGTGCCTTTTTTTCTTTATACTAGTTTAGCAGTTTGCTGACAGTGTCCACCAGGTCCATTTATTATACTGTATATAGCAGTACGGTAGGCCACTGATGTACTTACCTCTGTGTCGTCACTCGTCGTCCATAAGTACACTATCCATCCATCTACATTGTATACCTGTGGTGCCTTTTTTTCTTTATACTAGTAGTACTAGTTTAGCAGTCTGCTGACAGTGTCCACCAGGTCCATTATATTGTATATAGCAGTACGGTAGGCCACTGCTGTACCTACCTCTGTGTCGTCAGTCACTCGTCATCCATTAATAATAATAAGTATACTATCCATCCATCTTAATTGTATACCTGTGGTGGCTTTTTTTCTTTATACTAGTTTAGTAGTTTGCTGACAGTGTCCACCAGGTCCATTTATTATACTGTATATAGCAGTACGGTAGGCCACTGCTGTACCTACCTCTGTGTCGTCACTCGTCGTCCATAAGTATACTATCCATCCATCTACATTGTATACCTGTGGTGCCTTTTTTTCTTTATACTAGTAGTACTAGTTTAGCAGTCTGCTGACAGTGTCCACCAGGTCCATTATACTGTATATAGCAGTACGGTACGCCACTGCTGTACCTACCTCTGTGTTGTCAGTCACTCGTCATCCATTAATAATAATAAGTATACTATCCATCCATCCATCTACATTGTATACCTGTGGTGGCTTTTTTTCTTTATACTAGTTTAGCAGTTTGCTGACAGTGTCCACCAGGTCCATTTATTATACTGTATATAGCAGTACGGTAGGCCACTGCTGTACCTACCTCTGTGTCGTCACTCGTCGTCCATAAGTATACTATCCATCCATCTACATTGTATACCTGTGGTGCCTTTTTTTCTTTATACTAGTAGTACTAGTTTAGCAGTCTGCTGACAGTGTCCACCAGGTCCATTATACTGTATATAGCAGTACGGTAGGCCACTGCTGTACCTACCTCTGTGTCGTCACTCGTCGTCCATAAGTATACTACCATCCATCTACATTGTATACCTGTGGTGGCTTTTTTTTTATACTAGTAGTACTAGTTTAGCAGTCTGCTGACAGTGTCCACCAGGTCCATTATACTGTATATAGCAGTACGGTAGGCCACTGCTGTACCTACCTCTGTGTCGACAGTCACTCGTCATCCATTAATAATAATAAGTATACTATCCATCCATCTACATTGTATACCTGTGGTGGCTTTTTTTCTTTATACTAGTTTAGCAGTTTGCTGACAGTGTCCACCAGGTCCATTTATTATACTGTATATAGCAGTACGGTAGGCCACTGCTGTACCTACCTCTGTGTCGTCAGTCACTCGTCATCCATTAATAATAATAAGTATACTATCCATCCATCTTCATTGTATACCTGTGGTGGCTTTTTTTCTTTATACTAGTTTAGCAGTTTGCTGACAGTGTCCACCAGGTCCATTTATTATACTGTATATAGCAGTACGGTAGGCCACTGCTGTACCTACCTCTGTGTCGTCACTTGTCGTACATAAGTATACTATCCATCCATCTACATTGTATACCTGTGGTGCCTTTTTTTCTTTATACTAGTAGTACTAGTTTAGCAGTCTGCTGACAGTGTCCACCAGGTCCATTATACTGTATATAGCAGTACGGTACGCCACTGCTGTACCTACCTCTGTGTTGTCAGTCACTCGTCATCCATTAATAATAATAAGTATACTATCCATCCATCTACATTGTATTCCTGTGGTGGCTTTTTTTCTTTATACTAGTTTAGCAGTTTGCTGACAGTGTCCACCAGGTCCATTTATTATACTGCATATAGCAGTACGGTAGGCCACTGCTGTACCTACCTCTGTGTCGTCAGTCACTCGTCATCCATTAATAATAATAAGTATACTATCCATCCATTAACATTGTATACCTGTGGTGGCTTTTTTTCTTTATACTAGTTTAGCAGTTTGCTGACAGTGTCCACCAGGTCCATTTATTATACTGTATATAGCAGTACGGTAGGCCACTGCTGTACCTACCTCTGTGTCGTCACTCGTCGTCCATAAGTATACTATCCATCCATCTACATTGTATACCTGTGGTGCCTTTTTTTCTTTATACTAGTAGTACTAGTTTAGCAGTCTGCTGACAGTGTCCACCAGGTCCATTATACTGTATATAGCAGTACGGTAGGCCACTGCTGTACCTACCTCTGTGTCGTCACTCGTCGTCCATAAGTATACTACCATCCATCTACATTGTATATCTGTGGTGGCTTTTTTTTTTATACTAGTAGTACTAGTTTAGCAGTCTGCTGACAGTGTCCACCAGGTCCATTATACTGTATATAGCAGTACGGTAGGCCACTGCTGTACCTACCTCTGTGTCATCAGTCACTCGTCATCCATTAATAATAATAAATATACTATCCATCCATTAACATTGTATACCTGTGGTAGCTTTTTTTCTTTATACTAGTTTAGCAGTTTGCTGACAGTGTCCACCAGGTCCATTTATTATACTGTATATAGCAGTACGGTAGGCCACTGATGTACTTACCTCTGTGTCGTCACTCGTCGTCCAAAAGTACACTATCCATCCATCTACATTGTATACCTGTAGTGCCTTTTTTTCTTTATACTAGTAGTACTAGTTTAGCAGTCTGCTGACAGTGTCCACCAGGTCCATTATACTGTATATAGCAGTACGGTAGGCCACTGCTGTACCTACCTCTGTGTCGTCAGTCACTCGTCATCCATTAATAATAATAAGTATACTATCCATCCATCTTCATTGTATACCTGTGGTGGCTTTTTTTCTTTATACTAGTTTAGCAGTTTGCTGACAGTGTCCACCAGGTGCATTTATTATACTGTATATAGCAGTACGGTAGGCCACTGCTGTACCTACCTCTGTGTCGTCAGTCACTCGTCATCCATTAATAATAATAAGTATACTATCCATCCATCTTCATTGTATACCTGTGGTGGCTTTTTTTCTTAATACTAGTTTAGCAGTTTGCTGACAGTGTCCACCAGGTCCATTTATTATACTGTATATAGCAGTACGGTAGGCCACTGCTGTACCTACCTCTGTGTCGTCACTTGTCGTCCAAAAGTACACTATCCATCCATCTACATTGTATACCTGTAGTGCCTTTTTTTCTTTATACTAGTAGTACTAGTTTAGCAGTCTGCTGACAGTGTCCACCAGGTCCATTATACTGTATATAGCAGTACGGTAGGCCACTGCTGTACCTACCTCTGTGTCGTCAGTCACTCGTCATCCATTAATAATAATAAGTATACTATCCATCCATCTTCATTGTATACCTGTGGTGGCTTTTTTTCTTTATACTAGTTTAGCAGTTTGCTGACAGTGTCCACCAGGTGCATTTATTATACTGTATATAGCAGTACGGTAGGCCACTGCTGTACCTACCTCTGTGTCGTCAGTCACTCGTCATCCATTAATAATAATAAGTATACTATCCATCCATCTTCATTGTATACCTGTGGTGGCTTTTTTTCTTAATACTAGTTTAGCAGTTTGCTGACAGTGTCCACCAGGTCCATTTATTATACTGTATATAGCAGTACGGTAGGCCACTGCTGTACCTACCTCTGTGTCGTCACTTGTCGTCCATAAGTATACTATCCATCCATCTACATTGTGTACCTGTGGTGCCTTTTTTTCTTTATACTAGTAGTACTAGTTTAGCAGTCTGCTGACAGTGTCCACCAGGTCCATTATACTGTATATAGCAGTACGGTACGCCACTGCTGTACCTACCTCTGTGTTGTCAGTCACTCGTCATCCATTAATAATAATAAGTATACTATCCATCCATCTACATTGTATACCTGTGGTGGCTTTTTTTCTTTATACTAGTTTAGCAGTTTGCTGACAGTGTCCACCAGGTCCATTTATTATACTGTATATAGCAGTACGGTAGGCCACTGCTGTACCTACCTCTGTGTCGTCACTCGTCGTCCATAAGTATACTATCCATCCATCTACATTGTATACCTGTGGTGGCTTTTTTTCTTTATACTAGTAGTACTAGTTTAGCAGTCTGCTAACAGTGTCCACCAGGTCCATTATACTGTATATAGCTGTACGGTAGGCCACTGCTGTACCTACCTCTGTGTCATCACTCGTCGTCCATAGGTATACTATCCATCCATCTACATTGTATACCTGTGGTGGCTTTTTTTTTTATACTAGTAGTACTAGTTTAGCAGTCTGCTGACAGTGTCCACCAGGTCCATTATACTGTATATAGCAGTATGGTAGGCCACTGCTGTACCTACCTCTGTGTCGTCAGTCACTCGTCATCCATTAATAATAATAAGTATACTATCCATTAATCTACATTGTTTACCTGTGGTGGCTTTTTTTCTTTATACTAGTTTAGCAGTTTGCTGACAGTGTCCACCAGGTCCATTTATTATACTGTATATAGCAGTATGGTAGGCCACTGCTGTACCTACCTCTGTGTCGTCACTCGTCGTCCATAAGTATACTATCCATCCATCTACATTGTATACCTGTGGTGCCTTTTTTTCTTTATACTAGTTTAGCAGTTTGCTGACAGTGTCCACCAGGTCCATTTATTATACTGTATATAGCAGTACGGTAGGCCACTGATGTACTTACCTCTGTGTCGTCACTCGTCGTCCATAAGTACACTATCCATCCATCTACATTGTATACCTGTGGTGCCTTTTTTTCTTTATACTAGTAGTACTAGTTTAGCAGTCTGCTGACAGTGTCCACCAGGTCCATTATATTGTATATAGCAGTACGGTAGGCCACTGCTGTACCTACCTCTGTGTCGTCAGTCACTCGTCATCCATTAATAATAATAAGTATACTATCCATCCATCTTAATTGTATACCTGTGGTGGCTTTTTTTCTTTATACTAGTTTAGTAGTTTGCTGACAGTGTCCACCAGGTCCATTTATTATACTGTATATAGCAGTACGGTAGGCCACTGCTGTACCTACCTCTGTGTCGTCACTCGTCGTCCATAAGTATACTATCCATCCATCTACATTGTATACCTGTGGTGCCTTTTTTTCTTTATACTAGTAGTACTAGTTTAGCAGTCTGCTGACAGTGTCCACCAGGTCCATTATACTGTATATAGCAGTACGGTACGCCACTGCTGTACCTACCTCTGTGTTGTCAGTCACTCGTCATCCATTAATAATAATAAGTATACTATCCATCCATCCATCTACATTGTATACCTGTGGTGGCTTTTTTTCTTTATACTAGTTTAGCAGTTTGCTGACAGTGTCCACCAGGTCCATTTATTATACTGTATATAGCAGTACGGTAGGCCACTGCTGTACCTACCTCTGTGTCGTCACTCGTCGTCCATAAGTATACTATCCATCCATCTACATTGTATACCTGTGGTGCCTTTTTTTCTTTATACTAGTAGTACTAGTTTAGCAGTCTGCTGACAGTGTCCACCAGGTCCATTATACTGTATATAGCAGTACGGTAGGCCACTGCTGTACCTACCTCTGTGTCGTCACTCGTCGTCCATAAGTATACTACCATCCATCTACATTGTATACCTGTGGTGGCTTTTTTTTTATACTAGTAGTACTAGTTTAGCAGTCTGCTGACAGTGTCCACCAGGTCCATTATACTGTATATAGCAGTACGGTAGGCCACTGCTGTACCTACCTCTGTGTCGACAGTCACTCGTCATCCATTAATAATAATAAGTATACTATCCATCCATCTACATTGTATACCTGTGGTGGCTTTTTTTCTTTATACTAGTTTAGCAGTTTGCTGACAGTGTCCACCAGGTCCATTTATTATACTGTATATAGCAGTACGGTAGGCCACTGCTGTACCTACCTCTGTGTCGTCAGTCACTCGTCATCCATTAATAATAATAAGTATACTATCCATCCATCTTCATTGTATACCTGTGGTGGCTTTTTTTCTTTATACTAGTTTAGCAGTTTGCTGACAGTGTCCACCAGGTCCATTTATTATACTGTATATAGCAGTACGGTAGGCCACTGCTGTACCTACCTCTGTGTCGTCACTTGTCGTACATAAGTATACTATCCATCCATCTACATTGTATACCTGTGGTGCCTTTTTTTCTTTATACTAGTAGTACTAGTTTAGCAGTCTGCTGACAGTGTCCACCAGGTCCATTATACTGTATATAGCAGTACGGTACGCCACTGCTGTACCTACCTCTGTGTTGTCAGTCACTCGTCATCCATTAATAATAATAAGTATACTATCCATCCATCTACATTGTATTCCTGTGGTGGCTTTTTTTCTTTATACTAGTTTAGCAGTTTGCTGACAGTGTCCACCAGGTCCATTTATTATACTGCATATAGCAGTACGGTAGGCCACTGCTGTACCTACCTCTGTGTCGTCAGTCACTCGTCATCCATTAATAATAATAAGTATACTATCCATCCATTAACATTGTATACCTGTGGTGGCTTTTTTTCTTTATACTAGTTTAGCAGTTTGCTGACAGTGTCCACCAGGTCCATTTATTATACTGTATATAGCAGTACGGTAGGCCACTGCTGTACCTACCTCTGTGTCGTCACTCGTCGTCCATAAGTATACTATCCATCCATCTACATTGTATACCTGTGGTGGCTTTTTTTTTTATACTAGTTTAGCAGTCTGCTGACAGTGTCCACCAGGTCCATTATACTGTATATAGCAGTATGGTAGGCCACTGCTGTACCTACCTCTGTGTCATCACTCGTCGTCCATAGGTATACTATCCATCCATCTACATTGTATACCTGTGGTGGCTTTTTTTTTATACTAGTTTAGCAGTTTGCTGACAGTGTCCACCAGGTCCATTTATTATACTGTATATAGCAGTACGGTAGGCCACTGCTGTACCTACCTCTGTGTCGTCACTCGTCGTCCATAAGTATACTATCCATCCATCTACATTGTATACCTGTGGTGCCTTTTTTTCTTTATACTAGTAGTACTAGTTTAGCAGTCTGCTGACAGTGTCCACCAGGTCCATTATACTGTTTATAGCAGTACGGTACGCCACTGCTGTACCTACCTCTGTGTCGTCAGTCACTCGTCATCCATTAATAATAATAAGTATACTATCCATCCATCTACATTGTATACCTGTGGTGGCTTTTTTTCTTTATACTAGTTTAGCAGTTTGCTGACAGTGTCCACCAGGTCCATTTATTATACTGTATATAGTAGTATGGTAGGCCACTGCTGTACCTACCTCTGTGTCGTCACTCGTCGTCCATAAGTATACTATCCATCCATCTACATTGTATACCTGTGGTGCCTTTTTTTCTTTATACTAGTAGTACTAGTTTAGCAGTCTGCTGACAGTGTCCACCAGGTCCATTATACTGTATATAGCAGTACGGTAGGCCACTGCTGTACCTACCTCTGTGTCGTCACTCGTCGTCCATAAGTATACTACCATCCATCTACATTGTATATCTGTGGTGGCTTTTTTTTTTATACTAGTAGTACTAGTTTAGCAGTCTGCTGACAGTGTCCACCAGGTCCATTATACTGTATATAGCAGTACGGTAGGCCACTGCTGTACCTACCTCTGTGTCATCAGTCACTCGTCATCCATTAATAATAATAAATATACTATCCATCCATTAACATTGTATACCTGTGGTAGCTTTTTTTCTTTATACTAGTTTAGCAGTTTGCTGACAGTGTCCACCAGGTCCATTTATTATACTGTATATAGCAGTACGGTAGGCCACTGATGTACTTACCTCTGTGTCGTCACTCGTCGTCCAAAAGTACACTATCCATCCATCTACATTGTATACCTGTAGTGCCTTTTTTTCTTTATACTAGTAGTACTAGTTTAGCAGTCTGCTGACAGTGTCCACCAGGTCCATTATACTGTATATAGCAGTACGGTAGGCCACTGCTGTACCTACCTCTGTGTCGTCAGTCACTCGTCATCCATTAATAATAATAAGTATACTATCCATCCATCTTCATTGTATACCTGTGGTGGCTTTTTTTCTTTATACTAGTTTAGCAGTTTGCTGACAGTGTCCACCAGGTGCATTTATTATACTGTATATAGCAGTACGGTAGGCCACTGCTGTACCTACCTCTGTGTCGTCAGTCACTCGTCATCCATTAATAATAATAAGTATACTATCCATCCATCTTCATTGTATACCTGTGGTGGCTTTTTTTCTTAATACTAGTTTAGCAGTTTGCTGACAGTGTCCACCAGGTCCATTTATTATACTGTATATAGCAGTACGGTAGGCCACTGCTGTACCTACCTCTGTGTCGTCACTTGTCGTCCATAAGTATACTATCCATCCATCTACATTGTGTACCTGTGGTGCCTTTTTTTCTTTATACTAGTAGTACTAGTTTAGCAGTCTGCTGACAGTGTCCACCAGGTCCATTATACTGTATATAGCAGTACGGTACGCCACTGCTGTACCTACCTCTGTGTTGTCAGTCACTCGTCATCCATTAATAATAATAAGTATACTATCCATCCATCTACATTGTATACCTGTGGTGGCTTTTTTTCTTTATACTAGTTTAGCAGTTTGCTGACAGTGTCCACCAGGTCCATTTATTATACTGTATATAGCAGTACGGTAGGCCACTGCTGTACCTACCTCTGTGTCGTCACTCGTCGTCCATAAGTATACTATCCATCCATCTACATTGTATACCTGTGGTGGCTTTTTTTCTTTATACTAGTAGTACTAGTTTAGCAGTCTGCTAACAGTGTCCACCAGGTCCATTATACTGTATATAGCTGTACGGTAGGCCACTGCTGTACCTACCTCTGTGTCATCACTCGTCGTCCATAGGTATACTATCCATCCATCTACATTGTATACCTGTGGTGGCTTTTTTTTTTATACTAGTAGTACTAGTTTAGCAGTCTGCTGACAGTGTCCACCAGGTCCATTATACTGTATATAGCAGTACGGTAGGCCACTGCTGTACCTACCTCTGTGTCGTCAGTCACTCGTCATCCATTAATAATAATAAGTATACTATCCATTAATCTACATTGTTTACCTGTGGTGGCTTTTTTTCTTTATACTAGTTTAGCAGTTTGCTGACAGTGTCCACCAGGTCCATTTATTATACTGTATATAGCAGTATGGTAGGCCACTGCTGTACCTACCTCTGTGTCGTCACTCGTCGTCCATAAGTATACTATCCATCCATCTACATTGTATACCTGTGGTGCCTTTTTTTCTTTATACTAGTTTAGCAGTTTGCTGACAGTGTCCACCAGGTCCATTTATTATACTGTATATAGCAGTACGGTAGGCCACTGATGTACTTACCTCTGTGTCGTCACTCGTCGTCCATAAGTACACTATCCATCCATCTACATTGTATACCTGTGGTGCCTTTTTTTCTTTATACTAGTAGTACTAGTTTAGCAGTCTGCTGACAGTGTCCACCAGGTCCATTATATTGTATATAGCAGTACGGTAGGCCACTGCTGTACCTACCTCTGTGTCGTCAGTCACTCGTCATCCATTAATAATAATAAGTATACTATCCATCCATCTTAATTGTATACCTGTGGTGGCTTTTTTTCTTTATACTAGTTTAGTAGTTTGCTGACAGTGTCCACCAGGTCCATTTATTATACTGTATATAGCAGTACGGTAGGCCACTGCTGTACCTACCTCTGTGTCGTCACTCGTCGTCCATAAGTATACTATCCATCCATCTACATTGTATACCTGTGGTGCCTTTTTTTCTTTATACTAGTAGTACTAGTTTAGCAGTCTGCTGACAGTGTCCACCAGGTCCATTATACTGTATATAGCAGTACGGTACGCCACTGCTGTACCTACCTCTGTGTTGTCAGTCACTCGTCATCCATTAATAATAATAAGTATACTATCCATCCATCCATCTACATTGTATACCTGTGGTGGCTTTTTTTCTTTATACTAGTTTAGCAGTTTGCTGACAGTGTCCACCAGGTCCATTTATTATACTGTATATAGCAGTACGGTAGGCCACTGCTGTACCTACCTCTGTGTCATCACTCGTCGTCCATAAGTATACTATCCATCCATCTACATTGTATACCTGTGGTGCCTTTTTTTCTTTATACTAGTAGTACTAGTTTAGCAGTCTGCTGACAGTGTCCACCAGGTCCATTATACTGTATATAGCAGTACGGTAGGCCACTGCTGTACCTACCTCTGTGTCGTCACTCGTCGTCCATAAGTATACTACCATCCATCTACATTGTATACCTGTGGTGGCTTTTTTTTTATACTAGTAGTACTAGTTTAGCAGTCTGCTGACAGTGTCCACCAGGTCCATTATACTGTATATAGCAGTACGGTAGGCCACTGCTGTACCTACCTCTGTGTCGACAGTCACTCGTCATCCATTAATAATAATAAGTATACTATCCATCCATCTACATTGTATACTTGTGGTGGCTTTTTTTCTTTATACTAGTTTAGCAGTTTGCTGACAGTGTCCACCAGGTCCATTTATTATACTGTATATAGCAGTACGGTAGGCCACTGCTGTACCTACCTCTGTGTCGTCAGTCACTCGTCATCCATTAATAATAATAAGTATACTATCCATCCATCTTCATTGTATACCTGTGGTGGCTTTTTTTCTTTATACTAGTTTAGCAGTTTGCTGACAGTGTCCACCAGGTCCATTTATTATACTGTATATAGCAGTACGGTAGGCCACTGCTGTACCTACCTCTGTGTCGTCACTTGTCGTACATAAGTATACTATCCATCCATCTACATTGTATACCTGTGGTGCCTTTTTTTCTTTATACTAGTAGTACTAGTTTAGCAGTCTGCTGACAGTGTCCACCAGGTCCATTATACTGTATATAGCAGTACGGTACGCCACTGCTGTACCTACCTCTGTGTTGTCAGTCACTCGTCATCCATTAATAATAATAAGTATACTATCCATCCATCTACATTGTATTCCTGTGGTGGCTTTTTTTCTTTATACTAGTTTAGCAGTTTGCTGACAGTGTCCACCAGGTCCATTTATTATACTGCATATAGCAGTACGGTAGGCCACTGCTGTACCTACCTCTGTGTCGTCAGTCACTCGTCATCCATTAATAATAATAAGTATACTATCCATCCATTAACATTGTATACCTGTGGTGGCTTTTTTTCTTTATACTAGTTTAGCAGTTTGCTGACAGTGTCCACCAGGTCCATTTATTATACTGTATATAGCAGTACGGTAGGCCACTGCTGTACCTACCTCTGTGTCGTCACTCGTCGTCCATAAGTATACTATCCATCCATCTACATTGTATACCTGTGGTGGCTTTTTTTTTTATACTAGTTTAGCAGTCTGCTGACAGTGTCCACCAGGTCCATTATACTGTATATAGCAGTATGGTAGGCCACTGCTGTACCTACCTCTGTGTCATCACTCGTCGTCCATAGGTATACTATCCATCCATCTACATTGTATACCTGTGGTGGCTTTTTTTTTATACTAGTTTAGCAGTTTGCTGACAGTGTCCACCAGGTCCATTTATTATACTGTATATAGCAGTACGGTAGGCCACTGCTGTACCTACCTCTGTGTCGTCACTCGTCGTCCATAAGTATACTATCCATCCATCTACATTGTATACCTGTGGTGCCTTTTTTTCTTTATACTAGTAGTACTAGTTTAGCAGTCTGCTGACAGTGTCCACCAGGTCCATTATACTGTTTATAGCAGTACGGTACGCCACTGCTGTACCTACCTCTGTGTCGTCAGTCACTCGTCATCCATTAATAATAATAAGTATACTATCCATCCATCTACATTGTATACCTGTGGTGGCTTTTTTTCTTTATACTAGTTTAGCAGTTTGCTGACAGTGTCCACCAGGTCCATTTATTATACTGTATATAGTAGTATGGTAGGCCACTGCTGTACCTACCTCTGTGTCGTCACTCGTCGTCCATAAGTATACTATCCATCCATCTACATTGTATACCTGTGGTGCCTTTTTTTCTTTATACTAGTAGTACTAGTTTAGCAGTCTGCTGACAGTGTCCACCAGGTCCATTATACTGTATATAGCAGTACGGTAGGCCACTGCTGTACCTACCTCTGTGTCGTCACTCGTCGTCCATAAGTATACTACCATCCATCTACATTGTATATCTGTGGTGGCTTTTTTTTTTATACTAGTAGTACTAGTTTAGCAGTCTGCTGACAGTGTCCACCAGGTCCATTATACTGTATATAGCAGTACGGTAGGCCACTGCTGTACCTACCTCTGTGTCATCAGTCACTCGTCATCCATTAATAATAATAAATATACTATCCATCCATTAACATTGTATACCTGTGGTAGCTTTTTTTCTTTATACTAGTTTAGCAGTTTGCTGACAGTGTCCACCAGGTCCATTTATTATACTGTATATAGCAGTACGGTAGGCCACTGATGTACTTACCTCTGTGTCGTCACTCGTCGTCCAAAAGTACACTATCCATCCATCTACATTGTATACCTGTAGTGCCTTTTTTTCTTTATACTAGTAGTACTAGTTTAGCAGTCTGCTGACAGTGTCCACCAGGTCCATTATACTGTATATAGCAGTACGGTAGGCCACTGCTGTACCTACCTCTGTGTCGTCAGTCACTCGTCATCCATTAATAATAATAAGTATACTATCCATCCATCTTCATTGTATACCTGTGGTGGCTTTTTTTCTTTATACTAGTTTAGCAGTTTGCTGACAGTGTCCACCAGGTGCATTTATTATACTGTATATAGCAGTACGGTAGGCCACTGCTGTACCTACCTCTGTGTCGTCAGTCACTCGTCATCCATTAATAATAATAAGTATACTATCCATCCATCTTCATTGTATACCTGTGGTGGCTTTTTTTCTTAATACTAGTTTAGCAGTTTGCTGACAGTGTCCACCAGGTCCATTTATTATACTGTATATAGCAGTACGGTAGGCCACTGCTGTACCTACCTCTGTGTCGTCACTTGTCGTCCATAAGTATACTATCCATCCATCTACATTGTGCACCTGTGGTGCCTTTTTTTTATTATACTAGTAGTACTAGTTTAGCAGTCTGCTGACAGTGTCCACCAGGTCCATTATACTGTATATAGCAGTACGGTACGCCACTGCTGTACCTACCTCTGTGTTGTCAGTCACTCGTCATCCATTAATAATAATAAGTATACTATCCATCCATCTACATTGTATACCTGTGGTGGCTTTTTTTCTTTATACTAGTTTAGCAGTTTGCTGACAGTGTCCACCAGGTCCATTTATTATACTGTATATAGCAGTACGGTAGGCCACTGCTGTACCTACCTCTGTGTCGTCACTCGTCGTCCATAAGTATACTATCCATCCATCTACATTGTATACCTGTGGTGGCTTTTTTTCTTTATACTAGTAGTACTAGTTTAGCAGTCTGCTAACAGTGTCCACCAGGTCCATTATACTGTATATAGCTGTACGGTAGGCCACTGCTGTACCTACCTCTGTGTCATCACTCGTCGTCCATAGGTATACTATCCATCCATCTACATTGTATACCTGTGGTGGCTTTTTTTTTTATACTAGTAGTACTAGTTTAGCAGTCTGCTGACAGTGTCCACCAGGTCCATTATACTGTATATAGCAGTACGGTAGGCCACTGCTGTACCTACCTCTGTGTCGTCAGTCACTCGTCATCCATTAATAATAATAAGTATACTATCCATTAATCTACATTGTTTACCTGTGGTGGCTTTTTTTCTTTATACTAGTTTAGCAGTTTGCTGACAGTGTCCACCAGGTCCATTTATTATACTGTATATAGCAGTATGGTAGGCCACTGCTGTACCTACCTCTGTGTCGTCACTCGTCGTCCATAAGTATACTATCCATCCATCTACATTGTATACCTGTGGTGCCTTTTTTTCTTTATACTAGTTTAGCAGTTTGCTGACAAAGTCCACCAGGTCCATTTATTATACTGTATATAGCAGTACGGTAGGCCACTGCTGTACCTACCTCTGTGTCGTCACTTGTCGTTCATAAGTATACTATCCATCCATCTACATTGTATATCTGTGGTGCCTTTTTTTCTTTTTACTAGTAGTACTAGTTTAGCAGTCTGCTGACAGTGTCCACCAGGTCCATTATACTGTATATAGCAGTACGGTAGGCCACTGCTGTACCTACCTCTGTGTCGTCACTCGTCGTCCATAAGTATACTACCATCCATCTACATTGTATATCTGTGGTGGCTTTTTTTTTTATACTAGTAGTACTAGTTTAGCAGTCTGCTGGCAGTGTCCACCAGGTCCATTATACTGTATATAGCAGTACGGTAGGCCACTACTGTACCTACCTCTGTGTCGTCAGTCACTCGTCATCCATTAATAATAATAAATATACTATCCATCCATTAACATTGTATACCTGTGGTGGCTTTTTTTCTTTATACTAGTTTAGCAGTTTGCTGACAGTGTCCACCAGGTCCATTTATTATACTGTATATAGCAGTACGGTAGGCCACTTCTGTACCTACCTCTGTGTCGTCACTCGTCGTCCATAAGTATACTATCCATCCATCTACATTGTATACCTGTGGTGGCTTTTTTTCTTTATACTAGTAGTACTAGTTTAGCAGTCTACTGACAGTGTCCACCAGGTCCATTATACTGTATATAGCAGTATGGTAGGCCACTGCTGTACCTACCTCTGTGTCATCACTCGTCGTCCATAGGTATACTATCCATCCATCTACATTGTATACCTGTGGTGGCTTTTTTTTTTATACTAGTAGTACTAGTTTAGCAGTCTGCTGACAGTGTCCACCAGGTCCATTATACTGTGTATAGCAGTACGGTAGGCCACTGCTGTACCTACCTCTGTGTCGTCAGTCACTCGTCATCCATTAATAATAATAAGTATACTATCCATTAATCTACATTGTATACCTGTGGTGGCTTTTTTTCTTTATACTAGTTTAGCAGTTTGCTGACAGTGTCCACCAGGTCCATTTATTATACTGTATATAGCAGTACGGGTAGGCCACTGCTGTACCTACCTCTGTGTCGTCACTCGTCGTCCATAAGTATACTATCCATCCATCTACATTGTATACCTGTGGTGCCTTTTTTTCTTTATACTAGTTTAGCAGTTTTCTGACAAAGTCCTCCAGGTCCATTTATTATACTGTATATAGCAGTACGGTAGGCCACTGCTGTACCTACCTCTGTGTCGTCACTCATCGTTCATAAGTATACTATCCATCCATCTACATTGTATACCTGTGGTGCCTTTTTTTCTTTATACTAGTAGTACTAGTTTAGCAGTCTGCTGACAGTGTCCACCAGGTCCATTATACTGTATATAGCAGTACGGTAGGCCACTGCTGTACCTACCTCTGTGTCGTCACTCGTCATCCATAAGTATACTATCCATCCATCTACATTGTATACCTGTGGTGCCTTTTAGTTGTGCGCATTAAAATATGGAGAACAAAAATGTGGAGGTTAAAAAATAGGGAAAGATCAAGATCCACTTCCACCTCGTGCTGAAGCTGCTGCCACTAGTCATGGCCGAGACGATGAAATGCCATCAACGTCGTCTGCCAAGGTCGATGCCCAATGTCATAGTACAGAGCATGTAAAATCCAAAAAACAAAATATCAGTAAAATGACCCAAAAATCAAAATTAAAAGCGTCTGAGGAGAAGCGTAAACTTGCCAATATGCCATTTACGACACGGAGTGGCAAGGAACGGCTGAGGCTCTGGCCTATGTTCATGGCTAGTGGTTCAGCTTCACATGAGGATGGAAGCACTCATCCTCTCGCTAGAAAAAAGAAAAGACTTAAGCTGGCAAAAGCACAGCAAAGAACTGTGCGTTCTTCGAAATCACAAATCCCCAAGGAGAGTCCAATTGTGTCGGTTGCGATGCCTGACCTTCCCAATACTGGACGGGAAGAGCTTGCGCCTTCCACCATTTGCACGCCCCCTGCAAGTGCTGGAAGGAGCACACGCAGTCCAGTTCCTGATATTCAAATTGAAGATGTCAGTGTTGAAGTACACCAGGATGAGGATATGGGTGTTGCTGGCGCTGGGGAGGAAATTGACAAGGAGGATTCTGATGGTGAGGTGGTTTGTTTAAGTCAGGCACCCGGGGAGACGCCTGTTGTCCGTGGGAGGAATATGGCCATTAACATGCCTGGTCAAAATACAAAAAAATCAGCTCTTCGGTTTGTTTTGAATTATTTCAACACAAATGCGGACAACAGGTGTCAAGCCGTGTGTTGCCTTTGTCAAGCTGTAATAAGTAGGGGTAAGGACGTTAACCACCTCGGAACATCCTCCCTTATACGTCACCTGCAGCGCATTCATCATAAGTCAGTGACAAGTTCAAAAACTTTGGGTGACAGCGGAAGCAGTCCACTGACCACTAAATCCCTTCCTCTTATAACCAAGCTCCTGCAAACCACACCACCAACTCCCTCAGTGTCAATTTCCTCCTTACCCAGGAAAGCCAATAGTCCTGCAGGCCATGTCACTGGCAAGTCTGACGAGTCCTCTCCTGCCTGGGATTCCTCCGATGCATCCTTGAGTGTAACGCCTACTGCTGCTGGCGCTGCTGTTGTTGCTGCTGGGAGTCGATCGTCATCCCAGAGGGGAAGTCGGAAGACCACTTGTACTACTTCCAGTAAGCAATTGACTGTACAACAGTCCTTTGCGAGGAAGATGAAATATCATAGCAGTCATCCTGCTGCAAAGCGGATAACTGAGTCCTTGGCAGCCTGGGCGGTGAGAAACGTGGTTTCCGGTATCCATCGTTAATTCAGAGGCAACTATAGACTTGATTGAGGTACTGTGTCCCCGGTACCAAATACCATCTAGGTTCCATTTCTCTAGGCAGGCGATACCGAAAATGTACACAGACCTCAGAAAAAGACTCACCAGTGTCCTAAAAATGCAGTTGTACCCCAATGTCCACTTAACCATGGACATGTGGACAAGTGGAGCAGGGCAGACTCAGGACTATATGACTGTGACAGCCCACTGGGTAGATGTATTGCCTCCCGCTGCAAGAACAGCAGCGGCGGCACCAGTAGCAGCATCTCGCAAACGCCAACTCGTTCCTAGGCAGGCTACGCTTTATATCACCGCTTTCCAGAATACGCACACAGCTGAAAATCTCTTACGGGAAACTGAGGAAGATCATCGCAGAATGGCTTACCCCAATTGGACTCTCCTGGGGATTTGTGACATCGGACAACGCCAGCAATATTGTGCGTGCATTACATCTGGGCAAATTCCAGCACGTCCCATGTTTTGCACATACCTTGAATTTGGTGGTGCCGAATTATTTAAAAAACGACAGGGGCGTGCAAGAGATGCTGTCGGTGGCCCGAAGAATTGAGGGCCACTTTCGGCGTTCAGGCACCGCGTACAGAAGACTGGAGCACCACCAAAAATACCTGAACCTGCCCTGCCATCATCTGAAGCAAGAGGTGGTAACGAGGTGGAATTCAACCCTCTATATGCTTCAGAGGATGGAGGAGCAGCAAAAGGCCATTCAAGCCTATACATCTGGCCACGATATAGGCAAAGGAGGTGGAATGCACCTGTCTCAAGCGCAGTGGAGAATGATTTCAACGTTGTGAAAGGTTCTGCAACCCTTTGAACTTGCCACACGTGAAGTCAGTTCAGACACAGCCAGCCTGAGTCAGGTCATTCCCTCATCAGGCTTTTGCAGAAGAAGCTGGAGACATTGAAGGAGGAGCTAAAACAGAGCGATTCCACTAGGCATGTGGGACTTGTGGATGGAGCCCTTCATTCGCTTAACCAGGATTCACGGGTGGTCAATCTGTTGAAATCAGA
The DNA here is from genome assembly GCF_028390025.1 of Pseudophryne corroboree. Classification (NCBI taxonomy): domain Eukaryota; kingdom Metazoa; phylum Chordata; class Amphibia; order Anura; family Myobatrachidae; genus Pseudophryne; species Pseudophryne corroboree. The sequence continues at coordinate 41,809,648 of NC_086448.1, forward strand.
GCACTACATTTTGGCCACCGTGCTCGATCCTAGATTTAAAACCTACGTTGTATCTCTCTTTCCGGCAGACACAAGTCTGCTGGGGTTCAAAGACCTGCTGGTGAGAAAATTGTCAAGTCAAGCGGAACGTGACCCGTCAACAGCTCCTCCTTCACATTCTCCCGCAACTGGGGGTGCGAGGAAAAGGCTAAGAATTCCGAGCCCACCCGCTGGCGGTGATGCAGGGTAGTCTGGAGCGAGTGCTGACATCTGGTCCGGACTGAAGGACCTGGCAACGATTACTGCCATGTTGTCTACTGTCACTGCATATGATTCTCTCACCATTGAAAGAATGGTGGAGGATTATATGAGTGACCGCATCCAAGTAGGCACGTCAGACAGTCCGTACGTATACTGGCAGGAAAAAGAGGCAATTTGGAGGCCCTTGCAGAAACTGGCTTTATTCTACCTAAGTTGCCCTCCCTCCAGTGATTACTCCGAAAGAGTGTTTAGTGCAGCCGCTCACCTTGTCAGCAATCGGCGTACGAGGTTACTTCCAGAAAATGTGGAGAAGATGATGTTCATTAAAATGAATTAGAATCAATTCCTCCGTGGAGACATTCACCAGCAGCAATTGCCTCCAGAAAGTACACGGGGATCTGAGATGGTGGATTCCAGTGGGGACGAATTAATAATCTGTGAGGAGGGGGATGTACACAGTGAAAGGGGTGATGAATCGGAGGATGAGGAGGAGGTGGAAATCTTGCCTCTGTAGAGCCAGTTTGTGCAAGGAGAGATTGATTGCTTCTTTTTTGCTTCAGTCATTTCAGTCACAGTCGTGTGGCAGACCCTGTCACTGAAATGATGGATTCGTTAAAGTGTGCATGTCCTGTTTATACAACATAAGGGTGGGTGGGAGGGCCCAAGGACAATTCCATCTTGCACCTCTTTTTTCTTTCATTTTTCTTTGCATCATGTGCTGTTTGGGGAGTATTTTTTTGAAGGGCCATCCTGCGTGACACTGCAGTGCCACTCCTAGATGGGCCAGATGTTTGTGTCGGCCACTTGGGTCGCTTATCTTAGTCACACAGCTACCTCATTGCGCCTCTTTTTTTCTTTGCATCATGTGCTGTTTGGGGAGTATTTTTTTGAAGGGCCATCCTGCGTGACACTGCAGTGACACTCCTAGATGGGCCAGGTGTTTGTGTCGGCCACTTGTGTCGCTTAGCTTAGTCACACAGCGACCTTGGTGCGCCTCTTTTTTTCTTTGCATCATGTGCTGTTTGGGGAGTATTTTTTTGAAGTGCCATCCTGCGTGACACTGCAGTGCCACTCCTAGATGGGCCAGGTGTTTGTGTCGGCCACTTGTGTCGCTTAGCTTAGTCACACAGCGACCTTGGTGCGCCTCTTTTTTTCTTTGCATCATGTGCTGTTTGGGGAGTATTTTTTTGAAGTGCCATCCTGTCTGACACTGCAGTGCCACTCCTAGATGGGCCAGGTGTTTGTGTCGGCCACTTGGGTCGCTTAGCTTAGTCACACAGCTACCTCATTGCGCCTCTTTTTTTCTTTGCATCATGTGCTGTTTGGGGACAATTTTTTTGAAGGGCCATCCTGTCTGACACTGCATTGCCACTCCTAGATGGGCCAGGTGTTTGTGTCGGCCACTTGGGTCGCTTAGCTTAGCCATCCAGCGACCTCGGTGCAAATTTTAGGACTAAAAATAATATTGTGAGATGTGAGGTGTTCAGAATAGACTGAAAATGAGTAGAAATTATGGTTATTGAGGTTAATAATACTTTGGGATCAAAATGACCCCAAATTCTATGATTTAAGCTGTTTTTGAGGGTTTTTTGAAAAAAAACACCCGAATCCAAAACACACCCGAATCCGACAAAAAAATTTCGGTGAGGTATTGCTAAAAACGCGTCCGAATCCAAAACACGGCCGCGGAACCGAACCCAAAACCAAAACACAAAACCCGAAAAATTTCCGGTGCACATCACTAGCAAATATTGGGGAATGTATCGGGTAGGGGTGCCAATCCCAGGCCATTTTTCAATCCCGGGCATCGGGATTGAAAAATGATCCTTCCTAGGATTCCCGGGATATCTGGGATTGCTTTGTTTCCAGTGTCGTCCCCCCCCCCCCCCCCCCCCCGCCGTTCGAGGCCCCACACACAAAATTTACCACCATGGTACCTGGGTGGGTGGCCAACTTCCTCTGATTCGAGTTCTGTGTGGAGGTTGGCAGGCAGCTGGTTGCGCAGCGTGACCTCTGACGTAATCACGCTGCGCAGTGGGAGCCGGGAGGAGGTAGCTGGGCAATGTCTGCGCCTCCTGAGGACGCTCAATGCTGCCCGGCATTAAAAAACAACAACAAAGGACTGCCTGATCCCGAAATCCCCAGGATTGGAGCTTCCAATCCCAGGACATGGTCATAATTGTCAGTTGGGGTTGCTAGATCTGGGTTATGATTTTTAATTCAGATTGGAGGGGATGTCAGAAATGTGGTTGGACTGTTACAGGGATGAGAGGGATGTCAAATTTAGGGAATGGTTGTAATTTAGGGAATGGGGGTGGCAGATCTGGGGTATAATTGTAATTTATTGGTGACAGGCTTTTGTATTTGGAGAATGATTGTAATATAGGGATGAAGAGGGGTAAGGTTTGGGGTCTGGTTTTAAACAGGAACAGCTTATTGTTTATTTTACCAATACAGGTTTAGTATCCCATATCCAAATATTCCGAAATACGGAATTTTCCGAAATACAGGTTGAGTATCCCTTATCCAAAATGCTTGGGACCAGAGGTATTTTGGATATCGGATTTTTCCGCATTTTGGAATAACTGCACACCATAATGAGATATCATGGTGATGGGACCTAAATCTAAGCACAGAATGCATTTATGTTTCATATACACCTTATACACACAGCCTGAAGGTAATTTTAGCCAATATTTTTTATAACTTTGTGCATTAAACAAAGTGTGTCTACATTCACACAATTCATTTATGTTTCATATACACCTTATATACACAGCCTGAAGGTCATTTAATACAGTATTTTTAATAACTTTGTGTATTAAACAAAGTTTGTGCACATTGAGCCATCAAAAAACAAAAGTTTCACTATCTCACTCTCACTCAAAAAAGTTTGTATTTCGGAATATTCCGTATATCGGAATATTTGGATATGGGATACTCAACCTGTACAGTCTTTTTTGTGTGTGTGCCGACATAGATCGACATGGACACCATATAAGTGTGCCGCTACGCTCGCCATGCTTCGGGGACACTATTATATTCCGCCTCCAGGTCCACTGGGATGGTAAAGTATGAACAAGTCAGTTTCAATGGAAAAAAATCATAAAAACTCATGTCGGAATTTAGACCCGTCGGCATTTAACATGACGGTATATTGACCTTGTCGGTATTTTCAATGTCAGTATTTTGTCCATGTCGGGATTTTGAACGTCGGTCAATTGCTGTCGGGATTTCGACCGTTTGGGATTTTGATTGGAGGTAAATTGACTGCATCCCAACCCCCCCCCCGCCCCTTGCGGGGAAAACTCTAACTTCCTCTACCATAGCCTAACCCTAATCATGCAGTCCCTGCAAAATATTGACAGTTCACATGCCTACATTTCATGTGTCGACATTGGGAACATGTCAACATTCTGCAGTTGCCGGCAGGCCCAATGTCGACATTTCACTGTTTAGCAGTTTACGTCTTACATATATGCCATTTGTTATTCACTAGACTTGAATTGTTTGAATTTCAATAAACACTGGAAAACTGAGAACGTTCTACAACGTCTGGCTGGTAGTGTCACATAAATATTATTCCAAATTGCAGAACAGTATAAGCACGAGGTGTACATGCACACAAAGATGAATATATATTTTTTAGAGATGAGCGGGTTCGGTTCCTCGGGATCCGAATCCCCCTGAACTTCACCTATTTTACAGGGTTCCGAGGCAGCCTCGGATCCTCCCGCCTTGCTCGGTTAACCAGAACGAGCCCGAACGTCATCATCCCGCTGTCGGATTCTCGCAAGATTCGTATTCTATATAAGGAGCCGCGCGTCGCCGCTATTTTCACTCGTGCATTGGAGATTGAACGGAGAGGACGTGGCAGCGTTCTCTCCCTGAAAAGCTCCGTAATCTGTGCTCAGTGTGCTGAAAATATCTGTGCTCAGTGTGCTGAAAATATCTACGTTCTCTCCCTGAAAACGCTCCATATCTGTGCTCAATGTGCTGCAAATATCTGTGCTCAGTGTGCTGCATACTGGGGACCACCAGTGTTATAGTAGTACAGTACAATAGGCCATTGCTGTATCTTGCAGCTCTGTGTCACTAAGTGCACGTATCCATTCCATATCTGTGCAGCATTTTTGTGAGCAGTATATATAGTATTACAGTGCGACCTAGACACTGTCGATCTTCAGACCGGATCCCATTTTGGTGACCCAACAGTATATAGTTGTGTACAGTAGGCCATTGCTGTATCTTGCAGCTCTGTGTCACTGAGTGCATGTTTCCATTCCATATCTGTGCAGCATTTTTGTGAGCAGTATATATAGTATTACAGTGCAGCATTTTGGTGACCCAACAGTATATAGTTGTGTACAGAAGGCCATTGCTGTATCTTGCAGCTCTGTGTCACTGAGTGCACGTATCCATTTCATATCTATGCGGCATTTTTGTGAGCAATATAGATAGTATTTAGTGATGAGCGGGTTCGGTTCCTCGGGATCCGAACCCCCCCGAACTTCACCCATTTTACACGGTTCCGAGGCAGACTCGAATCTTCCCGCCTTGCTCGGTTAACCCGAGCGCGTCCAAACGTCATCATCCCGCTGTCGGATTCTCGCAAGATTCATATTCTATAAAAGGAGCCGAGCATCGCCGCCATTTTCACTCATGCTTTGGAGATGATAGCGAGAGGACGTGGCTTCGTTCTCTCAGTTTCTCTGTTCATTATGCTGCAAATATCTGTGCTCAGTGTGCTTGCAAATATCTGTGCTCAGTGTGCTGAAAATATCTATGTTGTCTGCCTGAAAACGCCCCATATCTGTGCTGCATTGTAGTATATAGTAGGAGGACAGTGCAGATGCAGAGTGTTGCTGTGACCACCAGTATATATATAGCAGTACGGTACAGTAGTCCACTGCTCTACCTCTGTGTCGTCAAGTATACTATCCATCCATACCTGTGCTGCATTTTAGTTGTGCGCAGTATATAGTAGGAGGGGACAGTGCAGAATGTTGCTGTGACCACCAGTATATATATATAGCAGTACGGTACAGTAGTCCACTGCTCTACCTCTGTGTCGTCAAGTATACTACAAAAGTTCAGTAAAATGACCCAAAAATAAAAATTAAAAGCGTCTGATGAGAAGCGTAAACTTGCCAATATACCATTTACGACACGGAGTGGCAAGGAACGGCTGAGGCCCTGGCCTATGTTCATGGCTAGTGGTTCAGATTCACATGAGGATGGAAGCACTCATCCTCTCGCTAGAAAACTGCAGTGCCACTCCTAGTTGGGCCAGGTGTTTGTGTAGGCCACTTGGGTCGCTTAGCTTAGTCACACAGCTACCTCATTGCACCTCTTTTTTTCTTTGCATCATGTGCTGTTTGGGGGACTATTTTTTAAATCTGCCATCCTGTCTGACACTGCAGTGCCACTCCTAGATGGGCCAGGTGTTTGTGTCGGCCACTTGTGTCGCTTAGCTTAGTCACACAGCTACCTCATTACACCTCTTTTTTTCTTTGCATCATGTGCTGTTTGGGGACTATTTTTTTGAAGTGCCATCCTGTCTGACACTGCAGTGCCACTCCCAGATGGGCCAGGTGTTTGTGTCGGCCACTTGTGTCGCTTAGCTTAGTCACACAGCGACCTTGGTGTGCCTCTTTTTTTCTTTGCATCATGTGCTGTTTGGGGACAATTTTTTTGAAGTGCCATCCTGTCTGACACTGCAGTGCCACTCCTAGATGGGCCAGGTGTTTGTGTCGGCCACTTGTGTCGCTTAGCTTAGTCACACAGCAACCTTGGTGCGCCTCTTTTTTTCTTTGCATCATGTGCTGTTTGGGGACTATTTTTTTGAAGTACCATCCTGCCTGACACTGCAGTGCCACTCCTAGATGGGCCAGGTGTTTGTGTCGGCCACTTGTGTCGCTTAGCTTAGCCATCCAGCGACCTCGGTGCAAATTTTAGGACTAAAAATAATATTGTGAGGTGTGAGGTGTTCAGAATAGACTGGAAATGAGTGCAAATTACGGTTATTGAGGTTAATAATACTATGGGCTCAAAATGACCCCGAAATTTTATGATTTAAGCTGTTTTTGATGGGTTTTTGTAAAAAAACACCCGAATCCAAAAGACACCCGAATCCGACAAAAAATTTTCAGGGAGGTTTTGCAAAACGCGTCCGAATCCAAAACATGGCAGTGGAACTGAATCCAAAACCAAAACACAAAACCCGAAAAATTTCAGGTGCATATCACTAATAGTATTACAGTGCAGCATTTTGGTGACCCAACAGTATATAGTTGTGTACAGTCGGCCATTGCTGTATCTTGCAGCTCTGTGTCACTGAGTGCACGTATCCATTCCATATCTGTGCGGCATTTTTGTGAGCAGTATACTATATATAGTATTACAGTGCAGCATTTTGGTGACCCAACAGTATATAGTTGTGTACAGTAGGCCATTGCTGTATCTTGCAGCTCTGTGTCACTGAGTGCACGTATCCATTCCATATCTGCGCAGCATTTTTGTGAGCAGTATATATTGTATTACAGTGCAGCATTTTGGTGACCCAACAGTATATAGTTGTGTACAGTAGGCCATTGCTGTATCTTGCAGCTCTGTGTCACTGAGTGCACGTATTCATTCCATATATGTGCAGCATTTTTGTGAGCAGTATATATAGTATTACAGTGCAGCATTTTGGTGACCCAATAGTATATAGTTGTGTACAGTAGGTCATTGCTGTATCTTGCAGCTCTGTGTCACTGAGTGCACGTATCCATTCCATATCTATGCGGCATTTTTGTGAGCAGTATATATAGTATTACAGTGCAGCATTTTGGTGACCCAACAGTATGTAGTTGTGTACAGTTGGCCATTGCTGTATCTTGCAGCTCTGTGTCACTGAGTGCACGTATCCATACCATATCTATGCAGCATTTTTGTGAGCAGTATATATAGTATTACAGTGCAGCATTTTTGTGACCCAACAGTATATAGTTGTGTACAATAGGCCATTGCTGTTGATATATTACTGGCATATAATTACACACAATAAAAAATGGAGAACAAAAATGTGGAGGGTAAAATAGGGAAAGATCAAGATCCACTTCCACCTCGTGCTGAACCTGCTGCCACTAGTCATGGCCGAGACGATGAAATGCCATCAACGTCGTCTGCCAAGGCCGATGCCCAATGTCATAGTAGAGAGCATGTAAAATCCAAAAAACAAAAGTTCAGTAAAATGACCCAAAAATCAAAATTAAAAGTGTATGAGGAGAAGCGTAAACTTGCCAATATGCCATTTACGACACGGAGTGGCAAGGAACGGCTGAGGCCCTCTCCTATGTTCCTCATGACAAGTGTGTCAGCTTCACATGAGGATGGAAGCACTTATCCTCCCGCTAGAAAAATGAAAAAACTTAAGCTGGCAAAAGCACAGCAAAGAACTGTGCATTCTTCTAAATCACAAATCCCCAAGGAGAGTCCAATTGTGTCGATTGCGATGCCTGACCTTCCCAACACTGGACGGGAAGAGGTGGCGCCTTCCACCATTTGCACGCCCCCCTGGAAGTGCTGGAAGGAGCACCCGCAGTCCAGTTCCTGATAGTCAAGTTGAAGATGTCACTGTTGAAGTACACCAGGATGAGGATATGGGTGTTGCTGGAGCTGAGGAGGAAATTGACATGGAGGATTCTGATGGTGAGGTGGTTTGTTTAAGTCAGGCACCTTCGGAGACACCTGTTGTCCGTGGGACGAATATGGCCATTGACATGCCTGGTCAAATTACAAAAAAAATCACCTCTTCGGTGTGGAATTATTTTAACAGAAATGCGGACAACAGGTGTCAAGCCGTGTGTTGCCTTTGTCAAGCTGTAATAAGTAGGGGTAAGGACGTTAACCACCTAGGAACATCATCCCTTATACGTCACCTGGAGCGCATTCATCAGAAGTCCTTGACAAGTTCAAAAACTTTGGGTGACAGCGGAAGCAGTCCACTGACAACTAATTCCCTTCCTCTTGTAACCAAGCTCCTGCAAATCACTCCACCAACTCCCTCAGTGTCAATTTCCTCCTTAGACAGGAAACTTTATAGTCATGCAGGCCATGTCACTGGCAAGTTTGATAAGTCCTCTCCTGCCTGGGATTCCTCCAATGCATCCTTGAGTGTAACGCCTACTGCTGCTGGCGCTGCTGCTGTTGTTGCTGCTGGGAGACGATCGTCATCCCAGAGGGGAAGTCGGAAGACCACTTGTACTACTTCCAGTAAGCAATTGACTGTCCAACAGTCCTTTGCGAGGAAGATGAAATATCACAGCAGTCATCCTGCTGCAAAGCGGATAACTCAGGTCTTGGCAGCTGCGGTGGTGTTAAACGTGTGTCCGGTAGCCACCGTTAGTTCACAGGGAATTAGAGAATTGCTTGAGGTACTGTGTCCCTGGTACCAAATACCATCTAGGTTCCATTTCTCTAGGCAGGCGATACCGAGAATGTACACAGTCGTCAGAAAAAGAGTCACCAGTGTCCTAAAAAATGCAGTTGTACCCAATGTCCACTTAACCACGGACATGTGGAGAAGTGGAGCAGGGCAGACTCAGGACTATATGACTGTGACAGCCCACTGGGTAGATGTATTGCCTCCTGCAGCGAGAACAGCAGCGGTCGCACCAGTAGCAGCATCTCGCAAACACCAACTCGTTCCTAGGCAGGCTTTGCTTTGTATCACTGCTTTTCATAAGAGGCACACCGCTGACAACCTCTTACGGAAACTTAGGAACATCATCACAGAATGGCTTACCCCAATTGGACTCTCCTGGTGATTTGTGACATCAGCCAAAGCCACCAATATTGTGCGTGCATTACATGTGGGCAAATTCCAGCACGTCCCATGTTTTGCACATACATTGAATTTGGTGGTGCAGAATTTTATAAAACACGACAGGGGCGTGCAAGAGATGCTGTCGGTGGCCCGAAGAATTGCGAGCCACTTTCAGCATTCAGCCACCGCGTGCCGAAGACTGGAGCACCAGCAAACACTCCTGAACCTGCCCCGCCATCAGCTGAAGCAAGAGGTGGTAACGAGGTGGAATTCAACCCTCTATATGCTTCAGAGGATGGAGGAGCAGCAAAAGGCCATTCAAGCCTATACAGCTACCTAGCTACGATATAGGCAAAGGAGGGGGAATGCACCTGACTCAAGCGCAGTGGAGAATGATTTCAACGTTGTGCAAGGTTCTGCAACCCTTTGAACTTGCCACACGTGAAGTCAGTTCAGACACTGCCAGCCTGAGTCAGGTCATTCCCCTCATCAGGCTTTTGCAGAAGAAGCTGGAGAGATTGAAGGAGGAGCTAAAACGGAGCGATTCCGCTAGGCATGTGGGACTTGTGGATGGAGCCCTTAATTCTCTTAACCAGGATTCACGGGTGGTCAATCTGTTGAAATCAGAGCACTACATTTTGTATACCGTGCTCGATCCTAGATTTAAAACCTTCGTTGTATCTCTCTTTCCGGCAGACGCAAGTCTGCAGAGGTTCAAAGACCTGCTGGTGAGAAAATTGTCAAGTCAAGCGGAACGTGACCCGTTAACAGCTCCTCCTTCACATTCTCCCGCAACTGGGGGTGCGAGGAAAAGGCTAAGAATTCCGAGCCCACCCGCTGGCGGTGATGCAGGGTAGTCTGGAGCGAGTGCTGACATCTGGTCCGGACTGAAGGACCTGGCAACGATTACTGACATGTTGTCTACTGTCACTGCATATGATTCTCTCACCATTGAAAGAATGGTGGAGGATTATATGAGTGACCGCATCCAAGTAGGCACGTCAGACAGTCCGTACGTATACTGGCAGGAAAAAGAGGCAATTTGGAGGCCCTTGCACAAACTGGCTTTATTTTACCTTAGTTGCCCCCCCCCCCCCCCTCCAGTGTGTACTCCGAAAGAGTGTTTAGTGCAGCCGGTCACCTTGTCAGCAATTGGCGTACGAGGTTACTTCCAGAAAATGTGGAGAAGATGATGTTCATCAAAATAAATTATAATCAATTCCTCCGTGGAGATATTCACCAGCATTTGCCTCCAGAAAGTACACGGGGATCTGAGATGGTGGATTCCAGTGGAGACGAATTAATAATCTGTGAGGAGGGGGATGTACACAGTGAAAGGGGTGAGGAATAGGACGATGAGGAGGAGCTGGACATCTTGCCTCTGTAGAGCCAGTTTGTGCAAGTAGAGATTGATTGCATCTTTTTTGGTTGGGGCCCAAACCAACCAGTCATTTCAGCCACAGTTGTGTGGTAGACCCTGTCGCTGAAATGATGGGTTTGTTAAAGTGTACATGTCCTGTTTATACAACATAAGGGTGGGTGGGAGGGCCCAAGGACAATTCCATCTTGCACCTCTTTTTTCTTTAATTTATCTTTGCATCATGTGATGTCTGGGGCCAACTTTTTTCAGTGCCATCCTGTCTGACACAGTCACTGCAGTGCCACTCCTAGATGGGCCAGGTGTTTGTGCCGGCCACTTGGGTCGCTTAGCTTAGTCATCCAGCGACCTCGGTGCAAATTTTAGGACTAAAAATAATATTGTGAGGTGTTCAGAATAGACTGTAAATGAGTGGAAATTATGGTTATTGAGGTTAATAATATTATGGGATCAAAATTACCCCCAAATTCAATGATTTAAGCTGTTTTTGAGGGGTTTTTGAAAAAAAAACACCCAAATCTAAAACACACCCGAATCCGACAAAAAAATTTCAGGGAGGTTTTGCTAAAACGCGTCCGAATCCAAAACACGGCTGCAGAACCGAATCCAAAACCAAAACACAAAACCCGAAAAATGTCCGGTGCACATCTCTAATATTTTTATTAAAAAAAATTAAAAAAATTATTAGATTTTACTGAGCAGAAGTGACAAATATGCAAAAAGCCACTTGACATTTCTATACAGTGTTATATGTGCAATTAAAGTGATTTATTGTATTATAGGTGTTGTTATTATTATGCTAATATTCTAATTCAATATCTAGAACAAATAATTTGTCTTTTAAAGTAATTATTTTCTCCAAGAAATGTTGCTAGTAACTAGAGATGAGAGGGTTTGGTTCTCAGGGAACCGAGCCCACCCAAATTTACCCAATCCGAGTGAATCCAGGCAAACTGTCTTGGATCTGAAAACTGCAAAACTTCATCTTCCAGGTGTTGGGTATTGCAGATTTTGGATCTGGGCACCGATTTGAAAGTCCTATTGAAATCAATGGGCTGCTTGCTAATTGGCTAAGAGGGCTGCTCCCACAGCTCTCAGCCAATGGAGCCCTGCATTCTCGTCCACCCAGAGGCTGCAGCTGCACTGTTTCCACACCCTGTGTACCAGTGACGTGCGGTGAGGTGAGGCAGGTGAGGCAGAACCTTTCTTGTCCTACCTACGTATACTGCAATATATAATGGCAAACTGCTCAAATCAAACTGGTAACATTCCTCTGGTGTTGCAGAGGGGGTTGTTCTAGACAAGAAAATCCAAAAGGGTTTTACCCATGCACCCCAATGGCTTTAAGTAACGAGACCTGTACACTATACGGTAATATAAAATTTAGAAATCTTGGTTACATATATGTTGCAAAAATATGATAAATTTCCAGGCCACTTCAAGGCGTCTCTATTACTGGAGGTCCCTAATGTATGTGCCATTATCTTGTGGCCTTACATTAAGCAATTATATGACCCATAGTGGATACAATTAATATTGCTGTGTGTGAGTTTGGGGTATGGTGCCCCCTGGATTTGGTATGGCCAGGTGCCTTGGGGTAGCACACCAAAATATTTATTTAGCACTTTTGTTACACTCCTATTTATTTTTCCACTAACACTACTCTTTTAAGGAATTTTACTAACACCCTTATTTTCGTATACATCTTTAACACATAGCTCCTGCTTCTTAAAGATTAACACATTAACACTTTAGTATTTCAGTGGTGTGCTGCCCTGGGGTGGTTGGGTCTGAGCCAGCTTTGTGGGGTCCGCTCCCTGGACTTATACTTAGTATTAGGGACCACCAGTAATAGAGACGTCTTGAAGTGGCCTGGAGGTACTCTCCTTCCTGCCCGCGACCGCTTCTTCCTGTCAATCAGGCAGAGGCAATTGCAGCCCTTAGATGCTGTTAGCATCTCACTGGGCTCCCGGGGTGCGCATGCGCACTCCACAAAGGAATTCAGACTGCGATCGCTGCCGCTGCAGCGATCCAGTCTGAATTCCACTCCTTGTTTTAGGTTGATTAAAACTCAAGTAGATTTATCAATGGAATGCTGCACAAACATAAAGAATAGTCACTCTATTTAAAACAATACACACATGTTTAATGTTGAGCTTCTCTGATCAGAATGCAGCACCTAGCAGTGACCGTGATCTTACTTATACATACTTAGTATTAGAGTATTGAGAACTGAATCCCCCCGAACTTTGCAATCCGAGCAGGGATCCGAGCTTGGCTCAGGTTTTCCCACCCGCCTCAATGATGTCATTGAGGCAAAACGTCATTATCCCGCTGTCGGATTCTCGCGGGATTTGGATAATATATAAGCCCGTGTCTGGGTGCCATCTTCACTCTGGCATTGGAGAGTCTACTGGATGGACGTGGTGGGTGTTCTGGCGTGACGTACGGCAGGTGTTCTGTCTTCTGTATCTAAAAGGAGTGCTCACTCTGCTGTATTTGAAAGGGGTGCCCTGTCTGCCATATCAGTCCAGGGGTGCCGGTCTGCCATATCAGTCCAGGGGTACCCTGTCTGCTGTATAAGTCCAGGGGTGCCCTATCTGCCATATCAGTCTACGGAGCTGCTAAGTCTGCTGTATTATTATTATTACTATACTTTATTTATATGGCGCCACAAGGGTTCCGCAGTGCCCTGTATAAGTCCAGGGGTGCCCTGTCTGCTGTGTAAGTACAGAAGTGCCCTCTCTGCTGTATAAGTCCTGGGTGCCCTGTCTGCTGTATCAGTCCGGGGGTGCTGCTAAGTCTTCTGTATAAGTCCAGGGGTGCCCTGTGTGCTGTATAAGTCCAGGGGTGCCCTGTGTGCTGTGTAAGTCCAGGGGTGCCCTGTCTACTGTATAAGTCCAGTGGTGCCCTGTCTGCTGTATACGTCCAGGGGTGCCCTGTTTGCTGTATAAGTCCTGGGGTGCCCTGTCTGCTGTATAAGTCCTGGGGTGTCCTGTCTGCTATATAAGTCCTGGGGTGCCCTGTCTGCTGTATCAGTCCAGGGGTGCCCTGTCTGCCATATCAGTCCAGGGAGCTGCTAAGTCTGCTGTAGTATTATTATTATTATTATTATTATTATTATTATTATTATTATTATTATTATTACTATACTTTATTTATATGGCACCACAAGGGTTCCGCAGTGCCCTGTATAAGTCCAGGGGTGCCCTGTCTGCTGTATAAGTACAGAAGAGCCCTCTCTGCTGTATAAGTCCTGGGTGCCCTGTGTGCTGTATAAGTCCAGGGGTGCTGCTAAGTCTGCTGTATAAGTCCAGGGGTGCCCTGTGTGCTGTATAAGTCCAGGGGTGCCCTGTCTACTGTATAAGTCCAGGGGTGCCCTGTCTACTGTATACGTCCAGGGGTGCCCTGTCTGCCGGATCAGTATAGGTGTGCCCTGTCTGCCATATAAGTCCTGGGGTGTCCTGTTTGCTGTATAAGTCCTGGGGTGCCCTGTGTGCTGTATAAGTCCAGGGGTGCCCTGTCTGCTGTATAAGTCCAGGGGTGCCCTGTCTACTGTATAAGTCCTGGGGTGCCCTGTCTGCTATACCAGTCCAGGGGTGCCCTGTCTGCCGGATCAGTAAAGGTGTGCCCTATCTGCCATAAAAGTCCAGGAGTTCCCTGTCTGCTCTATATGTCCAGAGGTGCCCTGTCTGCCAGGGGTCCAAGGGGTACTACTAAGTCTGCTGTATGGCCCAAGGACAATTCCATCTTGCACCTTATTTCTTTGCGTTAAGTGTTCTCTGGAGCATTTTTTTGGGCATAGTTTATTGAAGTGCTATCCTGTCTGCCACTGCAGTGCCACTCCTAGATGGGCCAGGTGTATGTGCCGCACAATTGTGTCGCTTAGCTCAGTCATCCAGCCACCTCGGTGCAACCTTTTGGCCTAAACTGGATAAAAACAATAATGTGAGCTGTGAGGTGTTCAAAATAGACTGGAAAAGGTGGAAATGAATGTCATTGAGGTTAACAATACCGTAGGAACAAAAACACCCCCAAATTCTCTGATTTTAGCTTTTTTTATTATTATTATTTATTTTTAAATTAGAACCAAAACACGAGGGAAAACCCCAAAAGAAAAACCCGAAAAATGGCCTGGCGCAGGGCCGTAGCTAGGTGTGTGTCGATGGTGCCTTGCCCACAGCACACATGCACTGAAGGCGCACCATTGGAAGCACACACCCCCTCCCCGCACGGCCAAAGCCACACTGTCAGCACTCATTATAGAGTCCAACGTCGCCGCTGCCTCTGAAGGGCCACATTCCCCTCCGCACTGACGTGCTGTGCGGTCTCCGAATCCCACCAGCGCCAGTCTCCCGCCACCGCCTGTCTCCCGCCACTGCCTCTGCTGGGGACTCAGGAGCACTGCTGCAGCCGCCAGCTCACGGGTCTCTGCCTTCACACTCAGCCGCCTCTCTCTGCCCTGGATGCCGGATCTCTCCCCCTGCAACTCGGGAGCCTGTCCTGGCTTACTCTGTCTCCCTGCGCCCCACCCAGCGCTGCGAGGAGCTGGCCTGCTGGCTTTGAGAGGAGGAGGACACACTCGGGCAGGCTGCAGCGTTCCATCCCCTTTGACTTGTGAGTTAGCAGCACTGCAGTGCCACATACGTATCATTTATCATCAGTTGTGATAGGAGAGCGCTTCTCATGTGGGCGTGTTTTTATTTGTATGGAAAACAATATTTTATTAGAAAAAATGTTTACAGCATCTTTTTTTGACAAATGTGAGTGACAAACCAGCTCCAATGTTTTAGTCACCATGACTGCTTGTCCTTATGTGCGCCATCGGAATTAACACAGCAGATGGATGCCGTGGATGCCGGATCGCAGGTCACAGGTGAGTATAACTCTCTCTCTCTCCCTCCCATAGAATGGGGACTGCCTGCCATAATGTGTAAAAAAGGGGGACTGCCTGCCTAATGTGTAAAAAAGGGGACTCTGCCTGCCTAATGTGTAAAAAAGGGGGACTCTGCCTTCTTAATGTGCAAAAAGGGGGACTCTGCTGCTGTAATGTGTAAAAAAAGGGGGACTCTACCTGCCTAATGTGTAAAAGGGGGACTCTTCCTGCCTAATGTGTAAAAGGGGGACTCTACCTGCCGTGCTGTGTAAAAGTGAGCTCTGCCTGCCGTCATTTATAAAAGGGAGCTCTACCTACCGTAATTTTTAAAAGGGAGCTTTGCCTGCCATGCTGTGTAAAAGGGTACTCTGCCTGCCATAATGTATAAAAGGGAGCTATGCCTGACAACATTTTTAAAAGGGAGCTCTACCTGCCTAACGTGTAAAAGGGAGACCCTGCCTGCTGTGCTGTGTAAAAGGGAGCTCTGCCTGCCGTACTGTGTAAAAGGGAGCTCTGCCTGCCATGCTGTGTATAAGTGAACTCTGCCTGCCGTAATGTATAAAAGAGAGCTTTGTGGCCATGCCCCTATCCCATGAAGCCACGCTCCTATACTTTTGGCGCGCGCCTACGGTGTGCACTGGCTCTTGTTAGTATATGGGGGGTACCAATGCTACTTCTTGCACGGGTCTGGGACTCAGGGTCGACAACAAAAAGGTCGACACACCTTAGGTCAACGTCAATTGGTCGACACACCTTATGTTGACATGGACAAAAGGTCGACGTGGACAAAAGGTCGACAGGAACAAGGTCGACATGGAAAAAGGTCGACATGAGTTTTTTATGTTTTTTTGGTGTCATTTTCTTCGTAGAGTGACCGGGAACCCCAATTAGTGCACCGCGTCCCCTCGCATGGTGCCTTCGCTCCGCTCCGCTTCGCTCGGCACAGATTACCGTTCCAATCGTAGTCCACGTGGATCGTTAAGTATGAAAAGGTTCAGAAAAAAAAAAAACATAAAAAACTCATGTCGACCTTTTTCCATGTTGACCTTGTTCCTGTCGACCTTTGTCCATGTCGACCTAAGGTGTGTCGACCAATTGACGTCGACCTAAGGTGTGTCGACCTTTTTGTTGTTGACCTGGAGTCCGGATACCTTCTTGCACATAGCGCTAAAATGTCTAGTTATGGCACTGGCCTGGCGCACATCTCTACTTAGTATTGAACTACAGTAGCTGATACCATTTGATTAATCAGAAAATGTCACAGTCAGTAAACAGTTATTATTGTGTACACAAAAGTACCAGACATATAGAGATGTCGTCACTGAGAGCAGACAGAAAGAGTTTTGGTATCTTAGATTTCCCTCCTACACTAGATCTCACTCCTACTCGTCTGCCACAGCTCCCTCCGAGAGCAGCTTTGGAGTGATAATATGATTTTCCTGTTTTCTTTTTTTATTTATACTGTATATATAGTTTTGCTGATTTATTCCAGACTCTGTAACATTAAAAGTTCTATATTTGTTTATATTTGAAAACTACAGTTTCAAAAAGGATATTGTATTAAGGTAATAATGTTATGTAAGTATATTTAAAAAGAACCACTATAGCGTTATTAAAAGTCAATAATTATACACAAATGATCAATTAGAAAAAAAACATGATGGTGATTGAGCACATTACCTGAAAAAAATAACTTCTAAACATATTATTATTAGAGATGAGCGGGTTCGGTTCTCCGAGATCCGAACCCCCCCGAACTTCACCTATTTTACAGGGTTCCGAGGCAGCCTCGGATCTTCCCGCCTTGCTCAGTTAACCCGAACGCGCCCGAACGTCATCATCCCACTGTCGGACTCGCGAGATTCGTATTCTATAAAAAGAGCCGCGCTTCGCCGCCATTTTCACTCGTGCATTGGAGATTGAATGGAGAGGACGTGGCTGCGTTCTCTCCTTGAAAAGCTCCGTAATCTGTGCTCAGTGTGCTGCAAATATCTGTGCTCAGTGTGCTGAAAATATCTACGTTCTCTGCCTGAAAACGCTCCATATCTGTGCTCAGTGTGCTGCAAATATCTCTGCTCAGCTCTGTGTCAAGTATACTATCTCTGTGCTGCATTATTGTGAGCAGTATATATATATAGTAGGACAGTGCAGCATTTTGGTGACCAGCAGTATACATATATAGTACAGTACAGTAGGCCATTGCTGTATCTTGCAGCTCTGTGTCAAGTATACTATCTCTGTGCTGCATTATTGTGAGCAGTATATAGTAGGACAGTGCAGCATTTTGGTGACCAGCAGTATACATATATAGTACAGTGCAGTAGGCCATTGCTGTATCTTGCAGCTCTGTGTCAAGTATACTATCTCTGTGCTGCATTATTGTGAGCAGTATATAGTAGGACAGTGCAGCATTTTGGTGACCAGCAGTATACATATATAGTACAGTACAGTAGGCCATTGCTGTATCTTGCAGCTCTGTGTCAAGTATACTATCTCTGTGCTGCATTATTGTGAGCAGTATATAGTAGGACAGTGCAGCATTTTGGTGACCAGTAGTATACATATAGTACAGTACAATAGGCCATTGCTGTATCTTGCAGCTCTGTGTCACTTCTAGTATCCTGATCAGTGCTCAATATCTGCTGCATTGTTGTGACCAGTATGTATACTGTACTGTGCGACGTGTGTTATACACCTGGTGATTTTATACATCCTGTAATCTGTACTGAGTGATGTGTGAGATACACCTGGGGATTATACACCCTATATACTGTACTGTGTGATGTGTGAGATACACCTGGGGATTATACACCCTATATTATTATTATTATTATTATTATTATTATTATCCTTTATTTATATGGCGCCACAAGGGCTCCGCAGCGCCCAATTACAGAGTACATAAATAATCAAACAGGAAAACAGCAACTTACAGTTGATGACAGTATAGGACAAGTACAGGGCAAATAAAGATAGTTACATCAGCAGATGACACTGGAATAAGTATCAGGTGGCAGAAGAGTGCTGGATGTGGAACAGTTGAAGATTATAAAAGTAAGACAAAGGATAAGCACATGAGGGAAGAGGGCCCTGCTCGTGAGAGTTTACAATCTAAAGGGGAGGGGTAGACAGACATGGGTGACACAGATGGGGTACAAAGATAACGTGGAACAGAGGGTTAGGATGAGATTTGGCTGGGTTTGGTGAAGAAGTGGACCCCCAGAAGGCACAAGTCAATACTTAACATTGCAACATTTTACTGGGCTATGCAGGAGAAAATTAAAAATAGGGGAAAATAAAAAAATAAAAAAAGAATCGATAACTTCTACCGCTTTCAAAAAGGTCAATGGAAGCTGAAATAATGGACAACTACCTCATGGAAGCCAGATACAGTATACCAAACAGTACTTAGCAGAGTTAGGAATGAGTGCTTATGAAATACAGTAACATTTTGTCATAATATTTCAGAAACTGCATGGCTGGTCTCTTGCACTCTTTTGCTCTAATACACCACCTGCTTTAGGATTTATATTCAAAAACATTATGTCTCCATAATCCCAAAAACGTCAGTCTTCTTGGAAAGTGGTTTGTTCCTTTGTAAGGGAAAGAGAACAAACGTTCTCAAACAACAGTTTCTCAATTTCTTTTTCCTCTGGGAAGGGATTGTGGATTCGCAGGAATATCTGAGCATTTCTGTATTCAGAAAGCAGCGACTTTTTACAAATGTTTATGAATAATTCCAGTGATTTTGTCATTTTCTTCCAGTGATTTGGACCAATAATACCATTAATTAGAACGAATAATTCCAGTGATTTTGTCATTTTCTTCCAGTGATTTGGACCAATAATACCATTGATTAGAACGAATAATTCCTGTGATTTTGTCATTTTCTTCCAGTGATTTGGACCAATAATACCATTGATTAGAACAAATAATTCCTGTGATATTGAGGTGTTTCTGTCGCTTAGCTTAGCCATCCAGCGACCACAGTGCACCTCTTTTTCTCTTTTCTTTGCATCATGTGCTGTTTGGGGACAATTTTTTAAAGTGCCATCCTGTCTGACACTGCAGTGCCACTCCTAGATGGGCCAGGTGTTTGTGCCGCCCTCTTGGGTCGCTTAGCTTAGTCATCCAGCGACCTCTGTGCAAATTTTAGGACTAAAAATAGTATTGTGAGGTGTGAGGTGTTCAGAATAGACTGGAAATGAGTGGAAATTGTGGTTATTGAGGTTAATAATACTATAGGATCAAAATTACCCTCAAATTCTATGATTTAAGCTGTTTTTGAGGGGGTTTTGAAAAAGAACACCCGAATCCAAAACACACTCGAATTCGACAAAAAATTTTCAGGGAGGTTTTGCCAAAACGCGTGCGAATCCAAAACATGGCCGTGGAACCGAATCCAAAACCAAAACACAAAACCCGAAAAAATTTCCGGTGCACATCTCAAATTATTATTAATAAATGAGGCTGCAACAAAAGTCATGTGTTAAATATATGACAGTATTTGACAGGATATAGGCCTATAGGAAAAAAATTGGTTAAAAAAATTGTGTTTGTTAGGGAAACAATCAATCCCAAATGTTAGAAGGTGAGTAAAGATTCCTGTATATGTACGGTTCCGTACTTACTTGCGCTTATAACACTAGTCAACAAGGTTTCGGCTACATGGGGAAAAATTTTAATTTTCTATCAACTTTTATGTGCTGATTCAGAATATGTAACTAAAAATGTTCTATCGCATTACATTTTTTAGACACAAACAAGAATATGTTTAAAAACAATTGAAAATGCTTAAGAATTTACAATGTCGTCTGGATTTGAACTCTGTTCCCTTCTACTATATGTTGAATTAATTTCTAAAAATGGACAGTTATAGCAGTTGCAAAGAATATGCATTGTTTAAATCTTCATTATGCAAAGAAACATAATATTTTGAATCCACCACCATCTGTGTTAAGTGGCTGTCGGGAGGGTATTAATCAATAAAGTTTGTCTACATGTATACCAAATACAAACTCCCAGTTGCTGATCCCAGGGCCGGTTCTTGCCCTTGCGGCGCCCCGGGCAAAAGTTAGGGGCGTGGCTTAACATGGGGGCGTGGTCAGTCACGCCCCCCATTTGTAGCGCCGCTGAAAAAAAAAAGGGGGAAAAAAAGTATACTTACTGTGCCCCGCTCCTGTTTCCAGACCCTGCAGACCGGCGCCGCTCTTCTCCTCGGATCAATGGGAGAGACATCAGTCATGACGTCTCTCCCATAGCACAGCATAAGCGCTAGAGGTCAATTATGACCCCTAGCGTCTATGCCACAATGCTGTGCGGTGCGCAATGACGTCATCGCGCACCGCACACCAAAGGTCCTCTCCATGAAGGGAAACTAGACGCTTAGCGTCTGATTCCCTTCAGAGCGGGGGAGGACCAGCGCCACGAAGGGAAACCAGACGCATAGCGTCTGGTTCCCTTCTCACAGTGGGAGGGGGGGCACAGCGGGGGGACACTGCTGGGGCGCACACTGACAGTGGAGGATCTTGCCATGGTGCGGCGCCCTCCGGATGGCGCCGGCGCCCTCCGGAAGGCGGCGCCCCGGGCAAAAGTCCTGCTTGCCCGTGGCAAGATCCGCCACTGGCTGATCCTCCAATTAACTGGGGGGAATTTATAATTCCAGCAGAAGAGGAAGAGTCACATGAGCTGTCCTCTAGTCTGTCCACATCTTGTGATCACACTTATATGAGCAATGTGAGCTAAAGGACTTAGTAAGGGAATTTAAACTTCAAAACAAGAGGCCAAAATATCAGGATCCAAGTTACTCCAATGGAATTTGCTTGCTCAAGACACAAGGATTTCTGTGTTTAGAAAATGACATGAAAACATTAGAGATGAGCGCCTGAAATTTTTCGGGTTTTGTGTTTTGGCTTTGGGTTCGGTTCCGCGGCCGTGTTTTGGGTTCGAACGCGTTTTGGCAAAACCTCACCGAATTATTTTTGTCGGATTCGGGTGTGTTTTGGATTCGGGTGTTTTTTTCCAAAAACACTAAAAAACAGCTTAAATCATAGAATTTGGGGGTCATTTTGATCCCAAAGTATTATTAACCTCAAAAACCATAATTTACACTCATTTTCAGTCTATTCTGAATACCTCACACCTCACAATATTATTTTTAGTCCTAAAATTTGCACCGAGGTCGCTGTGTGAGTAAGATAAGCGACCCTAGTGGCCGACACAAACACCGGGCCCATCTAGGAGTGGCACTGCAGTGTCACGCAGGATGTCCCTTCCAAAAAACCCTCCCCAAACAGCACATGACGCAAAGAAAAAAAGAGGCGCAATGAGGTAGCTGTGTGAGTAAGATTAGCGACCCTAGTGGCCGACACAAACACCGGGCCCATCTAGGAGTGGCACTGCAGTGTCACGCAGGATGGCCCTTCCAAAAAACCCTCCCCAAACAGCACATGACGCAAAGAAAAAAAGAGGCGCAATGAGGTAGCTGACTGTGTGAGTAAGATTAGCGACCCTAGTGGCCGACACAAACACCGGGCACATCTAGGAGTGGCACTGCAGTGTCACGCAGGATGTCCCTTCCAAAAAACCCTCCCCAAACAGCACATGACGCAAAGAAAAAAAGAGGCGCAATGAGGTAGCTGTGTGAGTAAGATTAGCGACCCTAGTGGCCGACACAAACACCGGGCCCATCTAGGAGTGGCACTGCAGTGTCACGCAGGATGTCCCTTCCAAAAAACCCTCCCCAATCAGCACATGATGCAAAGAAAAAGAAAAGAAAAAAGAGGTGCAAGATGGAATTATCCTTGGGCCCTCCCACCCACCCTTATGTTGTATAAACAAAACAGGACATGCACACTTTAACCAACCCATCATTTCAGTGACAGGGTCTGCCACACGACTGTGACTGATATGACGGGTTGGTTTGGACCCCCCCCAAAAAAGAAGCAATTAATCTCTCCTTGCACAAACTGGCTCTACAGAGGCAAGATGTCCACCTCATCTTCACCCTCCGATATATCACCGTGTACATCCCCCTCCTCACAGATTATCAATTCGTCCCCACTGGAATCCACCATCTCAGCTCCCTGTGTACTTTGTGGAGGCAATTGCTGCTGGTCAATGTCTCCGCGGAGGAATTGATTATAATTCATTTTAATGAACATCATCTTCTCCACATTTTCTGGATGTAACCTCGTACGCCGATTGCTGACAAGGTGAGCGGCGGCACTAAACACTCTTTCGGAGTACACACTTGTGGGAGGGCAACTTAGGTAGAATAAAGCCAGTTTGTGCAAGGGCCTCCAAATTGCCTCTTTTTCCTGCCAGTATAAGTACGGACTGTGTGACGTGCCTACTTGGATGCGGTCACTCATATAATCCTCCACCATTCTATCAATGTTGAGAGAATCATATGCAGTGACAGTAGACGACATGTCCGTAATCGTTGTCAGGTCCTTCAGTCCGGACCAGATGTCAGCATCAGCAGTCGCTCCAGACTGCCCTGCATCACCGCCAGCGGGTGGGCTCGGAATTCTGAGCCTTTTCCTCGCACCCCCAGTTGCGGGAGAATGTGAAGGAGGAGATGTTGACAGGTCGCGTTCCGCTTGACTTGACAATTTTGTCACCAGCAGGTCTTTCAACCCCAGCAGACCTGTGTCTGCCGGAAAGAGAGATCCAAGGTAGGCTTTAAATCTAGGATCGAGCACGGTGGCCAAAATGTAGTGCTCTGATTTCAACAGATTGACCACCCGTGAATCCTTGTTAAGCGAATTAAGGGCTGCATCCACAAGTCCCACATGCCTAGCGGAATCGCTCCGTGTTAGCTCCTTCTTCAATGCCTCCAGCTTCTTCTGCAAAAGCCTGATGAGGGGAATGACCTGACTCAGGCTGGCAGTGTCTGAACTGACTTCACGTGTGGCAAGTTCAAAGGGCATCAGAACCTTGCACAACGTTGAAATCATTCTCCACTGCACTTGAGACAGGTGCATTCCATCTCCTATATCGTGCTCAATTGTATAGGCTTGAATGGCCTTTTGCTGCTCCTCCAACCTCTGAAGCATATAGAGGGTTGAATTCCACCTCGTTACCACTTCTTGCTTCAGATGATGGCAGGGCAGGTTCAGTAGTTTTTGGTGGTGCTCCAGTCTTCTGTACGTGGTGCCTGTACGCCGAAAGTGTCCCGCAATTCTTCTGGCCACCGACAGCATCTCTTGCACACCCCTGTCGTTTTTTAAAAAATTCTGCACCACCAAATTCAAGGTATGTGCAAAACATGGGACGTGCTGGAATTTGCCCATATTTAATGCACACACAATATTGCTGGCGTTGTCCGATGCCACAAATCCACAGGAGAGTCCAATTGGGGTAAGCCATTCCGCGATGATCTTCCTCAGTTGCCGTAAGAGGTTTTCAGCTGTGTGCGTATTCTGGAAAGCGGTGATACAAAGCGTAGCCTGCCTAGGAAAGAGTTGGCGTTTGCGAGATGCTGCTACTGGTGCCGCCGCTGCTGTTCTTGCGGCGGGAGTCCATACATCTACCCAGTGGGCTGTCACAGTCATATAGTCCTGACCCTGCCCTGCTCCACTTGTCCACATGTCCGTGGTTAAGTGGACATTGGGTACAACTGCATTTTTTAGGACACTGGTGAGTCTTTTTCTGACGTCCGTGTACATTCTCGGTATCGCCTGCCTAGAGAAGTGGAACCTAGATGGTATTTGGTAACGGGGGCACACTGCCTCAATAAATTGTCTAGTTCCCTGTGAACTAACGGCGGATACCGGACGCACGTCTAACACCAACATAGTTGTCAAGGACTCAGTTATCCGCTTTGCAGTAGGATGACTGCTGTGATATTTCATCTTCCTCGCAAAGGACTGTTGAACAGTCAATTGCTTACTGGAAGTAGTACAAGTGGGCTTACGACTTCCCCTCTGGGATGACCATCGACTCCCAGCGGCAACAACAGCAGCGCCAGCAGCAGTAGGCGTTACACGCAAGGATGCATCGGAGGAATCCCAGGCAGGAGAGGACTCGTCAGACTTGCCAGTGACATGGCCTGCAGGACTATTGGCATTCCTGGGGAAGGAGGAAATTGACACTGAGGGAGTTGGTGGGGTGGTTTGCGTGAGCTTGGTTACAAGAGGAAGGGATTTACTGGTCAGTGGACTGCTTCCGCTGTCACCCAAAGTTTTTGAACTTGTCACTGACTTATTATGAATGCGCTGCAGGTGACGTATAAGGGAGGATGTTCCGAGGTGGTTAACGTCCTTACCCCTACTTATTACAGCTTGACAAAGGGAACACACGGCTTGACACCTGTTGTCCGCATTTCTGGTGAAATACCTCCACACCGAAGAGCTGATTTTTTTGGTATTTTCACCTGGCATGTCAACGGCCATATTCCTCCCACGGACAACAGGTGTCTCCCCGGGTGCCTGACTTAAACAAACCACCTCACCATCAGAATCCTTCTGGTCAATTTCCTCCCCAGCGCCAGCAACACCCATATCCTCCTCATCCTGGTGTACTTCAACACTGACATCTTCAATCTGACTATCAGGAACTGGACTGCGGGTGCTCCTTCCAGCACTTGCAGGGGGCATGCAAATAGTGGAAGGTGCATGCTCTTCACGTCCAGTGTTGGGAAGGTCAGGCATCGCAAACGACACAATTGGACTCTCCTTGTGGATTTGGGATTTCAAAGAACGCACAGTTCTTTGCGGTGCTTTTGCCAGCTTGAGTCTTTTCAGTTTTCTAGCGAGAGGCTGAGTGCTTCCATCCTCATGTGAAGCTGAACCACTAGCCATGAACATAGGCCAGGGCCTCAGCCGTTCCTTGCCACTCCGTGTGGTAAATGGCATATTGGCAAGTTTACGCTTCTCCTCCGACAATTTTATTTTAGGTTTTGGAGTCCTTTTTTTTCTGATATTTGGTGTTTTGGATTTGACATGCTCTGTACTATGACATTGGGCATCGGCCTTGGCAGACGACGTTGCTGGCATTTCATCGTCTCGGCCATGACTAGTGGCAGCAGCTTCAGCACGAGGTGGAAGTGGATCTTGATCTTTCCCTAATTTTGGAACCTCAACTTTTTTGTTCTCCATATTTTATAGGCAGAACTAAAAGGCACCTCAGGTAAACAATGGAGATGGATGGATTGGATACTAGTATACAATTATGGACGGACTGCCACGGTTAGGTGGTATAAAAAAACCACGGTTAGGTGGTATATATTGTAATACAATTATGGATGGACGGACTGCCTGCCGAGTGCCGACACAGAGGTAGCCACAGCCGTGAACTACCGCACTGTACACTGGTTGATAAAGAGATAGTAGTATACTCGTAACAACTAGTATGACACTATGACGGTATAAAGAATGAAAAAAAAACCACGGTTAGGTGGTATATATTATAATAATACAATTATGGATGGACGGACTGCCTGCCGAGTTCCGACACAGAGGTAGCCACAGCCGTGAACTACCGCACTGTACACTGGTTGATAAAGAGATACTAGTATACTCGTAACAACTAGTATGACTGACTATGACGGTATAAAGAATGAAAAAAAAACCACGGTTAGGTGGTATATATTGTAATACAATTATGGATGGACGGACTGCCTGCCGAGTTCCGACACAGAGGTAGCCACAGCCGTGAACTACCGCACTGTACACTGGTTGATAAAGAGATAGTAGTATACTCGTAACAACTAGTATGACTGACTATGACGGTATAAAGAATGAAAAAAAAACCACGGTTAGGTGGTATATATTATAATACAATTATGGATGGACGGACTGCCTGCCGACTGCCGACACAGAGGTAGCCACAGCCGTGAACTACCGCACTGTACACTGGTTGATAAAGAGATAGTAGTATACTCGTAACAACTAGTATGACACTATGACGGTATAAAGAATGAAAAAAAAACCACGGTTAGGTGGTATATATTATAATACAATTATGGATGGACGGACTGCCTGCCGACTGCCGACACAGAGGTAGCCACAGCCGTGAACTACCGCACTGTACACTGGTTGATAAAGAGATAGTAGTATACTCGTAACAACTAGTATGACACTATGACGGTATAAAGAATGAAAAAAAAACCACGGTTAGGTGGTATATATTATAATACAATTATGGATGGACGGACTGCCTGCCGAGTGCCGACACAGAGGTAGCCACAGCCGTGAACTACCGCACTGTACACTGGTTGATAAAGAGATAGTAGTATACTCGTAACAACTAGTATGACTGACTATGACGGTATAAAGAATGAAAAAAAAACCACGGTTAGGTGGTATATATTATAATACAATTATGGATGGACGGACTGCCTGCCGACTGCCGACACAGAGGTAGCCACAGCCGTGAACTACCGCACTGTACACTGGTTGATAAAGAGATAGTAGTATACTCGTAACAACTAGTATGACACTATGACGGTATAAAGAATGAAAAAAAAACCACGGTTAGGTGGTATATATTATAATACAATTATGGATGGACGGACTGCCTGCCGACTGCCGACACAGAGGTAGCCACAGCCGTGAACTACCGCACTGTACACTGGTTGATAAAGAGATAGTAGTATACTCGTAACAACTAGTATGACACTATGACGGTATAAAGAATGAAAAAAAACCACGGTTAGGTGGTATATATTATAATAATACAATTATGGATGGACGGACTGCCTGCCGACTGCCGACACAGAGGTAGCCACAGCCGTGAACTACCGCACTGTACACTGGTTGATAAAGAGATAGTAGTATACTCGTAACAACTAGTATGACTATGACGACGGTATAAAGAAAGAAAAAAAAATACCACGGTTAGGTGGTATATAATTATACAATTATGGATGGACGGACTGCCTGCCGAGTGCCGACTGCCGACACAGAGGTAGCCACAGCCGTGAACTACCGCACTGTACTGTGTCTGCTGCTAATATAGACTGGTTGATAAAGAGATAGTATACAACAATATACTACTATACTGGTGGTCAGGCACTGGTCACCACTAGTCACACTGGCAGTGGCACTCCTGCAGCAAAAGTGTGCACTGTTTAATTTTAAATTAATATAATATTATGTACTCCTGGCTCCTGCTATAACAACCTGCAGTGCTCCCCAGTCTCCCCCACAATTATTATAAGCTTTTATACATTGATGTGCAGCACACTGGGCTGAGCTGAGTGCACACAGACTGAGTCACACTGTGTGACTGCTGTGTATCGTTTTTTTCAGGCAGAGAACGGATATAGCAGAGAACGGATATATTAAATAAAAGTTAACTTAACAACAACTGCACTGGTCACTGTGGTAAACTCTGTCTGCACAATCTCTCTCTCTCTCTCTCTCTTCTAATCTATTCTAATGGAGAGGACGCCAGCCACGTCCTCTCCCTATCAATCTCAATGCACGTGTGAAAATGGCGGCGACGCGCGGCTCCTTATATAGAATCCGAGTCTCGCGAGAATCCGACAGCGTCATGATGACGTTCGGGCGCGCTCGGGTTAACCGAGCAAGGCGGGAAGATCCGAGTCGCTCGGACCCGTGAAAAAAAAAGTGAAGTTCGTGCGGGTTCGGATTCAAAGAAACCGAACCCGCTCATCTCTAGAAAACATTACATATTACAAAGACTTGCAAGGTTCCCTTTGCATCTGCTAAGATGTAAATGTATTGTTGGATGACGAACTAGGGTTTCAGCATATCCCTGAAAAGTGGAGATTATTCATCAGTTATTCTAAACTGAGTTTAAAAGTATATATCTATAGATTGAGGAGCTCAAAATAGGATGCCCCCTCCTGCGGTAGATGGGCACCTCCAAACACACAGTAGCCAGGAAAACGGTACACCAAGCCAGGGTTTATGTGCAATCTAGCCGTGGCTAGTTATATGGTGTAGTTCATAAAACAAAAACTTAAAAATAAATCCTAGCCTGTCTGGGCACTAACTAAACCTAATAGATCCCCTCTCTCAAAGTGGTAAGACCTAATGCCACTACCACAAACACAGGCATATGCACAGTACTTACAATCTGTAAATCACAGTGTCTCATAACAGGCCTGCTGCCTGTTTCCCCAGGTAGTAAGAACCTGAGCCAAGCCCTGAAACAGCTTATATCAGCCTCTCACAGGCGCAGGCACTAATTAACCTGCTCTCAGACTGAAGGCCTAAAAGCCTGAAATGGGCTCTATGGGCAGGGCCCTCCCTTCTCTCTCACACCCATACCCCCAGGATCCCTCTTCCAGCTTTTAGTAAAAGCCCAAACTCAAATCAAATCTGTTTAACAGAAACAGACATTTCCTGGGGGTTTAAAACACAAAGGTCAGAAACCTGGGACAACCATATCTCCCATCGATCACTTTACCAGTGCTTTTATCACAATATATAATGGGAATACCAAACCGCTGGTACCAGTGGCTCATTCAGTAACTACAGTATGAAAGGCACTTATAATGCCATTTCAAAACCTTTTAGGGAAGGGAAGCAAACTAAGGCTCTCAACAAAGCTACACCAACATACATATCTCGCTTATCACTAAATACTCTGTATCCTATTTTTAACCATTTTCTCATTTACACTCACAGGGTACTTGCGAAAAATATGCTAATGTGTCTGCCACTGACTTGTTCACAGAGATGCTCACTGCTGGCGCCTCACCTCCACCACTCACTTACATAAGCTAAGCAGGGATATTGGGAACATCGGATGCACATCCGTTGGATCGTTGGACCTCTGAGCAACCCTAAGCTGTCTCAGGCTGAGCTGATCTCTAAAAACGCTGTTGTCAGTGGTTTAAATCAGTGGAGGATATTACCTACAGTATGTGCTGCCGGACTGCAGTCATCCTAGTAAAATCTGCACTCAGCTCATGTCAGTGAACCAGATGCAATCGTTGACTGCACTGGCTATACTGTGACTGGAAGTGACTTCCTACGAGAAGTCCTACCTGCCAGTCACCTGTAGGACAAGCAGTCCCAATGAGAGGTGTTTCCTCCCTCTGGGACTGCCTGACCGGGCTGCGATTAGCGGAGAGCTGGCTTCCTACAGCTGATGCAGTCCATAGAAGCTGGAGATTTGCACTTGCACAGTACCGTCGCACGCTACTGCACATGATGCACCGGTCCTGGCATCTGTCTACTACATTGTAAAGGTCCCTGGACCTGGCCGGCAGTGGGGATAAGGCGACAGGGACCCGACAGCAGCTCCCTACTCCACCCAGGAAGGAGCCACCTCTGGTAAAAATGATTTCTCTCTGTGCGTGTAGGCCTTAGTGAGTCCTTGAGAAGGAGTATGTACATACACTTAAGACAGCAGATTAACAGACCTTGAATATAAGATGGTGTTGTAACATACTGTAGAGCAGGGGTGGCCAACCAGTCAGAGACAAAGAGCCAAAAAAATCTTGTTAGGTACGTCAAAGAGCCGACATCAAGCCGAAGGCGCGTGTGCAAAAATGGGGTGTGACCTTGTGCCTGCTAGGCCACACTTCTGGTATAAAATACAATGAAAATGCCAGATCCACATAAAATACATTTTAAAGCCAGAATCAACATAAAATACATTGAAAAAGACACTTCCACATAAATTAATTTAAAAATACAGATCCACATAAAATCTATTTAAAAAGCCATATTCACATAATACACTTCAGGTTCTCCTTGTGTCACTGCAGCCAGCTCCCCATGTGTCAATGTGTCACTCCAGCCAGCTCCCCATGTGTCAATGTGTCACTCTAGCCATCAGCCTCCTGTGTCACTCCAGCCAGCAGCCTCCTGTGTCACTCCAGCCAGCAGCCTCCTGTGTCACTCCAGCCAGCAGCCTCCATTATCACTACAGCCAGCAGCCTCCTGTGTCACTCCAGCCAGCAGCCTCCCGTATCACTCCAGCCAGGATTCTCCTTTGTCACTCCAGTCAGCTCCCCATTGTGTCACTCCAGCCAGCACCCTCCTGTGTCACTCCAGCCAGCTCCCCATGTGTCAATGTGTCACTCCAGCCAGCACCTCCTGTGTCACTCCAGTCAGCAGCCTCCCGTGTCACTCCAGCCAGCACCTCCTGTGTCACTCCAGTCAGCAGCCTCCCGTGTCACTCCAGCCAGCAGCCTCCTATGTCACTCCAGCCAGCAGCCTCCTGTGTCACTCCAGCCAGCAGCCTCCCGTGTCACTCCAGACAGCAGTCTCCTGTGTCACTCCAGCCAGCAGCCTCCTGTGTCACTCCAGCCAGCAGCCTCCTGTGTCACTCCAGCCAGCAGCCTCCTGTGTCACTCCAGCCAGCTCCCCCATGTGTCAATGTGTCACTCCAGCCAGCACCTCCTGTGTCACTCCAGCCAGCAGCCTCCTGTGTCACTCCAGCCAGCTCCCCCATGTGTCAATGTGTCACTCCAGCCAGCAGCCTCCTATGTCACTCCAGCCAGCAGCATCCTGTGTCACTCCAGCCAGCAGCCTCCCGTGTCACTCCAGCCAGCAGCCTCCTGTGTCACTCCAGCCAGCAGCCTCTTGTCACTCCAGCCAGCAGCCTCCCGTGTCACTCCAGCCAGCAGCCTCCTATGTCACTCCAGCCAGCAGCCTCCTGTGTCACTCCAGCCAGCAGCCTCCCGTGTCACTCCAGCCAGCAGCCTCCTGTGTCACTCCAGCCAGCAGCCTCCTGTGTCACTCCAGCCAGCAGCCTCCATTATCACTACAGCCAGCAGCCTCCATTATCACTCCAGCCAGGATTCTCCTTTGTCACTCCAGCAAGCTCCCCATTGTGTCACTCCAGCCAGCACCCTCCTGTGTCACTCCAGCCAGCTCCCCATGTGTCAATGTGTCACTCCAGCCAGCACCTCCTGTGTCACTCAAGTCAGCAGCCTCCCGTGTCACTCCAGCCAGCACCTCCTGTGTCACTCCAGTCAGCAGCCTCCCGTGTCACTCCAGCCAGCAGCCTCCTATGTCACTCCAGCCAGCAGCCTCCTGTGTCACTCCAGCCAGCAGCCTCCCGTGTCACTCCAGACAGCAGCCTCCTGTGTCACTCCAGCCAGCAGCCTCCTGTGTCACTCCAGCCAGCAGCCTCCTGTGTCACTCCAGCCAGCAGCCTCCTGTGTCACTCCAGCCAGCTCCCCCATGTGTCAATGTGTCACTCCAGCCAGCAGCCTCCTATGTCACTCCAGCCAGCAGCCTCCTGTGTCACTCCAGCCAGCAGCCTCCCGTGTCACTCCAGCCAGCAGCCTCCTGTGTCACTCCAGCCAGCAGCCTCCTGTGTCACTCCAGCCAGCAGCCTCCATTATCACTACAGCCAGCAGCCTCCATTATCACTCCAGCCAGGATTCTCCTTTGTCACTCCAGCAAGCTCCCCATTGTGTCACTCCAGCCAGCACCCTCCTGTGTCACTCCAGCCAGCTCCCCATGTGTCAATGTGTCACTCCAGCCAGCACCTCCTGTGTCACTCAAGTCAGCAGCCTCCCGTGTCACTCCAGCCAGCACCTCCTGTGTCACTCCAGTCAGCAGCCTCCCGTGTCACTCCAGCCAGCAGCCTCCTATGTCACTCCAGCCAGCAGCCTCCTGTGTCACTCCAGCCAGCAGCCTCCCGTGTCACTCCAGACAGCAGCCTCCTGTGTCACTCCAGCCAGCAGCCTCCTGTGTCACTCCAGCCAGCAGCCTCCTGTGTCACTCCAGCCAGCAGCCTCCTGTGTCACTCCAGCCAGCTCCCCCATGTGTCAATGTGTCACTCCAGCCAGCAGCCTCCTATGTCACTCCAGCCAGCAGCCTCCTGTGTCACTCCAGCCAGCAGCCTCCCGTGTCACTCCAGACAGCAGCCTCCTGTGTCACTCCAGCCAGCAGCCTCCTGTGTCACTCCAGCCAGCAGCCTCCTGTGTCACTCCAGCCAGCACCCTCCTGTGTCACTCCAGCCAGCTCCCCATGTGTCAATGTGTCACTCCAGCCAGCACCTCCTGTGTCACTCAAGTCAGCAGCCTCCCGTGTCACTCCTGCCAGCACCTCCTGTGTCACTCCAGTCAGCAGCCTCCCGTGTCACTCCAGCCAGCAGCCTCCTATGTCACTCCAGCCAGCAGCCTCCTGTGTCACTCCAGCCAGCAGCCTCCCGTGTCACTCCAGACAGCAGCCTCCTGTGTCACTCCAGCCAGCAGCCTCCTGTGTCACTCCAGCCAGCAGCCTCCTGTGTCACTCCAGCCAGCAGCCTCCTGTGTCACTCCAGCCAGCACCCTCCTGTGTCACTCCAGCCAGCTCCCCCATGTGTCAATGTGTCACTCCAGCCAGCAGCCTCCTATGTCACTCCAGCCAGCAGCATCCTGTGTCACTCCATCCAGCAGCCTCCCGTGTCACTCCAGCCAGCAGCCTCCTGTGTCACTCCAGCCAGCAGCCTCCTGTCACTCCAGCCAGCAGCCTCCCGTGTCACTCCAGCCAGCAGCCTCCTATGTCACTCCAGCCAGCAGCCTCCTGTGTCACTCCAGCCAGCAGCCTCCCGTGTCACTCCAGCCAGCAGCCTTCTGTGTCACTCCAGCCAGCAGCCTCCATTATCACTACAGCCAGCAGCCTCCATTATCACTACAGCCAGGATTCTCCTTTGTCACTCCAGCCAGCTCCCCATTGTGTCACTCCAGCCAGCACCCTCCTGTGTCACTCCAGCCAGCACCCTCCTCTATCAGTCCAGTCAGCTCCCCCATTATGTCTCTCCTACCAGGATCCTTCTGTGTCACTCCAGCCACCTCCCTCTTGTGTCACTCCAGCCCACCCTCATATGTCATTACAGCCCAGTATCTGGCTCCCTCAGTTTTCAGTCGCCGAAGTGCTGCTGTGTGTCTGGTTGGAGTGCACCAGTTTCCAGGATCTGTTGTGGTCAGGTGACTGAGTGTCGGGAGCCACATTTGAATAAAGAAAGAGCCGCATGCAGTTTAAGAGCCACAGGTTGGCCATGGCTGCTGTACAGTGAGTACACTGATCATTAAGTCCAAACATGAGTCAGGATTAGGGGGGAATAGCCCATAAGCAGAAAATATAGCTTTGTAAGAAAAAGAGACAGTATATGAAGGGAGTCTACACTGCATTTAATTGGAATTCTACTAATACAGAGAGCTATGCAATATGTATCTGTGCTTAGTGCGCCTGAGGTGAGATTGAACATTGATTCTGAGCATCGTTCGATGAAGGGTCTCTCAGATGACTGAAGATATGAAGGACGTGTTTAAGAACTTTCACATATAAATTGAGTATTGATTCTGGTTTGCTTATCATTCATTTGAATTGCATATTGTTTTGTTAACATCATTTATATTCAACTGTATTTCTGTATTATAACATAATACTGAGTATATTCACTGATTGACATAGAACAAAAGTGGTGAAGGATTACAGGTGCCAGGGCCTCTCTAGCTGCAAACCAATTTACAATGGCAATGCCCAGACAGTGGACAAGACACACCTGTGTTTTTCTACCCCCCCTCCCCCTCCCCGATTACCTACCCCAAACATTGACTATTTGTCACTCACTTTGCAAATAAATCTTCTGTGTATATGCTTGTTTGTGTGCACGCTATAACTACTCAATCGCGTACCGTGTGACTTTGGCGCAAGCACAGTGGTAAAAATTTGCTCAACTGCATCCGACATTAATTTTGAGTGCCTCCTCTGAGTCAGACTCTTAGGGGTAAATTTATTAAAACTTCTAAAAATGAATAGTGGTGATGTTGCCTATAGCAACCAATTACATTCTGTCTATCATTCTCTATTGCATCCTGGATAATGATAGACTGTGGTTGATTGCTAAGGGCAGCATCACCACTATTGACTAAATGTAAACCTTATTCTTATCATTTCTTGAGGTGATGCAAAGTATAAAGAATGTAATTAGCATTTTTGAGTGATCATACAGAAAAACGTCCTTCAGCAAACTAGCAAATGATCCGGAGTGATGAAAACAGGAGCGCAGCATTCTCGTGAAGCCACACCCACTTTTGCCAAGACCACGCCCCCGTGTCCTGATTAGCCACCGCAAAAAGTTGGCAGGTACGAAATGCTCCTCTGCATTGCATTTTTGCCTTTTTTAACATCTCAGGTTCTTGTTACTAAAGTGTTCTTCAACTTTGTTTTCAGCACACAATATAAGAGAGTGTTAAACAGTTCTAGCACTCTATTCTCAGTCGGATTGCTCATAAACACTCGAGCTGTAATTACTGACCGAAGCATCGCCTTCATCACACCATACATATCATTACACAAAGCATGTTGACGAGCTGGCTAAAGCGATGAGAACCTTTTGAACCTATCACTACTAATTAGCTGTTCAGCAAAGTTCCATGATGTTCTTGCACTTCTGTTTTAAAACTACTTCACGTAGGGTGAACAGGTTCCTCTTCATACTCTTTCATCAGCACTGCTATAAAGCAAGCTGCTTGTATGAAATAATGCTGATATCAAGGGGCGAGAACTTGATTCAAAGTCAGATGCTGACAAGGCAGTGTCTTTTAGCTAATGCCACTCCAAAGCCCGACTCCTGGTGTACGTCCGTGTGTCCGAAGTTCGCTGTAATACCGCTGTGTCTTTGGGGGTTATTCAGCGTTGATCGCAGCAGCAAATTTGTTAGCAGTTGAGCAATACCATGTGCACTGCAGGTGGGGCAGATATAACATGTGCAGAGAGAGTTAGATTTGGGTGGGTTATTTTGTTTCTGTGCAGGGTAAATACTGGCTGCTTTATTTTTACACTGCAATTTAGGTTCAGTTTGCGCACACCACACCCAAATCTAACTCTCTCTGCACATGTTAAATCTGCCTCCCCCCTCCTGCAGTGCAGCATGGTTTTACCCAAATGCTAACAAATTTGCTGCTGCAATCAACTCTGAATTACCCCCTTTGTACGCTGCTGCTTCCTGCAACACACCTATGACACACCTGCAACACTCCTATAAAACACTCCTATAAAACAAAACATATCGTCTCTTTAGACCCTCCCTCCTATACCTCCCAGTCCCCGCCCAGTAACATCCGCCACATTTCTGATGCCATGTGTCAAAAGCTGTACTGTAACTTTGTAAAAGAAAGTTGTGACATATGTGCAGTCCATTACATCTGACATGACGGGGTAAATTTACTAAGATGGGAGTTCTATTTAAGATGGGATGTTGGTCATAGCAACCAATCATTTAAAAAGTTGTTTATTTACTGGATATACTGTAAAGACAATTAAATAAGATGGCATATCACAAACAGTATGGCAAATCAATTTTAAAATAAAAGGAGAGAATACAATATATTCACTCACTCATCACGTTGTCAGATGCCTGATGAATTTTTAGGAACATAAGTATTTTCAGAAGACTGTGCCTTGTATTACAAATTACCTGAAGCACTCTGCTGCATTTGGACCTTACAGTGTAAAGGGCTACCCGCAATAATGTGTATAATTACTCCTGAAATCTAGAGTGTGCCTAAGCAGTTAATAATGGGACTAGACAAGACAAAGAGTAATAGCAGTCCAAGATATGAAAGAGCAATATTATAGCACATACAACACAGTTGACTACATTTACTAACCCGTGTTTTTTTTTTAAGCCACAGATGATCAGTGGATTTGACTGATGGATTGAACAGCCTGGTCGAGCATATATTTTGGTTGTTTCAAATCATCAAATTAGCAGCGACTTTAACAAACTGCGGGTTAGTAATTCTAGCCCATTGTCTTGGAAAGAGACTATTATTAGAGCAAAGATCCCTTTAAAGTGTCCATGCATAAGCAGATCCCACTACTTTGTCCAAGTCCCAAGTACATTTATGTATATTATAAAGAGTCAACCTCCATGTGTTGGTATATAGACTAACGGACTGATATTATTGATGATAAGGTTAGACACAACTTTGGAGGGCGTCATATATTTTAGGTGAACCTTTTAGTCAATTAATTAATTACTGCATTGGGAAGATCCTTAAAATCGCTTTTCATAATAGTCAACAATATATAGGCTAATTAAATAATGGATATAGTAATAATAAAAATGAGGAGGAGGAGGAGGAATAGGATGAGGATGAAGAGGAGGATGATGATGAGGAGGAGGATGAGAAGGATGAGGATGATGAGGAGGATGTTGAGGAGGAGGATGAGGATGATGATGAGGAGGATGACTATGAAGGGTATGAGGATGATGAGAAGGAGGAGGATGATGATGATGAGGAGGAGGGGGAGGAGGAGAAGAAGAAGAAGATGAAGAAGAAGGAGGCTGTAGTTAAAAACATAATACATTTTAAATTAGAATACACAAATAGAAAACCTTAACCTTCTGCACTAGCTCAGTATTTGGATTATTGGAATGTATGACAATAATAGAATCAGAATGACATTACATAGCATTAAAAACAGATATGTTTGTTAATGAGAACACAATGCCTGAAAGATAAAAAATAATTACAAAGCAGTATAAATCCAATTTTATGAGATGTGGTAGGAACATTACAACTGGTATTAAGGATGACATTTTAGGGAGGTGACCTAATTAAAATCCTTTGGCTTGTGCAAATACAATAAAACATGTGGATAAAGCACACATAAAACAAACGTAATGCAAAGATAAATCAAAACCCACGTAATTAGTTCTCTAATGAACAAAAAAGTCAGGGACTCATATATCAAATATGTGTTCTAAAAAAAATATCTCAACCAAGAAAAAAAAATCCTTCAAATTGTTAATCAAATAAATCGAAATATTTGTCTAGGTTTCCTGTGCTAAATAATGATATATGTCCTATTTTTGAATATAAAAAATGAAAAGGCACTTACTGCACAATAGAATATTGACGATGAAGCTAGATGGCTCCGTTATTACATGCATGTAAACTCACCACTAAATGGATCTCCTGCTGGGTCTTGTCATGCTGTATTTAAGCAAGTGTGCTATATTTCGATTCAGGACTTTGACATTCAGACAAAATTACACCTAGTTCCAGTTATGTGCGAGAAGAAACTTCTTTAAGTGAAATCTTTTTTTCTGTAGTGAGAATCCCATAAGTGCTTTATGGGTTCGGTGTTTTGAATAAACTCTCTCAAGTGCTTGGCTTTTTCCACCTCATGTCTTCACAAAAAATGTCCCTTGGCTCCACTGTCTAAGCAATGTGTATTTTCATATGTTGTCTTCTGCTTTTTAATTGATGTTTTGGAAGTAGCTTATATAACAGAACAGTATGTTCCGTATTATGTGTAAAGAGCGATTTGAGGAAAGGATTTATATACTAACATAAATATTTTGGTAGAAAATGCAGCAGGTGTAAAGGGAATCGAATGGGCCTAATACCGTGATGGATGCAGATCACACAGACGTTGTGTCTTTGTGCGCAGCTGCTGTGCAAAAATACTCTGGAGGCGTCCTGTGAAAAATACAGTAGACGCCTCCTGCTGGATGCTCTGATCCGCTGCTGTGTCTGGCCATCGGGGTAATAGTCACCCCAATGGCCAAACGCAGCTGCTGTCCTTGAAATGCCCAGGAAACAGGGCTTTTTCTGAAATTATTTATTAACAGTTTTTTATATAGCACAGCATATTCCGTTATGCTTTACAATTAGAACAATATTAATAGAACAAAACTGGGCAACAACAGACAGACATAGACAGGGCAGCCAACAGGGGGGGACTGTGAGGACTGGTGTCCCGGGCCCTTACAGAGAGGGGGGCCCACCCCTGGCTCCTAGATCCAGTACCTCTAGAGCTGCAACAGTCTGTGAATAAATCAACAAGTCTTATCTGCACATCAGCTCTCTGTAAATCATTCCTGTAGGTCTGCAACACTCTACCTATATGTAACGTCACAATGTATAACATCACATAGGGGTGAAGCAGTGCGAAAGAGGCTTTGTTTTTGGGAGGGAGGGGCCCTGTCTATTTTGTAATTCCCGGGCCCCACAATTTCTGATGGCAGTCCTGGACATAGAGGTAGGAAGGCCCTGCTCGCAAGCTTACAATCTAAGGATAGATACTACCTATTGGATAATGGTCCACCTGATTGCTAGGTTCTTAATGGATTGTATGATATGATCACACAGAAACATAGGTGCCGATTCCATGGGTGCTCAAGGGCCCAAGTACCCACAGACAATAAGGAGCACCCACGGAACTAGCTAGCCGCCACAGCCCTGCAGTGGATTGAGACGCGCTGGGGGCTGTGGAAGCGCTTCCATACAGTGCAGTATAAAACCCCCCACCAGCGGTCATTTTAAGCGGGGTTTTTTTACACTGCACTGTACAGATGCGCTTCCACAGCCCCAGCGCATCTCAGTCCACTGTGGGGCTGCGGCGGCTAGCAGCAGTGGAGGAACTATCACCAAGCCCCAACTCCCCCAGGACCCACTGTATGTGCGTGTGTGACACAAGGCCCCCTACCTCAGGACCCACTGTATGTATGTGTGGGTGTGTATGACACCATGCCTCCCCTCCCCCAGGACACACTGTATGTATGTGTGGGTGTGTATGACACCATGCCTCCCCTCCCCCAGGACCCACTGTATGTATGTGTGTGACACAAGGCCCCCTACCTCAGGACCCACTGTATGTATGTGTGGGTGTGTATGACACCATGCCTCCCCTCCCCCTGGACCCACTGTATGTACTGTATGTGTGTGTGTCATCATGACCCCCTCCCCCAGGACCCAATGTATGTGTGTGTGTCATCATAACCCCCTCCCCCAGGACCCAATGTATATATGTGTGTGTGACTCCAGGCCCCCGTCCCCCCAGACCCACTGTATGTGTGTGTGTGTGTGTGTGTGTGTGAGTGTGTGTGTGTGTGTGTGTGTGTGTGTAAGAGTGTGTGTCATCATGCCCCCTTAGTATATGTATCATCATGCCCCCCTCCCCCAGGATGTAGTGTGTGTGTGTGTGTGTGTGTGTGTGTGTGTGTGTGTGTGTGTGTGTGTGTGTGTGTGTGTTACCATGGCAAACACCCCATATGTTTATCACCATGCCCCCCTCTCCCCCACGACCCACTGTATGTGTGTGTCACCATGGCCCCCCTCCCCAGTATATGTATCACCATGCTCCCCACTCCCATGGGACCCACTGTATATGTGTGTGTTTATGTGTGTGTCACCATGCACTTTCCCCCCAGTATGTATTAGAGATGAGCGGGTTCGGTTTCTCTGAATCCGAACCCGCACGAACTTCATGTTTTTTTCACGGGTCCGAGCAGACTCGGATCCTCCCGCCTTGCTCGGTTAACCCGAGCGCGCCCGAACGTCATCATGACGCTGTCGGATTCTCGCGAGACTCGGATTCTATATAAGGAGCCGCGCGTCGCCGCCATTTTCACACGTGCATTGAGATTGATAGGGAGAGGACGTGGCTGGCGTCCTCTCCATTTAGATTAGGGTTGAGAGAGAGAGAGAGAGATTGACCTGAGGCTGTGATACTGTAGAAGAGAGTGCAGAGTTTAGTGACTGACGACCACAGTGACCACCAGACAGTGCAGTTGTTTGTTTTATTTAATATATCCGTTCTCTGCCTGAAAAAAACGATACACACAGTGACTCAGTCACATACCATATCTGTGTGCACTGCTCAGCCCAGTGTGCTGCATCAATGTATATATATATCTGACTGTGCTCAGCTCACACAGCTTATAATTGTGGGGGAGACTGGGGAGCACTGCAGTGCCAGTTATAGGTTATAGCAGGAGCCAGGAGTACATAATATTATATTAAAATTAAACAGTGCACACTTTTGCTGCAGGAGTGCCACTGCCAGTGTGACTAGTGACCAGTGACCTGACCACCAGTATATATAATATTAGTAGTATACTATCTCTTTATCAACCAGTCTATATTAGCAGCAGACACAGTACAGTGCGGTAGTTCACGGCTGTGGCTACCTCTGTGTCGGCACTCGGCAGCCCGTCCATAATTGTATATACCACCTAACCGTGGTTTTTTTTTCTTTCTTTATACATACATACTAGTTACGAGTATACTATCTCTTTATCAACCAGTCTATATTAGCAGCAGACACAGTACAGTGCGGTAGTTCACGGCTGTGGCTACCTCTGTGTCGGCACTCGGCAGCCCGTCCATAATTGTATATACCACCTAACCGTGGTTTTTTTTTCTTTCTTTATACATACATACTAGTTACGAGTATACTATCTCTTTATCAACCAGTCTATATTAGCAGCAGACACA
The DNA here is from genome assembly GCF_028390025.1 of Pseudophryne corroboree. NCBI lineage: Eukaryota > Metazoa > Chordata > Amphibia > Anura > Myobatrachidae > Pseudophryne > Pseudophryne corroboree. The sequence continues at coordinate 41,850,113 of NC_086448.1, forward strand.
GTACAGTGCGGTAGTTCACGGCTGTGGCTACCTCTGTGTCGGCACTCGGCAGCCCGTCCATAATTGTATATACCACCTAACCGTGGTTTTTTTTTCTTTCTTTATACATACATACTAGTTACGAGTATACTATCTCTTTATCAACCAGTCTATATTAGCAGCAGACACAGTACAGTGCGGTAGTTCACGGCTGTGGCTACCTCTGTGTCGGCACTCGGCAGCCCGTCCATAATTGTATATACCACCTAACCGTGGTTTTTTTTTCTTTCTTTATACATACATACTAGTTACGAGTATACTATCTCTTTATCAACCAGTCTATATTAGCAGCAGACACAGTACAGTGCGGTAGTTCACGGCTGTGGCTACCTCTGTGTCGGCACTCGGCAGCCCGTCCATAATTGTATATACCACCTAACCGTGGTTTTTTTTTCTTTCTTTATAGTCATACTAGTTACGAGTATACTATCTCTTTATCAACCATGTCTATATTAGCAGCAGACACAGTACAGTGCGGTAGTTCACGGCTGTGGCTACCTCTGTGTCGGCACTCGGCAGCCAATCCATAATTGTATATACCACCTAACCGTGGTTTTTTTTTCTTTCTTTATACATACATACTAGTTACGAGTATACTATCTCTTTATCAACCAGTCTATATTAGCAGCAGACACAGTACAGTGCGGTAGTTCACGGCTGTGGCTACCTCTGTGTCGGCACTCGGCAGCCCGTCCATAATTGTATATACCACCTAACCGTGGTTTTTCTTTCTTTCTTTATACATACATACTAGTTACGAGTATACTATCTCTTTATCAACCAGTCTATATATTAGCAGCAGACACAGTACAGTGCGGTAGTTCACGGCTGTGGCTACCTCTGTGTCGGCACTCGGCAGCCCGTCCATAATTGTATATACCACCTAACCGTGGTTTTTTTTTCTTTCTTTATACATACATACTAGTTACGAGTATACTATCTCTTTATCAACCAGTCTATATTAGCAGCAGACACAGTACAGTGCGGTAGTTCACGGCTGTGGCTACCTCTGTGTCGGCACTCGGCAGCCCGTCCATAATTGTATATACCACCTAACCGTGTTTTTTTTTTCTTTCTTTATACATACATACTAGTTACGAGTATACTATCTCTTTATCAACCAGTCTATATATTAGCAGCAGACACAGTACAGTGCGGTAGTTCATGGCTGTGGCTACCTCTGTGTCGGCACTCGGCAGCCCGTCCATAATTGTATATACCACCTAACCGTGGTTTTTTTTTCTTTCTTTATAGTCATACTAGTTACGAGTATACTATCTCTTTATCAACCAGTCTATATTAGCAGCAGACACAGTACAGTGCGGTAGTTCACGGCTGTGGCTACCTCTGTGTCGGCACTCGGCAGCCCGTCCATAATTGTATATACCACCTAACCGTGGTTTTTTTTTCTTTCTTTATACATACATACTAGTTACGAGTATACTATCTCTTTATCAACCAGTCTATATTAGCAGCAGACACAGTACAGTGCGGTAGTTCACGGCTGTGGCTACCTCTGTGTCGGCACTCGGCAGCCCGTCCATAATTGTATATACCACCTAACCGTGGTTTTTTTTTCTTTCTTTATACATACATACTAGTTACGAGTATACTATCTCTTTATCAACCAGTCTATATATTAGCAGCAGACACAGTACAGTGCGGTAGTTCACGGCTGTGGCTACCTCTGTGTCGGCACTCGGCAGCCCGTCCATAATTGTATATACCACCTAACCGTGGTTTTTCTTTCTTTCTTTATACATACATACTAGTTACGAGTATACTATCTCTTTATCAACCAGTCTATATTAGCAGCAGACACAGTACAGTACGGTAGTTCACGGCTGTGGCTACCTCTGTGTCTGCACTCGGCAGGCAGTCCATAATTGTATACTAGTCTCCATCTCCATTGTTTACCTGAGGTGCCTTTTAGTTGTGCCTATTAAAATATGGAGAACAAAAATGTTGAGGTTCCAAAATTAGGGAAAGATCAAGATCCACTTCCACCTCGTGCTGAAGCTGCTGCCACTAGTCATGGCCGAGACGATGAAATGCGAGCAACGTCGTCTGCCAAGGCCGATGCCCAATGTCATAGTACAGAGCATGTCAAATCCAAAACACCAAATATCAGAAAAAAAAGGACTCCAAAACCTAAAATAAAATTGTCGGAGGAGAAGCGTAAACTTGCCAATATGCCATTTACGACACGGAGTGGCAAGGAACGGCTGAGGCCCTGGCCTATGTTCATGGCTAGTGGTTCAGCTTCACATGAGGATGGAAGCACTCAGCCTCTCGCTAGAAAAATGAAAAGACTCAAGCTGGCAAAAGCAGCACAGCAAAGAACTGTGCATTCTTCGAAATCCCAAATCCACAAGGAGAGTCCAATTGTGTCGGTTGCGATGCCTGACCTTCCCAACACTGGACGTGAAGAGCATGCGCCTTCCACCATTTGCACGCCCCCTGCAAGTGCTGGAAGGAGCACCCACAGTCCAGTTCCTGATAGTCAGATTGAAGATGTCAGTGTTGAAGTACACCAGGATGAGGAGGATATGGGTGTTGCTGGCGCTGGGGAGGAAATTGACCAGGAGGATTCTGATGGTGAGGTGGTTTGTTTAAGTCAGGCACCCGGGGAGACACCTGTTGTCCGTGGGAGGAATATGGCCGTTGACATGCCAGGTGAAAATACCCAAAAAATCAGCTCTTCGGTGTGGAGGTATTTCAACAGAAATGCGGACAACAGGTGTCAAGCCGTGTGTTCCCTTTGTCAAGCTGTAATAAGTAGGGGTAAGGACGTTAACCACCTCGGAACATCCTCCCTTATACGTCACCTGCAGCGCATTCATAATAAGTCAGTGACAAGTTCAAAAACTTTGGGTGACAGCGGAAGCAGTCCACTGACCAGTAAATCCCTTCCTCTTGTAACCAAGCTCACGCAAACCACCCCACCAACTCCCTCAGTGTCAATTTCCTCCTTCCCCAGGAATGCCAATAGTCCTGCAGGCCATGTCACTGGCAATTCTGACGAGTCCTCTCCTGCCTGGGATTCCTCCGATGCATCCTTGCGTGTAACGCCTACTGCTGCTGGCGCTGCTGTTGTTGCCGCTGGGAGTCGATGGTCATCCCAGAGGGGAAGTCGTAAGCCCACTTGTACTACTTCCAGTAAGCAATTGACTGTTCAACAGTCCTTTGCGAGGAAGATGAAATATCACAGCAGTCATCCTACTGCAAAGCGGATAACTGAGGCCTTGACAACTATGTTGGTGTTAGACGTGCGTCCGGTATCCGCCGTTAGTTCACAGGGAACTAGACAATTTATTGAGGCAGTGTGCCCCCGTTACCAAATACCATCTAGGTTCCACTTCTCTAGGCAGGCGATACCGAGAATGTACACGGACGTCAGAAAAAGACTCACCAGTGTCCTAAAAAATGCAGTTGTACCCAATGTCCACTTAACCACGGACATGTGGACAAGTGGAGCAGGGCAGGGTCAGGACTATATGACTGTGACAGCCCACTGGGTAGATGTATGGACTCCCGCCGCAAGAACAGCAGCGGCGGCACCAGTAGCAGCATCTCGCAAACGCCAACTCTTTCCTAGGCAGGCTACGCTTTGTATCACCGCTTTCCAGAATACGCACACAGCTGAAAACCTCTTACGGCAACTGAGGAAGATCATCGCGGAATGGCTTACCCCAATTGGACTCTCCTGTGGATTTGTGGCATCGGACAACGCCAGCAATATTGTGTGTGCATTAAATATGGGCAAATTCCAGCACGTCCCATGTTTTGCACATACCTTGAATTTGGTGGTGCAGAATTTTTTAAAAAACGACAGGGGCGTGCAAGAGATGCTGTCGGTGGCCAGAAGAATTGCGGGACACTTTCGGCGTACAGGCACCACGTACAGAAGACTGGAGCACCACCAAAAACTACTGAACCTGCCCTGCCATCATCTGAAGCAAGAAGTGGTAACGAGGTGGAATTCAACCCTCTATATGCTTCAGAGGTTGGAGGAGCAGCAAAAGGCCATTCAAGCCTATACAATTGAGCACGATATAGTAGGTGGAATGCACCTGTCTCAAGCGCAGTGGAGAATGATTTCAACGTTGTGCAAGGTTCTGATGCCCTTTGAACTTGCCGCACGTGAAGTCAGTTCAGACACTGCCAGCCTGAGTCAGGTCATTCCCCTCATCAGGCTTTTGCAGAAGAAGCTGGAGACATTGAAGGAGGAGCTAACACGGAGCGATTCCGCTAGGCATGTGGGACTTGTGGATGGAGCCCTTAATTCGCTTAACAAGGATTCACGGGTGGTCAATCTGTTGAAATCAGAGCACTACATTTTGGCCACCGTGCTCGATCCTAGATTTAAAGCCTACCTTGGATCTCTCTTTCCGGCAGACACAAGTCTGCTGGGGTTGAAATACCTGCTGGTGACAAAATTGTCAAGTCAAGCGGAACGCGACCTGTCAACATCTCCTCCTTCACATTCTCCCGCAACTGGGGGTGCGAGAAAAAGGCTCAGAATTCCGAGCCCACCCGCTGGCGGTGATGCAGGGCAGTCTGGAGCGACTGCTGATGCTGACATCTGGTCCGGACTGAAGGACCTGACAACGATTACGGACATGTCGTCTACTGTCACTGCATATGATTCTCTCAACATTGATAGAATGGTGGAGGATTATATGAGTGACCGCATCCAAGTAGGCACGTCACACAGTCCGTACTTATACTGGCAGGAAAAAGAGGCAATTTGGAGGCCCTTGCACAAACTGGCTTTATTCTACCTAAGTTGCCCTCCCACAAGTGTGTACTCCGAAAGAGTGTTTAGTGCCGCCGCTCACCTTGTCAGCAATCGGCGTACGAGGTTACATCCAGAAAATGTGGAGAAGATGATGTTCATTAAAATGAATTATAATCAATTCCTCCGCGGAGACATTGACCAGCAGCAATTGCCTCCACAAAGTACACAGGGAGCTGAGATGGTGGATTCCAGTGGGGACGAATTGATAATCTGTGAGGAGGGGGATGTACACGGTGATATATCGGAGGGTGATGATGAGGTGGACATCTTGCCTCTGTAGAGCCAGTTTGTGCAAGGAGAGATTAATTGCTTCTTTTTGGGGGGGGTCCAAACCAACCCGTCATATCAGTCACAGTCGTGTGGCAGACCCTGTCACTGAAATGATGGGTTGGTTAAAGTGTGCATGTCCTGTTTTGTTTATACAACATAAGGGTGGGTGGGAGGGCCCAAGGACAATTCCATCTTGCACCTCTTTTTTCTTTTCTTTTTCTTTGCATCATGTGCTGATTGGGGAGGGTTTTTTGGAAGGGACATCCTGCGTGACACTGCAGTGCCACTCCTAAATGGGCCCGGTGTTTTTGTCGGCCACTAGGGTCGCTAATCTTACTCACACAGTCAGCTACCTCATTGCGCCTCTTTTTTTCTTTGCGTCATGTGCTGTTTGGGGAGGGTTTTTTGGAAGGGACATCCTGCGTGACACTGCAGTGACACTCCTAGATGGGCCCGGTGTTTGTGTCGGCCACTAGGGTCGCTAATCTTACTCACACAGCTACCTCATTGCGCCTCTTTTTTTCTTTGCGTCATGTGCTGTTTGGGGAGGGTTTTTTGGAAGGGACATCCTGCGTGACACTGCAGTGCCACTCCTAGATGGGCCCGGTGTTTGTGTCGGCCACTAGGGTCGCTAATCTTACTCACACAGCTACCTCATTGCGCCTCTTTTTTTCTTTGCGTCATGTGCTGTTTGGGGAGGGTTTTTTGGAAGGGCCATCCTGCGTGACACTGCAGTGCCACTCCTAGATGGGCCCGGTGTTTGTGTCGGCCACTAGGGTCGCTAATCTTACTCACACAGCTACCTCATTGCGCCTCTTTTTTTCTTTGCGTCATGTGCTGTTTGGGGAGGGTTTTTTGGAAGGGACATCCTGCGTGACACTGCAGTGCCACTCCTAGATGGGCCCGGTGTTTGTGTCGGCCACTAGGGTCGCTAATCTTACTCACACAGCTACCTCATTGCGCCTCTTTTTTTCTTTGCGTCATGTGCTGTTTGGGGAGGGTTTTTTGGAAGGGCCATCCTGCGTGACACTGCAGTGCCACTCCTAGATGGGCCCGGTGTTTGTGTCGGCCACTAGGGTCGCTAATCTTACTCACACAGCTACCTCATTGCGCCTCTTTTTTTCTTTGCGTCATGTGCTGTTTGGGGAGGGTTTTTTGGAAGGGACATCCTGCGTGACACTGCAGTGCCACTCCTAGATGGGCCCGGTGTTTGTGTCGGCCACTAGGGTCGCTAATCTTACTCACACAGCTACCTCATTGCGCCTCTTTTTTTCTTTGCGTCATGTGCTGTTTGGGGAGGGTTTTTTGGAAGGGCCATCCTGCGTGACACTGCAGTGCCACTCCTAGATGGGCCCGGTGTTTGTGTCGGCCACTAGGGTCGCTAATCTTACTCACACAGCTACCTCATTGCGCCTCTTTTTTTCTTTGCGTCATGTGCTGTTTGGGGAGGGTTTTTTGGAAGGGCCATCCTGCGTGACACTGCAGTGCCACTCCTAGATGGGCCCGGTGTTTGTGTCGGCCACTAGGGTCGCTAATCTTACTCACACAGCTACCTCATTGCGCCTCTTTTTTTCTTTGCGTCATGTGCTGTTTGGGGAGGGTTTTTTGGAAGGGACATCCTGCGTGACACTGCAGTGCCACTCCTAGATGGGCCCGGTGTTTGTGTCGGCCACTAGGGTCGCTTATCTTACTCACACAGCGACCTCGGTGCAAATTTTAGGACTAAAAATAATATTGTGAGGTGTGAGGTATTCAGAATAGACTGAAAATGAGTGTAAATTATGGTTTTTGAGGTTAATAATACTTTGGGATCAAAATGACCCCCAAATTCTATGATTTAAGCTGTTTTTTAGTGTTTTTTGAAAAAAACACCCGAATCCAAAACACACCCGAATCCGACAAAAAAAATTCGGTGAGGTTTTGCCAAAACGCGTTCGAACCCAAAACACGGCCGCGGAACCGAACCCAAAACCAAAACACAAAACCCGAAAAATTTCAGGCGCTCATCTCTAGTATGTATATCTCAATGCCCCACCCCCTCCCCTTGGACCCACTGTATGTCCCTAGTGTGTGTGTCACCTTGTCATCCCCCCAGGAACAAGAGTGTTAGTGTATGTCACCATGCCTCCACCCTACGCCCTAGTATGTGTCACCATGCCATCCCCCCAGGACCCAGTGTGTGTGTGTATGTGTGTGTGTGTGTGTGTGTGTGTGTGTGTGTGTGTGTGTCAGCTTGCCCCCCCAAGCCCTGGCATTTGTATTACCATGTTGTCATCCCCGGGCCCCAGTGTGTGTGTCACCATATCATCCACCCAGAGCCGTGTGTGTGTCTTCCCTCCCTGAGGTGTGCCGGTGGGGTCCCTAAACATTTTATTGCACCTGGGTCGACCACTTGCTAGTTACGCCACTGGCTAGCAGTACACTAGCAGTATACTTAGTGATTTCCGCACCCACCCTCCCATAATTTGTTGACAACGTACATGAAACACCTGGCAATGCGCAGGAGACCCCTGCGAGCATGGAAGCCAAAGCATGAAACCCCTGACAACGTGCATGAAAGCCTTGGCAACGAACATGAGACCCCTGACAATAGGCAGGTAATTTAAAAGTAATTAGAAGCCTTACTGTGTGGCATCATTTGTAAGGGGCATTATTGTGTGTGGGGCATAAAATGGTTTCAGGGCCATAACTGTGTGTGGCATAATATGTAATTGACATTACAGTGTGCGGCATAATGCATAATGGGCATTACGGTGTGTGGCATATTGCGTAATGGGCATTACGGTGTGTGGCATAATGTGTAATGGGCATTACGGTGTGTGGCATATTGCGTAATGGGCATTATGGTGTGTGGCATAATGTGTAATGGACATTACAGTGTATTGCATATTGTGTATTGGGCATTAGTCACTGCCGCGCCTGCTCATTCATTCCCGCTGCCGCCTCCCACCAAGCACCAACCAGCAAAAACATAAGTCGGCACCTATGCACAGCAATGTTGGCCAAGGGTCAGGAGGGTATGAAAGAGAAAAGAAAGACAAAATATGTGATGTTATGTATACTGTACAGAGAGGATGTAATTAGATTAGTAATGAGCGGGTTCGGTTCCTCGGAAACCGAACCCCCCCCGAACTTCACCCATTTTACACGGGTCCGAGGCATACTCGGATTCTCCCGTATGGCTCGGTTAACCCGAGCGCGCCCGAACGTCATCATCCCGCTGTCGGATTCTCGCGAGATTCGGATTCTATATAAGGAGCCGCGCGTCGCCGCCATTTTCACTCGTGCATTGGAAATGTTAGGGAGAGGACGTGGCTGGCGTCCTCTCCATTTGTGCTTATTGCTTAATTGTGGGGACTGGGGAGCCGCTGTTTTATATAGGAGGAGTACAGTGCAGAGTTTTGCTTATCAGTGACCACCAGTTTTATCCATTCTCTGCCTGAAAAACGCTCCATATCTGTGCGCAGTGTGCTGCATATATCTGTGCTCACACTGCTTTACTGTGGGGACTGGGGAGCACCAGTATTATATAGCAGGAGTACAGTGCAGAGTTTTGCTGACCAGTGACCACCAGTACACGTTGTCTCACTGAAAAACGCTCCATATCTGTGCTCAGTGTGCAGCATATATCTGTGCTCACACTGCTTTATTGTGGGTACTGGGGACCACCAGTATATTATATAGGAGGAGTACAGTGCAGAATTTTGCTGACCAGTGACCACCAGTATACGTTGTCTGCCTGAAAAACGCTCCAGATCTGTGCTCAGTGTGCTGCATATATCTGTGCTCACACTACTTTATTGTGGGTACTGGGGACCACCAGTATATTATATAGGAGGAGTACAGTGCAGAGTTTTGCTGACCAGTGACCACCAGTATACGTTGTCTGCCTGAAAAACGCTCCATATCTGTGCTCAGTGTGCTGCATATATCTGTGCTCAGTGTGCTGCATATATCTGTGCTCACACTACTTTATTGTGGGTACTGGGGACCACCAGTATATTATATAGGAGGAGTACAGTGCAGAGTTTTGCTGACCAGTGACCACCAGTATATATAGCAGTATGGTACGGAAGGCCACTGCTCTACCTACCTCTGTGTCGTCAAGTATACTATCCATCTAGATTCTATACCTGTGGTGCATTTTAGTTTTGCAGTTTGCTGACAGTGACCACCAGTATATATAGCAGTACGGTATGGAAGGCCACTGCTCTACCTACCTCTGTGTCATCAAGTATACTATCCACCTCGATTCTATACCTGTGGTGCATTTTATTTTTGCAGATTGCTGACAGTGACCACCAGTATATATAGCAGTACGGTACGGAAGGCCACTGCTCTACCTACCTTTGTGTCGTCAAGTATACTATCCATCTAGATTCTATACCTGTGGTACATTTTAGTTTTGCAGTTTGCTGACAGTGACCACCAGTATATATAGCAGTACGGTACGGAAGGCCACTGCTCTACCTGCCTCTGTGTCGTCAAGTATACTATCCATCTAGATTCTATACCTGTGGTGCATTTTAGTTTTGCAGTTTGCTGACAATGACCACCAGTATATATAGCAGTACGGTACGGAAGGCCACTGCTCTACCTACCTCTATGTCGTCAAGTATACTATCCATCTAGATTCTATATCTGTGGTGCATTTTAGTTTTGCAATTTGCTGACAGTGACCACCAGTATATGTAGCAGTACGGTACGGAAGGCAACTGCTCTACCTACCTCTGTGTCGTCAAGTATACTATCCATCTAGATTCTATACCTGTGGTGCATTTTAGTTTTGCAGTTTGCTGACAGTGACCACCAGTATATATAGCAGTACGGTACGGAAGGCCACTGCTCTACCTACCTCTGTGTCGTCAAGTATACTATCCATCTAGATTCTATACCTGTGGTGCATTTTAGTTTTGCAGTGTGCTGACAGTGACCACCAGTATATATAGCAGTATGGTACGGAAGGCCACTGCTCTACCTACCTTTGTGTCGTCAAGTATACTATCCATCTAGATTCTATACCTGTGGTGAATTTTAGTTTTGCAGTTTGCTGACAGTGACCACCAGTATACGTTGTCTGCCTGAAAAACGCTCCATATCTGTGCTCAGTGTGCTGCATATATCTGTGCTCAGTGTGTTGCATATATCTGTGCTCACACTACTTTATTGTGGGTACTGGGGACCACCAGTATATTATATAGGAGGAGTACAGTGCAGAGTTTTGCTGACCAGTGACCACCAGTATATATAGCAGTATGGTACGGAAGGCCACTGCTCTACCTACCTCTGTGTCGTCAAGTATACTATCCATCTAGATTCTATACCTGTGGTGCATTTTAGTTTTGCAGTTTGCTGACAGTGACCACCAGTATATATAGCAGTACGGTATGGAAGGCCACTGCTCTACCTACCTCTGTGTCATCAAGTATACTATCCACCTCGATTCTATACCTGTGGTGCATTTTATTTTTGCAGTTTGCTGACAGTGACCACCAGTATATATAGCAGTACGGTACGGAAGGCCACTGCTCTACCTACCTTTGTGTCGTCAAGTATACTATCCATCTAGATTCTATACCTGTGGTACATTTTAGTTTTGCAGTTTGCTGACAGTGACCACCAGTATATATAGCAGTACGGTACGGAAGGCCACTGCTCTACCTGCCTCTGTGTCGTCAAGTATACTATCCATCTAGATTCTATACCTGTGGTGCATTTTAGTTTTGCAGTTTGCTGACAGTGACCACCAGTATATATAGCAGTACGGTACGGAAGGCCACTGCTCTACCTACCTCTGTGTCGTCAAGTATACTATCCATCTAGATTCTATACCTGTGGTGCATTTTAGTTTTGCAGTGTGCTGACAGTGACCACCAGTATATATAGCAGTATGGTACGGAAGGCCACTGCTCTACCTACCTTTGTGTCGTCAAGTATACTATCCATCTAGATTCTATACCTGTGGTGAATTTTAGTTTTGCAGTTTGCTGACAGTGACCACCAGTATACGTTGTCTGCCTGAAAAACGCTCCATATCTGTGCTCAGTGTGCTGCATATATCTGTGCTCAGTGTGCTGCATATATCTGTGCTCACACTACTTTATTGTGGGTACTGGGGACCACCAGTATATTATATAGGAGGAGTACAGTGCAGAGTTTTGCTGACCAGTGACCACCAGTATATATAGCAGTATGGTACGGAAGGCCACTGCTCTACCTACCTCTGTGTCGTCAAGTATACTATCCATCTAGATTCTATACCTGTGGTGCATTTTAGTTTTGCAGTTTGCTGACAGTGACCACCAGTATATATAGCAGTATGGTACGGAAGGCCACTGCTCTACCTACCTTTGTGTCGTCAAGTATACTATCCATCTAGATTCTATACCTGTGGTGAATTTTAGTTTTGCAGTTTGCTGACAGTGACCACCAGTATATATAGCAGTACGGTATGGAAGGCCACTGCTCTACCTACCTCTGTGTCATCAAGTATACTATCCACCTAAATTCTATACCTGTGGTGCATTTTAGTTTTGCAGTTTGCTGAGAGTGACCACCAGTATATATAGCAGTACGGTACGGAAGGCCACTGCTCTACCTACCTCTGTGTTGTCAAGTATACTATCCATCTAGATTCTATACCTGTGGTGCATTTTAGTTTTGTAGTTTGCTGACAGTGACCACCAGTATATATAGCAGTACGGTACGGAAGGCCACTGCTCTACCTACCTCTGTGTCGTCAAGTATACTATCCATCTAGATTCTATACCTGTGGTGCATTTTAGTTTTGCAGTTTGCTGACAGTGACCACCAGTATATATAGCAGTACGGTACGGAAGGCCACTGCTCTACCTACCTCTGTGTTGTCAAGTATACTATCCATCTAGATTCTATACCTGTGGTGCATTTTAGTTTTGCAATTTGCTGACAGTGACCACCAGTATATATAGCAGTACGGTACGGAAGGCCACTGCTCTACCTACCTCTGTGTCGTCAAGTATACTATCCATCTAGATTCTATACCTGTGGTGCATTTTAGTTTTGTAGTTTGCTGACAGTGACCACCAGTATATATAGCAGTACGGTACGGAAGGCCACTGCTCTACCTACCTCTGTGTTGTCAAGTATACTATCCATCTAGATTCTATACCTGTGGTGCATTTTGGTTTTGTAGTTTGCTGACAGTGACCACCAGTATATATAGCAGTACGGTACGGAAGGCCACTGCTCTACCTACCTCTGTGTCATCAAGTATACTATCCATCTAGATTCTATACCTGTGGTGCATTTTAGTTTTGCAGTTCGCTGACAGTGACCACCAGTATATATAGCAGTACGGTACGGAAGGCCACTGCTCTACCTACCTCTGTGTCGTCAAGTATACTATCCATCTAGATTCTATACCTGTGGTGCATTTTAGTTTTGCAGTTTGCTGACAGTGACCACCAGTATATATAGCAGTACGGTACGGAAGGCCACTGCTCTACCAACCTCTGTGTCGTCAAGTATACTATCCAGCCATACCTGTGGTGCATTTCAGTTGTGCGCAGTATATATAGTAGTAGGCCATTGCTATTGATACTGGCATATAATTCCACACAATAAAAAATGGAGAACAAAAATGTGGAGGTTAAAATAGGGAAAGATCAAGATCCACTTCCACCTCGTGCTGAAGCTGCTGCCACTAGTCATGGCTGAGACGATGAAATGTCATCAACGTCGTCTGCCAAGGCCGATGCCCAATGTCATAGTAGAGAGCATGTAAAATCCAAAAAACAAAAGTTCAGTAAAATGACCCACAAATCTAAATTGAAAGCGTCTGATGAGAAGCGTAAACTTGCCAATATGCCATTTACGACACGGAGTGGCAAGGAACGGCTGAGGCCCTGGCCTATGTTCATGGCTAGTGGTTCAGCTTCACATGAGGATGGAAGCACTCATCCTCTCGCTAGAAAACTACAGTGCCACTCCTAGATGGGACAGGTGTTTGTGTCGGCCACTTGGGTCGCTTAGCTTAGTCACACAGCTACCTCATTGCGCCTCTTTTTTTCTTTGCATCATGTGCTGTTTGGGGACTATTTTTTTGAAGTGCCATCTTGTCTGACACTGCAGTGCCACTCCTAGATGGGCCAGGTGTTTGTGTCGGCCACTTGTGTCGCTTAGCTTAGCCATCCAGCGACCTCGGTGCAAATTTTAGGACTAAAAATAATATTGTGAGGTGTGACGTGTTCAGAATAGACTGAAAATGAGTGTAAATTATGGTTATTGAGGTTAATAATACTATGGGATCAAAATGACCCCCAAATTCTATGATTTAAGCTGTTTTTGAGGGTTTTTATGTAATTAAACACCCGAATCCAAAACACACCCGAATCCGACAAAAAAATTTCAGGGAGGTTTTGGCAAAACGCGGCCGAATCCAAAACACGGCCGCGGAACCGAATCCAAAACCAAAACACAAAACCCTAAAAATTTCCGGTGCACATCTCTAAATTAGATAGGGATGCACTGAAGGTTATGTGGGTGGGTCTGGAATGTGATAGGCTTGTCTGAAGAGGTGAGTTTTCAGGGAACGTGTCTGCTCCTACCCCGTCCACAAATGACTGCAGCCTATCCATCAGGTAGGCTCTGCTGCTGATGATGCAGGACCTGCGCAGAGCAGTTCAGCTAACATCAGAGATGTATGTAACCATTGGTTTGAGGATATCTCTGAATTACTGTAGCTCCAAAGTTAGGTTTGGACCTGAGGGAAGCTGAAGTGAAATATTGCTGGAAATCAGTAATTTTGTGGCAGAACAGACCACACGGCAAAGGTGTGCTTTTCCCTTTATAAACTCTTGAAGTTCTGATGTTGCGTTGCTATACACAGAATGTTCTTCCTGCGCTGTATTTATCAGTTTACATTTTGCAGAATTTATAGTCTATAAATAGATCCAGGATGATGACAGTGAATTAATTTTACCCTGCAGAATTCTTGTATTGAACTATTCTAAATTTGATGAGGTAAATATTGCTCTAAACAGTTTTGAAAATGTTGCTTATTTGTGCCTGGGGTATGCGTCACTTAGTCATTAGAATTTATACTCCCTTTTATACAAGATTCAGAATTTGGGGGAGGTGTATTTAGCCTCAGAGAGTGATAAAGTGGAGAGGAATAAACTACCAACCAATCAGCTCATAGCTGTCACACTACAGGCTGTGTTTCAAAATGATAGGAGCTGATTGTTTAATACTTATCTCTCTCCACTTTATCTCTCTAAGGCTTAGTATACCCCCCTCTTTATGAGTAAGTAAAAACAAAAGGGGCAAAAAAACAAAACACAAGCAATTTGCACCTCGCCAAAACCATGTTGCTCTGCAGGCGGGACACATTAAAAATGCTCAGGGAGTTTGATCATTGGGAAAGGGTGTTTCTTCGCCTACTTTTGTGTAAAAACAAAGTTACCCGGCACTAATTCTTTACATGCAAAAGCAACCAGTGTGCTGCATGCAAAACAAATATATATGCGTTTGCACCCCTTGCATTGCAACTTGGATTATTCCAAGAGCAAATTGCTCCTCTATGTTACACTTTTTCTTACTTGCGCCTACTTGTAACTCTGATTCAGGGCCAAAATGAAATACCATTCACTAACTTCCATGCAATATTTATATTGGGCAAATTAATTGACTGAGATACAGGTAGTTGGGGATAGAACATACAGGGCAATAGAGAGCCTGGTTGGGCCCAGGTACTTTTCAGGGGGTGTGGCCTAATCATAGGAGGCGTGGTCATGCACCTCTAGAAAAAAATACAGAGAAAATGTATTTTAAGCGCCTCCCTGGCCAAACTGCAGCCCAGCACACAGCAGAATGTAACTAGATTGAAAAAAGAACTCAGCTGCGCAATGAAATTGGAAACATGAACAAAAACTGACGTATGCTGAGATAAATTATAAAAAAAATGTAATATGACAATAAAAGATATTTCATACTATAAAATATATAATCTGGACTTAAACCTTATAAGGAAAATAGTAAAATACCCTGTACTGGATATCAGATAAAACAAGCACTTGTGGTGTGAGCACTAACAATATGCAACATTTGTATCCATCAAGTAGAAACAGTATTGTATCCTGGATATGAATGAATTGTTTGAATGTGGAGTAATTCATAAGTTTTAAACTGGTAACTGCAGTCCCATGAAACCAGTTAGGACTCCTCAATTCTTTTTTACCTACTGGACTTCTGCATGACAAGCACCTTCATCTATACTAAGAGACTGATATTGGCCTTGCAGCCCCTGCAGCGGCTCATTAATCTCTGCACGCAGCAGCTGACATCGAGGCCTGCTGAGCAGCAGTGGCAACTCAGTCTCCATAGCAGCTCCTTCATACCTCCAGCAGCGTCTCCGTGTAGGATTCCGCCCGATGCAAGCTTTGCACTGTCCCTCCCAGCGACAGCTACGTGGTGGGCAACGCAGGATAATCTAACCGAGGACGCTCGGTTAGAAACCAGCCCACGGCAGAGGTAATTTTGACTTTATCTCACATCGGAGCATTTCTACATAAAGGAGCTCCATTAATACATTCATGGGACTGCAGTTACCAGTCTAAAACTTATCCAGGATACAATACTGGGGTATATTTACTAAGGTCCCGATTTTGACCGAGATGCCGTTTTTTCATCAAAGTGTCATCTCGGTAATTTACTAAGCAATAATCACGGCAGTGATGAGGGCATTCGTAATTTTTTGGAAGTCCAACAAAAAAAATACGAATGAATACACCATCGGTCAAAACGCGGCTGTTTAAGTATGAATCTCGGTAATTTACTAAGAAGTGCAAAGCAAAAAAAAAACAAACACTGCCGTGAAAAATTACAACTCGTAAAAAAGTGCTAAAAAAAAACAGACCTGCTTTTTTAATCTGTGATTGTATAGGCATGCAGGGATCCATGAGATCCATGCATGTATATCAGTGGGAAGGGGTGGGAAAGTGGTTATTTTCTTAAAAAAAATTGCGTGGGGTCCCCCCTCCTAAGCATAACCAGCCTCGGGCTCTTTGAGCCGATCCTGGTTGCAGAAATATGGGGAAAAATTTGACAGGGGTTCCCCCATATTTAAGCAACCAGCATCGGGCTCTGCGCCTGGTCCTGGTTCCAAAAATACGGGGGACAAAAGAGTAGGGGTCCCCCGTATTTTTAAAACCAGCACCGGGTTCCACTAGCTGGACAGATAATGCCACAGCCGGGGGTCACTTTTATATAGTGCCCTGCGGCCGTGGCATCAAAAATCCAACTATTCACCCCTGGCCGGGGTACCCTGGTGGAGTGGGGACCCCTTCAATCAAGGGGTCCCCCCCCAGCCACCCAAGGGCCAGGGGTGAAGCCCGTGGCTGTCCCCCCATCCAATTGGCTGCGGATGGGGGGCTGATAGCCTTTTGTGAAAATGAAAAGATATTGTTTTTAGTAGCAGTACTACAAGGCCCAGCAAGCCTCCCCCGCATGCTGGTACTTGGAGAACCACAAGTACCAGCATGCGGCGGAAAAACGGGCCCGCTGGTACCTGTAGTACTACTACTAAAAAAATACCCAAAAAAAGACAAGACACACTCCTTGAAAGTAAAGATTTATTACATACATCCACACAAACATACATACATACATACATACTTACCTTATGTTCACACGAGGGTCGGTCCTCTTCTCCAGTAGAATCCAAGGGGTACCTGTTGAATAAATTCTACTCACCAGCTCCCGGGTCCCAGGCTCCTCGTAGCATCCATTTGTAATCCACGTACTTAAATAAAATAAAAAAACGGACACCCGAGCCACGCACTGAAAGGGGACCCATGTTTGCACATGGGCCCCCTTTCCCCGAATGCCAGAAACCCACTCTGACTGATGTCTAAGTGGGTTTCTTCAGCCAATCAGGGAGCGCCACGTTGTAGCACCCTCCTGATCGGCTGTGTGCTCCTGTACTGACTGACAGGCAGCACGCGGCAGTGTTACAATGTAGCGCCTATGCGCTCCATTGTAACCAATGGTGGGAACTTTCTGCCCTGCGGTTGACCGAAAGTGACCTCACCGCTGAGCAGAAAGTTCCCACCATTGGTTACAATGGAGCGCATAGGCGCTACATTGTAACACTGCCGTGTGCCGCCTGTCAGTCAGTACAGGAGCACACAGCCGATCAGGAGGGTGCCACAACGTGGCGCTCCCTGATTGGCTGAAGAAACCCACTTAGACAGAAGTCAGAGTGGGTTTCTGGCATTCGGGGAAAGGGGACCCATGTGAAAACATGGGTCCCCTTTCAGTGCGTGGCTCGGGTCTCCGTTTTTTTTTTTTAATCAAGTACGTGGATTACAAAAGGATTCTCCGAGGAGCATGGTACCCTGGATCTGGTGAGTAGAATTTATTCAACAGGTACCCCATGGATTCTACTGGAGAAGAGGACCGACCTGCGTGTGAACATAAGGTAAGTATGTGTATATGTTTGTGTGGATGTATGTAATAAAACTTTACTTTCAAGGTGTGTGTGTATTGTATTTTTTTGGGTATTTTTTTAGTAGTAGTACTACAGGTACCAGCGGGCCCGTTTTTCCGCCGCATGCTGGTACTTGTGGTTCTCCAAGTACCAGCATGCGGGGGAGGCTTGCTGGGCCTTGTAGTACTGCTACTAAAAACAATATCTTTTCATTTTCACAAAAGGCTATCAGCCCCCCATCCGCAGCCAATTGGATGGGGGGGACAGCCTCGGGCTTCACCCCTGGCCCTTGGGTGGCTGGGGGGACCCCTTAATTGAAGGGGTCCCCACTCCCTCAGGGTACCCCGGCCAGGGGTGGCTAGTTGGATATTTGATGCCACGGCCGCAGGGCACTATATAAAAGTGACCCCCGGCTGTGGCATTATCTGTCCAGCTAGTGGAGCCCGGTGCTGGTTTTAAAAATACGGGGGACCCCTACTCTTTTTGTCCCCCGTATTTTTGGAACCAGGACCAGGCGCAGAGCCCGATGCTGGTTGCTTAAATATGGGGGAACCCCTGTCAATTTTTTCCCCATATTTCTGCAACCAGGATCGGCTCAAAGAGCCCGAGGCTGGTTATGCTTAGGAGGGGGGACCCCACGCAATTTTTTTTAAAGTTTTACAGTGTTTATTTAAAAAAAAAAAAAAATGAACCCCAGCACGGATCACACAGATCCGGCCGAGATTCATTTTGAAAAAGTCGGCAGTGTTTTGCTAATCACTGCCGTAAAAAACAGAAAAAAAAAACGAATGACATCGACATCGGAAAACCCGAAAAGGCAAAATACGGCAGCTTAGTAAATTAGTCGTAATAAATTCAAAAAGTTGCAATTTTACACTGTCGATGTCATTCGTGATTGAACTTTGACCTTTTTCCAAAAATTACGAATGTTAGTAAATATACCCCACTGTTTCTACTTGTTTGATACAAATGTTGCATATTGTTACTGCTCACACCACAAGTGCTTGTTTAATTTGATATCCAGTACAGGGTATTTTACTATTTTCCTTATAAGGTTTAAGTCCAGACTATATATTTTATTGTATGAAATTTCTTTTATTGTCATATTAAATTTTCTTTATAATTTATCTCAGCATACGTCAGTTTTTGTTCATGTTTCCAATTTCATTGCGCTGCTGAGTTCTTTTTTCAGTGTAGTTTCCTTCAATTAGGCAAATACACAGTGCCTACACAGCAGCGCATTGAAATTGTGGATTTTTTTTTATATAGAACAATTTATTACGAGGCGCTTTCAGCAGTTTTTCGTTTGTTTTAGTCTGACACAGCAAAATGTACTGGGCTGAGAAGAAAAGCTGCCAGATAAGGGGGACCTGGGTCCTCACTGGGCCCCTCCCCTGCTGTAATGACTTAATCCCCTGCTGTATTGTTCTCTCTGCATTGTATTGCAGCTGAGAACAATAGATGAAGGGTGTATGCTAATAAACCATGATGTGCCTAGTCGCAGCAGAGAAGCCAAGATGATCGGGGCTCCATCTGTATAGAAAGCAAAATGACACAGGGCCACTCGCTGGAGCTTACATTCATAAACACTGCTGCTTCTTTACATAAACAGATGAAGTAGTCTTTGTTATATTTTCTATATTGTACATTGGTGCACATGTCAAAGTTGATGTTTACGTGTTACAGTAAAGATTTTGTCGAAGCAAAAAAATTACATAGAGAGAACATACATAATCCACACATATGAGTCGCTAAGCTTGCAAATACGCGCAGCGAGCACAGCAATATATGGTAACATACGCATTTACACGGACATGCCACAGAGATGGATTTGACACATATTTCATACAGCACATAATTATAATAATATCAAGCGCCAGACATCATAATGATTTAAAATAATATAATGGAGTAACATCATGTATGTGTATTATTGGAACGAAGCAAGATGGACATGTCGTATTTGTTATTACAGTAACCAGATTAATGTGTAGATTTATTTGATACTTGTTATTAAGTTGTTGGACATTGCTATGAGTAGTTATGATTAAATGTATGAAAGCTAAAGTTACTCTTATTAGAACAATGGACATTCCAAGCAGTTGGTGGACATGAAACTCAGGCCAGCCCTTTTGATGTCTTCAAGGTTGAACCTGGTTTGCATATGAATTGACCAGTGACTCATTGTGAATGAGAAGTTCCCTCCCTTAGACTATATGTGTTCACTCCCCCAAACTAGATAGCACATTGCTGATCAGACACACAGGAGTTGCTGTTTTGTCCCAGACAATGATGGAGGTGCTGCCAGACCAGTGGCTACATGATTTTACATAGAGAGAGAGAGAGAGTGATATGGAGGGAAGACTTTATATGAGAAAGATATGGTGATGTATTTGCTGGCCTGTAACTATATGTATTTGATTTAGTTTGTATTAACTGCTTACTGTATCATAGTCAATTACAAATAGTTTCAATTGGGCCTAGTGAGAGTAAATGGTGAGATAAGTGAATTTTTTTCCTTCTTGACTGTGAAAAAGACAAAAAAAGAGTTGTTTTTTTCTTTCTTTTCTTCCAAGACTTTTGGAGTATAGCCATTGAAATGCAAATTAACCTATGTAACTATTTTTTTTTTTTAGTAGTGAACAGAAAATATCTTTGATATGCATATTAGAGGCAGTGAAGAGGTAAGGTGTCTCATTAGAGGCCAGTGAATGGTACATATATATATAATATTATTGTAATTATATGTATATTTATATCAGTGTATGTTCTGCAAGATAGCTATCCAATCTGAATCATATCATTTAAATTATAGATTATTGCAGTCAATATAGATCTGTGTGAAATCGGATACATTTGTTTGCTATACAGATAAATTTGAAATCAATGTATTTAAGGGAGTAATTATAAAGACATATAATGCAGTTCTGGCCTGGTTGTTAAGGTTTATACCGAAAAAAACTGGGTGTTGTGTTAAGTGAGTGATTATAATTAGTATTGCTCACATTTATAGAGACTGTGTGGTTTGTTGAATTGCGGACGTACGTTGTACACGTGGTATGGACAAAGTACAGGGTCGCACACGTTGCGTTAAAGACACGCTGGTCGCATGATTACGCAAGGTTGCGAAGGAGTGCGGATGCTAAGTACAAAACACACGATATTTGTTCAATAAAGGTGGGATAGTAGACATTTAATACAATAGCACATAACTATCCGATTTCAAAAGCAGGTTACTCTAAATTTAGATTAAAAACTGTAAGCACCTCTGGAACAAAGCTGCTGACTTAGGGGAGTAACAATTTTCTGTACAGAAAAGAAAAAACAAGGTGTATTTGAGTGAGTGAAAGTGGAGTGAGAGGATTTGAACCCCAGAAATTCGGGTCCCGTGGGTACACCAAGTGAGTGGAGACATGGTGGCGTGAGGCGGCTGACTCACGTTAATAAAGGTAGAGATAATACGCAAATCGTGAGGTGATTTGTAGAGGAGCGTGATATAGAATTGTGCAAAGGGAAGTTTTCGCTGGTCTCTCTCAGGAAAATCTTCAACGGCGGATATTCACTGGAAAAGGTAAGTTACTACTAAAACTTCCAGTGAATAGACGCTAGTTAGGGCCTCACTGGGTACGCGGTGGTCACTATTGGAGTGAGTCGTGGTACATCAGCAGAGAAGGAGCGAGTGAAAGCGCTAGGTGTCTTTCACCGTCTATTTGCGGTGTGCATTGGGGATTGCGTTTATTGGCAAAAAGTCCGCGATGGGATCCAATTGCACAAGCAGTGGGCGTTTGGTAGCTAGGGTTCAGGCAGAAAAGTTGGGACCGAGAAGGTCAGAATTGCGGCCAAGAGGGTCAGCAAGGTTTATTATGTGTGAAAAATATGATTCACACACGGAGGCTTTTTGCAATGAGTGGGTACGTATGACTGCAGAAGATAGGGCCCCGTTCCCAAAGATGGGTAGCTTTGAATCAGAGGTGTTACAGAATGTAAAGATTAAAATATCTCTGATTAAATCCAGACAACAAAGGGTCAGACATACAAATTGTTTAAACCTGTGGCAGCAAGAGGGGTTGGTGAGTTTGATCCTAAGGTATTGCAGGTCGCATGTCTAACCAAAGTCATATAAGACAAGAATGGAAACATACGAACTGTTTGAACTTGTAGCAACAATAAACAAGTAGGAAGAAAAAGAGAAAGCAAGTACACTGCCATATGTAGATGTGGAAGCAGTTACGGCCAGCATTCAAACTATAGAAAATAATAAAAATATGACTGTAACCTATATATGTACTAATGAATGTTGAAGTTTTATTTAGGAGGAGAAGGCAACCTGATTGGTTTCAGCCATTTCTCATGCACTCAGAAGAGTATCAATCCGGTAAAAGAAGAGCAGTAGCCTGTGGGGGAAGTGGCTGAGACCAGTGGAACAGGTAATCATGGTATAATTCGTATACATATATAGTAAAACCCAAAAATAAAATAAAAATCAAGAACGTAACGTCAGAAATGGAGAAAAACCTGTCCGCACATTAGTATTTGCCAGTAGGAAAGCGGACAGAGACAGGGTAACCCCCGGGTATTTCTTTTAGTTACAATATAAGAAGTATTCATTACTAGTAATGCCCCTAGTCAAGATGAGCTCGGAAATGTTTGTTGGACCATGTACAGACCCTTAATACGAGATGAGAAGGATTGAATGAATACTTCGCATGACCTAGAAGCTTGTAAAAAAATTTTTTTGTCTTTTGCAGTAATAGAAAACTTTCCGTCTGGATAAGATCACTGGTAAATATTAATTCGGCAAATGGGAGATGGCTGTCTCTGTGCTAATGGATGGGCTCAATAAGGCATTGAGGGTCAGGGTGCAGACTCTTTGCCAAATTGGAAAGGGGATAACAGTAGCTAATCTTAGAGAGTGTGCTACTGAACATCCCAAGAATATTGCTAGGCGCAGAGAACAACAGGAGGAGAGGTTGAGGACGGTAAGTATACATGCACATACAGGAAAGACCCATCAGTCCAATTCCCAGATCCCTAATGGTAAGTCAAGGTCAATAATATGTTACACTTGTAGGAAGGAAGGGCATTTTGCCAGAGATTGTAAGAGTAGTAGAACACATAGTCAATATAGACCCCTAGACAGAGAAAACAAGTCATATTATTAAACACATAGACGGGACCAAGAGACATATATTAAGGAATAACAAGCCATATAGAAAACACAGATTCGGCTAATGGTAAGAACAAAATAAATGCAACATTACCCTTTGACAAAACTTGCTGGGGTTAAGATGGGACCTCTAAACTTTTGCTTCTTTTTCCTAGCAGAAATGGCCCCTGATTAACTTAACAGGAGCTTTGTTAGATATGATATACATATAATGTACTCCTGCTCAGGAAGTACAAAGTATTTTAGACACCCACGAAGTCTAATGTTACATTTCACTGTTCTAGATGCATGTCCATCACAGGTAGAGGAAATTATCTCACAGATACCGGGTTTCCTATGAACTTAGGATGGACAGGACACTGGATTGACGGCTGGGATAGTCCCAATAGCGATACAACAAACACAGAATTTTTTTAAGGGGAGTAGACCAAGTAGAGAATCACTACCCCGTAGTGCCGAATCCAGTTGTCATTTTAGTAAAATCTTCTCCACCTCTACAAACTCATCTGTCACCAACCTCTATTCTGTTTCTCCACAGTTTCCTCTTCATCTTTTGCGTTCACACAGGGTGGTACAATACATGGACCCGATTACAGTTCAAACACTACATGCCTAATTGGTCCTTCAGAGTTCTGCCGAACCCAGTATATCTCACAAGCATGATAACACCAATATTACTGCAGTGTGCCTTGCCATGCACAAAGAGTGGAGGAAGGATGAGAATACTGGTGAAGGGAAATTTTGTATAGACACAGATATGCCTGTTGGAGAATGGCAAACCTGACATTTTTCTTTTTTCATTTTCTCCTTCTTTCTCTCCTCTAGAGATTTTTTTTTTGAGTTATGCTCATGGTACTCTACATTGCAAACACACAACGACTTTGTACAGTTAACACCCTTTAGGAATTATTGTTATGTATTGGTGTGCACTATTGTTTTCTCAAACTGGGTAGAGGCATTTCCTACCACCACGGATGCTGCTGTGTTTACCGCAAAGAAAAATTGCACAGAAATTTGTGTGTAGATAATGGTACCCCTAGAAGTAGGAGCAAAGCTTGGAATTGGACTATTGTGATCATAGATACTGCCACTAGTATTATGTAGCATCGGAACCACTCCCAGATCTTCACTTAACTAATCACCCTCTTCAAAATTTGTTTTTGTTTTAGTATTTGTGTTTTTTTTTTTTCTTTGGAAGACAACCTCATGTCATGATTGATCCGCACAATGATCAGAAATACACCGATTAGGTGACAGTACAGTACCTTATTGAGATGAGCCAGTATTTGAGAACTTGACAAAAGAACTTGAAACTGTTGGTTGCTGGTATGTCAAATACTAACTGTCTTGATTGTGAACCAAGAGACTGTGTGATTGTTCTTATGCTCAGGTTGCCTAATAGACAGGTGGGAAGGACCATACCAAGTTTTGTTGACAGCACTATCCCAGTGAAAGTAGCCGAGAGAGAGACTTGGGTCCACGATTCCCATTGCAGGAAAGTCGGTAGTCCGTAAGGAACTCGTAAATGGAGTGAGATCGCAAAAGTATCACCAAAGAGTCTGTTTCATGAAGACTGAGAGGCGGTACTGTTGAACACTACCTGAGCATGCTAAAGGATCACAGAAAGACCAGTCATTGTAATTGATTTGCTATGAACAAGAGTTGTTTTGTTTTGTTCTATTTCTCTTTTCTCTCTTTCCCGCTGACAAACATTTTTTTTTCAGGACATTCTATTTTTGCGAGGTTTTTTTATGAGGAGTCGAGTGTGGGACTGGAACTGGTTCTGGAGGAAGGAGTGATTTCTTTATAGGATCCCAGGATTAGCCAGAGAAAAATCAAAGGTCTAATAGTTATGGAGTTTGGAGGTAACGTGATAGGCTATTGTCTGAGGAATACTGCATTTTGTAGTTATTGTGACACCATATTTGAAGATGATAGCATCCAGAGATGTCAGTCTAGCAATAAGGCAGCATTTGACAGACATCCCTTGAGTGATTACCACTCACTAGTGGGTAAAGGTCTTAAACTACACGGAATGTTGGATGTGCTCACAGGTACCTCTAAGACGAAAAGATGCAGGATTAGTGCCATATTTTTTTTAGAGTTAGCTGAGTTACTTGAATTACACGGAAGGGGGAGGGGACCGGTGGACAAAGAATATAATATAACTAGACCCCCTAGTCTTAAGAGCCACCAGTACCATAGATAAATCCTTGGTATGTTTACATCTCACCAATTTCAGGAAACTGGGAGGTAATCAGGAACAATCAGACAATGACATTGCAGATAAAGAGCTCATTAATATATGTGGAAGAAAGGTTTATGAGTGGCTCTCCCCGAACTCCGAAGGTTTATTTTATTTAGGAAGGACACTACTTATAACCCTTGTTCAATGATTAAACAGACCTAGAATACATTCCAGAAATGGAAACAATGTTCAGAAAATGATAGGAAAATGTAGATCATGAAAATTTCACTTTCACGATTGTTTGTGTCTTCTTCATCAACCCAGCAGAACCTCAACATCAGTGTACAAAGACGTAGGTACATGTATGTGTGAAATGTTCGTCAAAATTAGACGTTATAGGCCAAAGCACAGTACCAGCATACTCTATAGGTTGAATGTTGTACAACACCCAACCAGTGGTCCTGTGACCGCCGAGTGCATATAGAGGATGTCTCGTCCTCCTCCCTGTCGTTCCCAAATATGGTCAAACATCTGATTTGCGAAATGAATACATACTTGTGTCTAGGTCACTGATTATTGTCTGAAATATTTTTTTTTCATATGTTAATAATTGATGGCAGTTATTGTTTACTGCCAAAGGGTGGACTGTCAAAGTAAAAATATTACATAGAGAGAACATACAGACTCCACACATATGAGTCGCTAAGCTTGCAAATACGCATTTACACGGACATGCCACAGAGATGGATTCAACACATATTTCATACAGCACATAATTATAATAATATCAAGCGTCAGACATCCTAATGATTTAAAATTATATAATGTAGTAACGTCATGTATGTGTATTATTGGAATGAAGCAAGATCGACATGTCGTATTTGGTATTACAGTAACCAGATTAATGTGTAGATTCATTTGATACTTGTTATTAAGTTGTAGGACATTGCTATGAGTAGTTATGATTAAATGTATGAAAGTTAAAGTCACTCTTATTAGAACAATGGATATTCCAAGCAGGCGGTGGACAAGAAACTCACCAGCCCTTTTGATGTCTTCAAGGCTGAACCTGGTTTGCATATGAATTGACCAGTGACTCATCATGAATGAGAAAGTTCCCTCCCTTAGACTAGATGTGTGCACTCCCCCAAACTAGATAGCACATTGCTGATCAGACACACAGGAGTTGCTGTTTTGTCCCAGACGATGATGGAGGTGCTGCCAGACCAGTGGCTACATGATTTTACAGAGAGAGAAAGAGCGATTGTTAGGCGCCGGGGTCCGCTCGTCGGTGCGGCCCGGCGCCTAGCAACCAGGGACACCGTGCGCATACAGCCGCTGGCTCCCTGGCAACGCTAGACGCCGGGCGCACGGAGCCGCACGGACCCTAGCAACGGGGACGCCACTTGCGGACCGCGTTCCCCGTTGCTGGGTCCATTTTAATTAGTAAGGGCACCTGTTTCCTGGCCGTGCAGCAAGGCAGCTGCACGGCATTCATGCAATCAGCACTGGCAGCAGTTGATTGGAGGGCTTCGGTTTATATGCTCTTGCAGTGCCTCATACAGACGCCGGTAATAGCTTCCTGCATGCTGTATCTGTTTGCTGAGAGTGTTTCCAGTCCTGCAGTATCCGGTCGTTCCTGTCCTCAGTTGTCCTGCACTCGGAAGTCGTCATCTGTTCCTAGAGTCCTGACTGAGCACCGTTAAACATCCAGTGGTGTTCGTGAGTCGCGGCGTAGCCGTGTGTTGCGGCTTGGCCGCTTTATTACTTATTATTTATTATTTGTGTTTCGGAGCTTTTGCGGAGGATTCCGCTCCCACAGATCCACTCCGGTATCCAGCGGTGCTGGGTAGGAGTAATGGACTAGTGGATTTTGGTTGTCCTTTTATCTGGCGGTTTTTCCGCGCATACTTCAAGTTTGGTTAGTTAGCTTGTTGCCCTTGGCCTGTTGTAGTCAGAGGTCCTCTTGTCATCATCCTGCCTCGGATTTCCCTTTGTCTCTCACTAAGACCGGGGGGCACCGGAGTTGGGCAGACATAATCCGCCTTTCAAACGTGGCTGCCAGGGGCTCAAGAAACCATAGTCTCGCAAGGGATTTCCGATAGCACGGGTGAGACAATAGAGTTAGGGCGCCAGGGGCAACTAGTCTTTCCTGCTCCCGTAACCAGCATTCCCTTCCAGTACTCTGGCCATTGTCATAAGATCTCCTCCGGTCAGGAGTACTGGAATCATAACATTATTACCGGCCAAACCAAAACTTAAAATTAAACAGGGTTTGATTTTTTCCTTATTCAGTTTTTTAAGAGTTATCGGCCTCATGAATCCCACAGGTTTAGGGCCAAATCCTGGTCAGCTCCTAGTCAGCCAGATTCAAGAACTTACTCAGATGGTTCAGGATCTTTCCCTGCGGGTGAAGTCGCAGGAAGATCTTTTACGAACTTCCCCGAGGGTAGTCCCTGAACCAAAAATGCACTTGCCTGACCGCTTTTCTGGTGATAGGAAGGAGTTTTTTAATTTTAAAGAATCCTGTAAACTTTATTTTCGTTTAAGACCGATCTCCTCAGGTACAGAATCTCAGCGGGTAGGAATCATTATTTCTTTGCTCCAGGGGGATCCTCAGACCTGGGCATTTGGTTTAAAAGCAGAGGATCCGGCATTGTTGTCAGTCGACGCTTTTTTGGGGTCTTTAGGGCTTTTGTATGATGACCCTGATAGAGAGGCATCCGCTGAGAGTCAGTTACGCGCTCTCAGACAGGGTAGAAATCCTGCAGAGGTTTATTGTACAGAGTTTCGCCGTTGGTCGAACGACTGTGGCTGGAATGACCCAGCCCTGCGCAGTCAGTTTCGCCTCGGCTTATCTGAGTCTATAAAGGACAGTCTCCTTCAGTATCCCGCTCCTGAGACACTCGATAAACTCATGGAGCTTTCTATTAAGATTGATCGACGTCTCAGAGAGCGGAGGGCTGAAAAAGGAGCACCAGTCAGGACTACTCCATGTGTATTTTCCATTCCTGAGGACGTAGAGGAGCCCATGCAGATGGGTTTCTCCCGACTGTCTCCAGAAGAAAGAGCCAGAAGGCAAAACTCTGGTCTTTGTTTGTACTGTGGGGGTAAGGGACATTTTGCCCGTAATTGTCCGAACAAGTCGGGAAACGCCTCGACCAATTGAATTGTGAGGGGGTTCACTTTGGTCTGCAGCTTATCTCCTCGAATAACTCCCTTTTAGTCCCAGCTAAAGTTTCCTTTGGCAGCCTCAGTTCTTCGGTGTCGGCTTTTGTCGACAGTGGAGCTGCAGGGAACTTTATGGACTTATTTTTTTGATATAATTATAATTATAACTATATAAGAGAGCGCAAGGTGCTGAATTGATAAATACAATTTATTAAAATGTTTAAAAAATATTAAATACAATCAATAAACAAGAAATTAACTGATTAAGGAGCATAAGATCGACTGACCATCCTAGTGATTAATAGGAATGTCCCATTTTTTGTGAAGCATGGGGTATCCAATTAGTATTAGTGGAACTAATACAGAGTATTAATGAAGAGACGTCTCACTTCAAGCTCTGTTTAGAATACAAAGTCCACCGTGGATTAAAGTGCCTCCGTATAAGTTATGCTGGAAAAGGTATGTACTATAAGGGAATTTAAACGCCACCCTTGATGAGATTGATATTGATATCTCCAAGCCAACGTACTGCTTCACTTTTCAACCCCCACACATAACACTGGAAGCTCACCACAAAAATGATGAACAGAAGCCGTGTCCTGTAGCAGTCAGGAGGCCAGATGATGCGGGAGCAGCGGTGTGGAGAGGATGGCAGGTCTCAGATATCGATAACACCGCAAGAGTGGAGACGATGGCAGGTCTCAGGTGTCTGCAGCACCGCAGGTGTAATGATGGAAACTAGCCGTATCCTGTAGCACTCGAGGACAGGCAATGCGGGAGTAGCAGTGTGGAGACGATGGCAGGTCTCTAGTGTGGTAATGGGCGGACGTTGGCAGGTCCCGGGGGGGGAAGCAGACGCGGCTGTTGGTGGCGGAGATGGTCGACAGTCAGCCCAGCAACAATTGTAGAGATGGTCAGGACTATAAAGTTGTAGCTCCAGCCCTAATTAACGCGTTTCTCCGACTTAGGGGCAGTCGGTTTCATCAGAATGAGTTCCTGTGCTTTAGAAGTAGCTGATATTTAAAGGGATCATCATCCAATGAGAGACGCCTCCTAAGCACTTACTTTGGATTAAATGCACCTGAATCAATTAATGCCAGTGTGAACCTAGTTATACATATAATTCAAAATACAGACCATAACCATTGTGCTTTCAAATTTATAGCAAGACCATTACCATTCATTAGATAACATCTTACACTTTCTAACTAAACAAATATAACTATCTAATAAATAATTAATAAATAATTAGTTAAGTAAATAAAATAAAATACAATCTAGCAGGCAGCACAGAGAGATAAATAGCTTACATAATTCTTATATAATAATGAAATATACCTATTGTTAGCATTGGTTGGTAAAAGTCCCTGTGGCTCACCACACTAATGCCACAAGCCCCCAACTGCACAGACCCGGGTTCAAATACCACCACAGAGACGCTTAAAATTAGTCATTATTATTTTGTTCTATAATTCCATTATTACTATTATGAACAAAAAATAAATAAAAATATAGAACCCAAGTTCAATTAAATTATTTAAATTAACCCCCTTACAGAGTCATAATCCATTGTCCATTACAATTCAGAAAGGACATATGAAAAAAATATATTTTATAAGAATGATGATGCATAGCACCTGTAAATGGATATATATACATACAGAATATTTACTTAGTATAATGTCCACCACATTGATACAGCTCGCAATGTAGATGTATTTGAAACCTTGAAAGTTGACTGGTATTCACTCATCAGTTGAGGGAAATCATTAGTATAGATACGTCCAATGACAACCACTTTATCATGTTTATATATTGAATCCCCTAAATCAGATGTTATTCATTTCGATACAGTCATTTAGACCATCTGGAAAGAGAGTACCAAGCGTATGTATCCAAAAGGCCTCTCGCTTACATAGGCGATTATATCTATCGCCACCCCTAGTAGTAGGTTCAATATGTTCAATACCCTGTATACTTATACATTTGACATCTCCATCATGGTTATCTAAAATATGCCTAACTAGACTGTGTTGACTAGTACCTCTTTTAATATTATTCTTATGTTCCAAAAACCTAATGTGTAACAAACGTATCGTCCGACCCACATATTGTACCCCACAGATACAGCTTATAGCATAAACAACATAATCCGTTCTACAATCAATGCTCCCCCGTATCTCAAATTGTGTGCCATAAGTATGTGAATGGACTTTAGTAGTCTTATCCATAATGAATAAGCAAGTAAATCATGCTCTTTTAAGGATGATGATGTTCTTACGCAAAAATGGAACGATACCTTAGATGAGTGCTCTTTTGCTTTGATTGATTTGCTGATCACACACCGAGAGGAAAAAGTTAAATCCACAGCTGTGGAAGTAGGTAACATTCAAAAGCTGCTTGAACCTTTCGAGGTGAGATCGGATTTTAGGAATCATGATTATATTATTAACAGTAATATTGAAGAATTTGAACAGACCTTGATTGCGACTAAAAATAAGAAATTTCAGAGGGATCAGTTTGATTACAAACAGGGTCAAGTAAGGACCTATAATAGATCCTTTAGGAGGGAGAGATTGAGATCTAGGGATCATTCTTATGGATCTCGGTCTATTCATAGACCTAGATCCAATAATAGGTATCAGGATCAAAAAAGACAACCACGGTGTGGGGAGGACTTTAACCTTGTGAATAAATCAAATATGGATTCACAATGGCAACAATCCTCTAAAAATAAGAATCAGAACATCTCCAAAAGGAGTTCCCCAGTGAGGAAAACTCCTGTAGAACAGAGGTTGAGCCCCACTAAACAGTTTCAAAGTAATACACAGGGAGCAAGATCTAAGGTACAAATGAATACTAAGAGAGGTAATTCCAATCATTTTTTAGATCAAGATGTTTATCCCATATGGAAACAAAAAAACAGATTCAGTGCATTACAACAGGACTCCCCAAAGAGAAAAGAGTTAGAATTAGAGGAAGAAGAGGCGGCAGAAGAAAACGTGTCCAAGAACGCAAGAAATTCTTGAGACAAAGAGGCCTGTTTAATCTATCTTCGCGGGTACTCACAGAGAGTGAAAAAGCTATTATAGCAAAAGGCCTTAAATTCGCTCCTGCACAGAAACCAGACATGTTTGGATTATTTATTGAATTAAACCGTTACACCAGGGATCTGTGCAGGAAAAGATACTTTATTCAGAAGGATCTAAAAAGCGTAAAGAAATAGGTGCACCCATTGTATTGGATTCAAGTGATGAGGTGGGGCTGAATATGCTTATAGAATTGGAAAAAGAAAGCTCCAACGTGGGTCCCTTAACTAAAATCTATAATGTTGATAGAGTAAACGAGAGGGAGGTAAAGTTCCGGAATAAATCGGAATTTTATCCCCTCCAACACATGAGTGGTAATATTCAAGCCTTTTATGATCTTATGTTAAAAGATATTCAAACACTCTGTAATGCTCCAAAATTGGTCTCAAAGAAGCGAGATAATTTACATCCACGGGAAAGAACTGCCTTAAAGAATCTTATGAAGGATAATAGTATTATCATTAAGGCAACAGATAAGGGAGGGGGTACAGTAATACAAGATCGCAGCGATTATGTCATTGAAGCACTTAGACAATTAAATAATAACCGATTCTATACAACATTGAGCGAGAATCCTACTATGAAATTTCAGTGTGAAATTAAGATACTTTTGGACTCTGCGATGGGGGATGGGACAATATCCAAGACCGAATATGCTTTTTTATTTAATAAATTTCCAATTATCCCCACATATTACCACCTTCCTAAAATTCACAAATCACTCCTATCACCTCCTGGGCGTCCTATTATTTCTGGTGTTGGGTCCCTCACTTCTAATTTGTCTGCTTTCATTGATTCATTTCTTCAACCCCATGTCACTACTCTTAAATCATATATTAGGGACTCCACCCAATTTTTAAACATGATTAAGAACGTAAAATGGAAAAGTAATTATATGTTTCTTACTTGCGATGTGGAGTCCCTATATAGTAACATACCGCATGGTTTGGGAGTATCGGCTGTTGAATATTATTTAAAAACAGATAATTCTATGGATGACTCACTGCGTCAATTCATCATTGACGCTATTAAATTTATATTATCTCATAATTATTTCACTTTTGATGGTTTGTTTTATTTACAGGTCCTCGGTGTGGCGATGGGTGCCAGGTTCGCCCCGAGTTTTGCTAATTTATATATGGGTCGTTTGGAGGAGTCCCTTATTTGGGGAGGCCCATTCGGGGCGAACTTGGTACTATATGGTCGCTACATCGATGACCTGTTCTTTATCTGGGATGGGGACTTACAATCCACTATATCTTTTCTCACATTTCTGAATTCTAATGATTATGGTTTACAGTTCACGAGCACTGTTCACGATTCACATATTACGTTCTTGGATATTGATCTATCTATCAACGAGGATACAATTGTCACTTCTACTTTCCGTAAGGAGGTAGATACTAATAATTTTTTGAATTATGGAAGCTGCCATTTTCGCCCTTGGCTCAATAACATCCCTAAAAGCCAATATCTCAGAATTCGCCGTAATTGTTCCCAGTTAGTACAGTTTGAGAGTCAAGCCTCAGCACTTACTTCTGCATTTAAAGACCGGGGATATCCGGATAAATTAATGGAGGATGCCTTATTGGAGACACGTTTGAGGGATAGAGATTCCTTATTAGTACCAAAATTGGGGGATGATCACCTCCCTAAGGTTGATTTACAACAGCCCAGATTTATTACAAAATTCAATACAGGGTCAAAAGAACTTCAAACCATTATAAATAAAAATTACTCTGTGTTGAAAACAGATAGAATTTTATCCACTATATTAGATGAGAAACCGTGTATAACATTCAAAAGAGCTGCAAATTTACAAACGTATCTTGCCCCTAGTCATTTCAAAACCTTGGACACTAATTCAATAGCTAGTAAGAATATGTGGCTACAGAGACCGAAAAGTCCTCATGGGTGCTATAAATGTAAGAAACTGAGGTGTGATACTTGCTTATTCATTATGGATAAGACTACTAAAGTCCATTCACATACTTATGGCACACAATTTGAGATACGGGGCAGCATTGATTGTAGAACGGATTATGTTGTTTATGCTATAAGCTGTATCTGTGGGGTACAATATGTGGGTCGGACGATACGTTTGTTACACATTAGGTTTTTGGAACATAAGAATAATATTAAAAGAGGTACTAGTCAACACAGTCTAGTTAGGCATATTTTAGATAACCATGATGGAGATGTCAAATGTATAAGTATACAGGGTATTGAACATATTGAACCTACTACTAGGGGTGGCGATAGATATAATCGCCTATGTAAGCGAGAGGCCTTTTGGATACATACGCTTGGTACTCTCTTTCCAGATGGTCTAAATGACTGTATCGAAATGAATAACATCTGATTTAGGGGATTCAATATATAAACATGATAAAGTGGTTGTCATTGGACGTATCTATACTAATGATTTCCCTCAACTGATGAGTGAATACCAGTCAACTTTCAAGGTTTCAAATACATCTACATTGCGAGCTGTATCAATGTGGTGGACATTATACTAAGTAAATATTCTGTATGTATATATATCCATTTACAGGTGCTATGCATCATCATTCTTATAAAATATATTTTTTTCATATGTCCTTTCTGAATTGTAATGGACAATGGATTATGACTCTGTAAGGGGGTTAATTTAAATAATTTAATTGAACTTGGGTTCTATATTTTTATTTATTTTTTGTTCATAATAGTAATAATGGAATTATAGAACAAAATAATAATGACTAATTTTAAGCGTCTCTGTGGTGGTATTTGAACCCGGGTCTGTGCAGTTGGGGGCTTGTGGTATTAGTGTGGTGAGCCACAGGGACTTTTACCAACCAATGCTAACAATAGGTATATTTCATTATTATATAAGAATTATGTAAGCTATTTATCTCTCTGTGCTGCCTGCTAGATTGTATTTTATTTTATTTACTTAACTAATTATTTATTAATTATTTATTAGATAGTTATATTTGTTTAGTTAGAAAGTGTAAGATGTTATCTAATGAATGGTAATGGTCTTGCTATAAATTTGAAAGCACAATGGTTATGGTCTGTATTTTGAATTATATGTATAACTAGGTTCACACTGGCATTAATTGATTCAGGTGCATTTAATCCAAAGTAAGTGCTTAGGAGGCGTCTCTCATTGGATGATGATCCCTTTAAATATCAGCTACTTCTAAAGCACAGGAACTCATTCTGATGAAACCGACTGCCCCTAAGTCGGAGAAACGCGTTAATTAGGGCTGGAGCTACAACTTTATAGTCCTGACCATCTCTACAATTGTTGCTGGGCTGACTGTCGACCATCTCCGCCACCAACAGCCGCGTCTGCTTCCCCCCCCGGGACCTGCCAACGTCCGCCCATTACCACACTAGAGACCTGCCATCGTCTCCACACTGCTACTCCCGCATTGCCTGTCCTCGAGTGCTACAGGATACGGCTAGTTTCCATCATTACACCTGCGGTGCTGCAGACACCTGAGACCTGCCATCGTCTCCACTCTTGCGGTGTTATCGATATCTGAGACCTGCCATCCTCTCCACACCGCTGCTCCCGCATCATCTGGCCTCCTGACTGCTACAGGACACGGCTTCTGTTCATCATTTTTGTGGTGAGCTTCCAGTGTTATGTGTGGGGGTTGAAAAGTGAAGCAGTACGTTGGCTTGGAGATATCAATATCAATCTCATCAAGGGTGGCGTTTAAATTCCCTTATAGTACATACCTTTTCCAGTATAACTTATACGGAGGCACTTTAATCCACGGTGGACTTTGTATTCTAAACAGAGCTTGAAGTGAGACGTCTCTTCATTAATACTCTGTATTAGTTCCACTAATACTAATTGGATACCCCATGCTTCACAAAAAATGGGACATTCCTATTAATCACTAGGATGGTCAGTCGATCTTATGCTCCTTAATCAGTTAATTTCTTGTTTATTGATTGTATTTAATATTTTTTAAACATTTTAATAAATTGTATTTATCAATTCAGCACCTTGCGCTCTCTTATATAGTTATAATTATAATTATATCAAAAAAATATACTGTGTTTTTAGGTGTTACAGACACCTTATATGGGAGCTGCAGTTTATGTACTAATATATTAGTGTGAACACATTTATTTTATTTATTATAGCGCCTGTATTGATTTTGCTTTAATAGTAACGTCAATTAGTTGTTACTTTATGGACTTAACTTGGGCCAAGGCCTTAGGTATTCCTCAGTTAGCCTTGGGTAGGTGTATCACCATGCATGGTTTAGATGGGAGTCCCTTGTCCAATGGGGTTATTTCCCTCTGTACACCTCCTGTACTACTTACGGTAGGAGCTCTTCATTCCGAAAAGATCGAGTTCTTCCTTACCCATTGCCCAGCAGTTCCAGTGGTTCTGGGTCACCCTTGGCTGGCCTTTCATAATCCCACCATTGATTGGCAGTCTGGGGAGATTTCACAATGGGGTACCATCTGTAATAAGGAATGTATTACGTTTCCCGTTAGAATAGCTGCTGCCATTCCCAAACTCATTCCCGTGGAATACCAGGACTTTGTTGATGTGTTTTCCAAGGGCAATGCGGACATTCTGCCTCCCCATCGGCCTTATGATTGTGCTATTGAGCTAATTCCCGGTGCCACATTGCCAAAGGGAAGGTTATATGCTTTATACAGGCCAGAAACTGTGGCCATGAATGAGTATGTTAAGGAGAGTCTAGGGAAAGGATTTATCAGGCCATCTAAATCCCCTTTAAGTGCAGGCTTCTTCTTTGTGGAGAAAAAAGATGGATCACTCAGACCTTGCATTGACTTTAGAGCCCTGAATAAGATCTCAGTTAAAAATACTTATCCTCTGCCGCTGATTTCTGTCCTCTTTGATCAGCTGCGTTCGGCTGTGATTTTTTCTAAAATTGACCTGAGGGGAGCATATAACCTCATCCGAATCAAGTCTGGAGATGAGTGGAAGACGGCTTTCAGTACTCAGTCGGGTCACTACGAGTATCTGGTGATGCCGTTCGGCTTGTCTAACGCTCCGGCAGTTTTCCAGGATCTCATTAACGATGTGCTCCATGACTTTCTAGGAAGATTCGTGGTCGTTTACTTAGACGACATCCTGATCTATTCTGACTCAATTGAACAACATGTTACCCAGGTGCGTCAGGTTCTTCAAAAATTACGTGAAAATCATCTATATGCCAAGCTGGAGAAGTGTGAGTTTCATGTCACGGAGGTATCCTTTTTAGGGTACATTATTTCCCCTCGGGGATTCTACATGGAACCTAAGAAGCTCCAAGCCATCCTTAGTTGGGCGCAACCCACCAACTTAAAAGCAATTCAGCGCTTTTTAGGGTTTGCGAATTATTATAGAAGATTTATTCATTCTTTTTCCGACCTGGTTGCTCCCATGGTGGCACTGACTAAGAAGGGAGCGGATCCTACCAACTGGTCACGTGAAGCTGAGTTATCCTTTCAGGCCTTGAAACAAGCTTTTGTCTCAGCTCCAGTCCTCAGACATCCCAACCCAGAATTGCCCTTCATTGTTGAGGTTGATGCCTCGGAGGTTGGAGTGGGGGCTATCCTATCTCAAAAGGATCCGGAGTCTCTGGAACTACATCCTTGTGCCTTCATGTCCAGGAAATTCTCATCCGCTGAATCCAACTACGATGTTGGTAACCGGGAGTTACTGGCTATTAAATGGGCTTTCGAGGAGTGGAGACATTGGCTTGAGGGAGCAACACATACCATTTCAGTATTGACTGACCACAAAAATCTTCAGTACATCGAATCAGCTAAGCGGCTGAATGCCCGGCACGCTCGTTGGGCTTTATTTTTTACTCGTTTCAAGTTTATTATCACCTTTAGGCCAGGTTCCAAGAATACCAAGGCGGATGCCCTGTCACGCAGTTTTCTTCCAGATCATAATAACAGTCCTGTTACTCCCATACTTCCGTCTTCAGTCATTTGGGCAGGCCTCACACAAGATTTATTTACCCAGTTAAAGCAGCTTCAACATCAAGCTCCTGGAAATACTCCTGCTGGTCGTCTTTACGTCCCTGAGTTTTTGAGAGCTACTGTTTTGACTGAATTTCATGATAGCAAAGTTGCCGGGCATCCGGGGATCTCTAAGACTTTGGAATTAGTCTCCCGCTCAGTATGGTGGCCTGGTCTTTCTAAAGACATTAAGGAGTTTGTTTTTTCTTGTCAGGTCTGTGCACAGCATAAGGTTCCCCGTTCCTTGCCTATCGGGCAACTTATGCCCTTAAATGTTCCTCTCAGGCCATGGTCTCACATTTCCATGGATTTTGTGGTAGACCTCCCTCTGTCAGCCGGATTCCGAGTCATATGGGTGGTAGTGGACCGTTTTAGCAAGATGGCTCATTTCATTGCTCTTCCCAGACTGCCATCTGCCCAGGGATTGGTTGTTTTGTTTCTCCGCCATGTTTTCAGACTTCATGGGTTGCCCACTGATATTGTTTCTGATCGGGGTCCACAATTCATTGCACAATTCTGGAAGTCCTTTTGTGCCTCATTAAAGATGAAATTGTCTTTAACATCCGGTTACCATCCCCAATCCAACGGGCAGACCGAGCGAGTTAATCAATCATTAAAACAGTATTTGCGTTTGTACTCAGCCAAACTCCAGAATGATTGGTCCGAGTTTCTTCCTTTGGCGGAGTTTGCTTACAATAATTCTTGTCATTCCTCCACTAATGTGTCTCCATTCTTTTCAGTTTTTGGTTTTCACCCCAGAGCTAATTCTTTTTTTCAACATTCTTCTGTTTCCTCGCTAACCTTAACCTCTCATCTCAGAGTCATTTGGAAAAAAGTGCATCTTGCCCTCAGAAAAGCGGCATTTCGAGAGAAATTTTTTCGGACAGGCTCCGACGTCCTTGCACTTTTAAGGTGGGAGACAGGGTATGGTTGTCGACTCGTAACATTAGACTTCGACAAACCTCAGCTAGATTGGGCCCCAAATTTATTGGACCATTTCATATTATTAAAAAAATCAACCCAGTTGCTTTCCGGTTACGTTTACCAAGAGCTCTCCGGATCGGAAATACGTTCCATTGCTCCCTGTTGAAACCATACGTTTCTTCCAGTAGATTTCCTTGGAAGATCTCTCAGGGGAAATCACCAGTAGATGTACAGGGACAACAGGAGTTCTTGGTGGAGAAGGTTCTCGATTCCAAATTGTCCCGGGGTCGGCTTTATTTTCTGGTGCACTGGAGAGGCTATGGTCCAGAGGAAAGGTCTTGGGTCCTGGATAAGGATCTCCATGCCCCAAGGCTCAAGAGGGGATTCTTTTGGGAATTTCCTCGGAAACCTGGCTTTAGGGGTTCCTTGACCCCTCCTCAAGGGGGGGGGTACTGTTAGGTGCCGAGGTCCGCTCGTCAGCGCGGCCCGGCGCCTAGCAACCAGGGACGCCGTGCGCGTACAGCCGCCGGCTCCCTGGCAACGCTAGACGCCGGGCGCACGGAGCCGCACGGACCCTAGCAACGGGGACGCCACTGGCGGACCGCGTTCCCCGTTGCTGGGTCCATTTTAATTAGTAAGGGCACCTGTTTCCTGGCCGTGCAGCAAGGCAGCTGCACGGCATTCATGCAATCAGCACTGGCAGCAGTTGATTGGAGGGCTTTGGTTTATATGCTCTTGCAGTGCCTCATACAGACGCCGGTAATAGCTTCCTGCATGCTGTATCTGTTTGCTGAGAGTGTTTCCAGTCCTGCTGTATCCGGTCGTTCCTGTCCTCAGTTGTCCTGCACTCGGAAGTCGTCATCTGTTCCTAGAGTCCT
Organism: Pseudophryne corroboree; assembly: GCF_028390025.1. Taxonomy (NCBI): domain Eukaryota; kingdom Metazoa; phylum Chordata; class Amphibia; order Anura; family Myobatrachidae; genus Pseudophryne; species Pseudophryne corroboree. The sequence goes on from NC_086448.1 coordinate 41,889,100, forward strand.
GACAGAGCACCGTTAAACATCCAGTGGTGTTCGTGAGTCGCGGCGTAGCCGTGTGTTGCGGCTTGGCCGCTTTATTACTTATTATTTATTATTTGTGTTTCGGAGCTTTTGCGGAGGATTCCGCTCCCACAGATCCACTCCGGTATCCAGCGGTGCTGGGTAGGAGTAATGGACTAGTGGATTTTGGTTGTCCTTTTATCTGGCGGTTTTTCCGCGCATACTTCAAGTTTGGTTAGTTAGCTTGTTGCCCTTGGCCTGTTGTAGTCAGAGGTCCTCTTGTCATCATCCTGCCTCGGATTTCCCTTTGTCTCTCACTAAGACCGGGGGGCACCGGAGTTGGGCAGACATAATCCGCCTTTCAAACGTGGCTGCCAGGGGCTCAAGAAACCATAGTCTCGCAAGGGATTTCCGATAGCACGGGTGAGACAATAGAGTTAGGGTGCCAGGGGCAACTAGTCTTTCCTGCTCCCGTAACCAGCATTCCCTTCCAGTACTCTGGCCATTGTCATAAGATCTCCTCCGGTCAGGAGTACTGGAATCATAACAGTGATATGGAGGGAAGACTTTATATGAGAAAGATATGGTGATGTATTTGCTGGCCTGTAACTGTATGTATTTGATTTAGTTTGTATTAACTGCTTACTGCAAATATTGTAACCATGTAACTATATACACTGCTCAAAAAAATAAAGGGAACACTTAAACAATACATTGTAACTCCAAGTCAATCACACTTCTGTGAAATCAAACTGTCCACTTAGGAAGCAACACTGATTGACAATCAATTTCACATGCTGTTGTGCAAATGGAATAGACAACAGGTGGAAATTATAGGCAATTAGCAAGACACCGCCAATAAAGGAGTTGTTCTGCAGATGGTGACCACAGACCACTACTCAGCTCCTATGCTTTCTGGCTGATGTTTTGGTCACTTTTGAAAGCTGGCGGTGCTTTCACTCTAGTGGTAGCATGAGACGGAGTCTACAACCCACACAAGTGGCTCAGGTAGTGCAGCTTATCCAGGATGGCACATCAATGCGAGCTGTGGCAAGAAGGTTTGCTGTGTCTGTCAGCGTAGTGTCCAGAGCATGGAGGCGCTACCAGTAGACAGGCTAGTACATCAGGAGACGTGGAGGAGGCTGTGGGAGGGCAAAAACCCAGCAGCAGGACCGCTACCTCCGCCTTTGTGCAAGGAGAACAGGAGGAGCACTGCCAGAGCCCTGCAAAATGACCTCCAGCAAGCCACAAATGTGCATGTGTCTACTCAAACGATCAGAAACAGACTCCATGAGGGTGGTATGAGGGCCTGACGTCCACAGGTGGGGGTTGTGCTTACAGCCCAACACCATGCAGGACGTTTGGCATTTGCCAGAGAACACCAATATTGGCAAATTCGCCACTGGCGCCCTGTGCTCCTCACAGATGAAGGCAGGTTCTCACTGAGCACATGTGACAGATGTGACAGAGTCTGGAGACGCCAAGGAGAACGTTCTACTACCTGCAACATCCTCCAGCATGACCGGTTTGGCAGTGGGTCAGTAATGGTGTGGGGTGGCATTTCTATGGGGGGGGCGCACAGCCCTCCATGTTCTCGCCAGAGGTAGCCTGACTGCCATTAGGTACCGAGATGAGATCCTCAGACCCCTTGTGAGACCATATGCTGGTGCGGTTGGCCCTGGGTTCCTCCAAATGCAAGACAATGCTAGACCTCATGTGGCTGGAGTGTGTCAGCAATTCCTAACAAGACAAAGGCTTTGATGCTATGGACTGGCCCGCCCATTCCCCAGACCTGAATCCAATTGAGCACATCTGGGACATTATGTCTCGCTCCATCCACTGCACCACAGACTATCCAGGAGTTGGCGGATGCTTTAGTCCAGGTCTGGGAGGAGATCCCTCAGGAGACCATCTGCCACCTCATCAGGAGCATGCCCAGGCGTTGTAGGGAGGTCTTACAGGCACATGGAGGCCACACACACTACTGAGCCTCATTTTGACTTGTTTTAAGGACATTACATCAAAGTTGGATCAGCCTGTAGTGTGTTTTTCCAATTTAATTTTGAGTGTGACTCCAAATCCAGACCTCCATGAGTTAATAAAATTGATTTCCATTGATAATTTTTGTGTGATTTTGTTGTCAGCACATTCAACTATGTAAAACAAAGTATTTAATAAGAATATTTCATTCATTCAGATCTAGGATGTGTTATTTTAGTGTTCCGTTATTTTTTTGAACAGTGTATATACTGTACATTGTGATATATTGAATACATATCCTTTTAATAACAAATATATACATCAATGAGCTTTGTAACTCAGATAATGTGTGGGTGTATTGTTTTCTCTTAAGGGATGTAGTGTTTTGCGATGTACAGTGCACTTTTATCGTATATGGTACTAAGATGCGCCTGGCGTCCGCAGTATAAATAAAAATGGGCATTTTAAATATTTGTTCGAAAGCTATTTGTTATTTACAACTGATTCACCTGTGTCTTCGTTAGTGATGAGCGGGTTCGGTTCCTCGGAATCCGAACCCCCCCGGACTTCACCCATTTTAAACGGTTCCGAGGCAGGCTCGGATCCTCCCGCCTTGCTTAGTTAACCCGAGCGCGCCTGAACGTCATTATCCCACTGTCGGATTCTCGCGAGATTCGTATTCTATATAAGGAGCCGCGCGTCGCCGACATTTTCACTCGTGCATTTGAAATGATAGGGAGAGGACGTGCAGCATTCTCTCAGTTGTGTTCAGTGTGCTGCAAATATCTGTGCTCAGTGTGCTGCAAATATCTGTGCTCAGTGTGCTTGCAAATATCTGTGCTCAGTGTGCTGAATATATCTACGTTCTCTGCCTGAAAAATGCTCCATATCTGTGCTGCATTGTAGTATATAGTAGGAGGACAGTGCAGAATTTTGCTGACCAGTTACCACCAGTATTATATCAGTACGGTACAGTAGTTCAATGCTCTACCTACCTCTGTGTCGTCAAGTATACTATCCATCCATACCTGTGGTGCATTTAAGTTGTGCGCAGTATATATAGTAGCAGGACAATGCATGATTGTGCTGACCACCAGTATATAATATATAGCAGTACGGTACAGTAGTCCACTGCACTACCTACCTCTGTGTCATCAAGTATACTATCCATCCATACCTGTGGTGCATTTAAGTTGTGCGCAGTGTATATAGTATGAGGACAGTGCATAATTTTGCTGACCACCAGTATATAATATATAGCAGTACGGTACAGTAGTCCACTGCTCTACCTACCTCTGTGTCGTCAAGTATACTATCCATCCATACCTGTGGTGCATTTAAGTTGTGCGCATTATATATAGTAGGAGAACAGTGCATAATTGTGCTGACCACCAGTATATAATATATAGCAGTACGGTACAGTAGGCCACTGCTCTACCTACCTCTGTGTCGTCAAGTATACTATCCATCCATACCTGTGGTGCATTTAACTTGTGCGCAGTATAAATAGTAGGAGGACAGTGCATAATTTTGCTGACCACCAGTATATAATATATAGCGGTACGGTAAAGTAGTCCACTGCTCTACCTACCTCTGTGTCATCAAGTATACTATCCATCCATACCTGTGGTGCATTTAAGTTGTGCGCAGCTTATATAGTAGGAGGACAATGCACAGTTTTGCTGACCACCAGTATATAATATATAGCAGTACAGTACAGTAGGCCATTGCTATTGATATATTACTGGCATATAATTCCACACATTAAAAAATGGAGAACAAAAATGTGGAGGGTAAATAGGGAAAGATCAAGATCCACTTCCACCTCATGCTGAAGCTGCTGCCACTAGTCATGGCCGAGACGATGAAATGCCATCAACATCGTCTGCCAAGGCCGATGCCCAATGTCATAGTAGAGAGCATGTAAAATCCAAAAAACAAAAGTTCAGTAAAATGACCCAAAAATCTAAATTAAAAGTGTCTGATGAAAATCGTAAACTTGCCAATATGCCATTTACGACACGGAGTGGCAAGGAACGGCTGAGGCCCTGGATTATGTTCATGGCTAGTGGTTCAGATTCACATGAGGATGGAATCACTCATCCTCTCGCTAGAAAAATGAAAAGACTTAAGCTGGCAAAAGCACAGCAAAGAACTGAGCATTCTTCTAAATCACAAATCCCCAAGTAGGAGTCCAATTGTGTCGGTTGCGATGCCTGACCTTACCAACTCTGGATGGGAAGAGGTGGCGCCTTCCACCATTTGCACGCCCCCTGCAAGTGCTGGAAGGAGCACCCGCAGTCCAGGTCCTGATAGTCAAATTTATGATGTCACTGTTGAAGTACACCAGGATGAGGATATGGGTGTTGCTGGCGCTGAGGAGGAAATTTACAAGGAGGATTCTGATGGTGAAGTGGTTTGCTTAAGTCAGGCACCCGGTTAGACACCTGTTGTCCGTGGGATAAATATGGCCATTGACATGCCTGGTCAAATCACAAAAAAAAATCACCTCTACGGTGTGGAATTTTTTTTAACAGAAATGCGAATAACAGGTGTCAAGCCGTGTGTCGCCTTTGTCAAGCTGTAATAAGTAGGGGTAAGGACGTTAAACACCTCGGAACATCCTCCCTTATACGTCACCTGGAGCGCATTCATCAGAAGTCATTGACAAGTTCAAAAACTTTGGGTGACAGCGGAAGCAGTCCACTGCCAACTAAATTCCTTCCTTTTGTAAACAAGCTCCTGCAAACCACACCACCAACTCCCTCAGTGTCAATTTGCTCCTTATACAGGAAAGCCAATAGTCCTGCAGGCCATGTCACTGGCAAGTCTGACGAGTCCTCTCCTGCCTGGGATTTCTCCGATGCATCCTTGAGTGTAATGCCTACTGCTGCTGGCGCTGCTGTTGTTGCTGCTGGGAGTCGATCGGCATCCCAGAGGGGAAGTCAGAAGACCACTTGTACTACTTCCAGTAAGCAATTGACTGTCCAACAGTCCTTTGCGAGGAAGATGAAATATCACAGCAGTCATCCTGCTGCAAAGCGGAAAACTCAGGCCTTGGCAGCCTGGGCGGTGTTAAACGTGTTTCCGATATTCACCGTTAATTCACAGGAAACTAGAGAATTGCTTGAGGTACTGTGTCCCCGGTACCAAATACCATCTAGGTTCCATTTCTCTAGGCAGGCGATACCGAGAATGTACACAGACGTCAGAAAAAGACTCACCAGTGTCCTAAAAAATGCAGTTGTACCCAATGTCCACTTAACCACGGACAACGCCACCAATATTGTGCGTGCATTACATCTGGGCAAATTCCAGCATGTCCCATGTTTTGCACATACATTGAATTTGGTGGTGCAGAATTATTTAAAAAATGACAGGGGCATGCAAGAGATGCTGTCGGTGGCCCGAAGAATTGTGGGCCACTTTCGGCATTCAGCCACCGGATGCCGAAGACTGGAGCACCAGCAAACACTCCTAAACCTGACCTGCCATCCTCTGAAGCAAGAGGTGGTAACGAGGTGGAATTCAACCCTCTATATGCTTCAGAGGATGGAGGAGCAGCAAAAGGCCATTCAAGCCTATACAGCTACCTACGAAATAGGCAAGGGAGGAGGAATGCACCTGACTCAAGCGCAGTGGAGAATGATTTCAACGTTGTGCATGGTTCTGCAACCCTTTGAACTTGCCACACGTGAAGTCAGTTCAGACACTGCCAGCCTGAGTCAGGTCATTCCCCTCATCAGGCTTTTGCAGAAGAAGCTGGAGAGATTGAAGGAGGAGCTAAAACAGAGCGATTCCGCTAGGCATGTGGGTCTTGTGGATGGAGCCCTTAATTCGCTTAACCAGGATTCACAGGTGGTCAATCTGTTGAAATCAGAGCACTACATTTTGGCCACCGTGCTCGACCCTAGATTTAAAACCCACGTTGTATCTCTCTTTCCGGAAGACACAAGTCTGCAGAGGTTCAAAGACCTGCTGGTGAGAAAATTGTCAAGTCAAGCGGAACGTGAACCGTCAACAGCTCCTCCTTCACATTCTCCCGTTACTGGGGCTGCGAGGAAAAGGCTAAGAATTCCAAGCCCAGCCGCTGGTGGTGATGCAGGGCAGTCTGGAGCGAGTGCTGACATCTGGTCCGGACTGAAGGACCTGCCAAAGATTACTGACATGTCGTCTACTGTCACTGCATATGATTCTGTCATCATTGAAAGAATGGTGGAGGATTATATGAGTGACCGCATCCAAGTAGGCACGTCAGACAGTCCGTACATATTCTGGCAGGAAAAAGAGGCAATTTGGAGGCCCTTGCAGAAACTGGCTTTATTTTACCTAAGTTGCATCCCCTCCAGTGTGTACTCCGAAAGAGTGTTTAGTGCAGCCGCTCACCTTGTCAGCAATCGGCGTACGAGGTTACTTCCAGAAAATGTGGAGAAGATGATGTTCATCAAAATGAATTATAATCAATTCCTCCGTGGAGACATTCACCAGCAATTGCCTCCAGAAAGTACACAGGGACCTGAGATGGTGGATTCCAGTGGGGATGAATTAATCATCTGTTAGGAGGGAGATGTACACAGTGAAAGTGGTGAGGAATCGGAGGAGGTGGACATCTTGCCTCTGTAGAGCCAGTTTGTGCAAGGAGAGATTGATTGCTTCTTTTTTGGTGGGGGCCCAAACCAACCAGTCATTTCGGTCACAGTCGTGTGGCAGACCCTGTCGCTGAAATGATGGGTTCGTTAAAGTGTGCATGTCCTGTTTATACAACAAAAAGGTGGGTGGTAAGACAATTCCATCTTGTACCTCTTTTTTCTTTCATTTTTCTTTGCATCATGTGCTATTTGGGGACTATTTTTTGAAATGCCATCCTGTCTGACACTGCAGTGCCACTCCTAGATGGGCCAGGTGTTTGTGTCGGCCACTTGGGTCACTTAGCTTAGCCATCCAGCGACTTTGGTGCACCTCTTTTTTTCTTTGCATCATGTGCTGTTTGGGGACTATATTTTGAAGTGCCATCCTGTCTGACACTGCAGTGCCACTCCTAGATGGGCCAGGTGTTTGTGTCGGCCACTTGGGTCGCTTAGCTTAGTCACACAGCTACCTCATTGCACCTCTTTTTTTCTTTGCATCATGTGCTGTTTGGTGACTATTTTTTAAATCTGCCATCCTGTCTGACACTGCAGTGCCACGCCTAGATGGGCCAGGTGTTTGTGTCGGCCACTTGGGTCGCTTAGCTTAGTCACACAGCTACCTCATTGCACCTCTTTTTTTCTTTGCATCTTGTGCTGTTTGTGGACTATTTTTTAAATCTGCCATCCTGTCTGACACTGCAGTGCCATTCCTAGATGGGCCAGGTGATTGTGTCGGCCACTTGGGTCACTTAGCTTAGCCATCCAGCGACCTTGGTGCACCTCTTTTTTTCTTTGCATCATGTGCTATTTGGGGACTATTTTTTAAATCTGCCATCCTGTCTGACACTGCAGTGCCACTCCTAGATGGGCCAGGTGTTTGTGTCGGCCACTTGGGTCGCTTAGCTTAGTCACACAGCTACCTCATTGCACCTCTTTTTTTCTTTGCATCATGTGCTGTTTGGGGACTATTTTTTAAATCTGCCATCCTGTCTGACACTGCAGTGCCACTCCTAGATGGGCCAGGTGTTTGTGTCGGCCACTTGGGTCACTTAGCTTAGCCATCCAGCGACCTTGGTGCACCTCTTTTTTTCTTTGCATCATGTGCTGTTTGGGGACTATTTTTTAAATCTGCCATCCTGTCTGACACTGCAGTGCCACTCCTAGATGGGCCAGGTGTTTGTGTTGGCCACTTGGGTCGCTTAGCTTAGTCATCCAGCGACCTCGGTGCAAATTTTAGGACTAAAAATTATATTGTGAGGTGTGAGGTGTTCAGAAAAGACTGGAAATGAATGAAAATTATGGTTATTGAGGTTAATAATACTATGGGATTAAAATGACCCCCAAATTCTATGATTTAAGCTGTTTTTGATGGTTGTTTGTAAAAAAACACCCGAATCCAAAACACACCCAAATCCGACATAAAATTTTCAGGGAGGTTTTGCCAAAACGCGTCCGAATCCAAAACACGGCCGCGGAACCGAATCCAAAACCAAAACACAAAACCCGAAAAATGTCCGGTGCACATCACTAGTCTTCGTGTTCTGCGTGATGTTATACCATTGACTTGTATTCACTGAGCCATATACACTTACAGTAGGTGTTACTTGATTTCTGACTATTATTCAATATTTACAGTAATTGATCTTGTAAAGCTCTATGGAGTTTATATACAGATGTAGCCACGCTCATCCATCCTGTGGCATGGCCTCATGTGCACACTTGCCGCGAGTGCGTATTATACGCATGTGACTGGCAACGTGTGGGCATATCACGCCAAATGAGTCACACCCGGTGGATAGGCGCAGGATGGATGAGCATGGCTACATCTGTAAGATGGATAATAACCACAGTTGAAACAATTTCTTAAGTTTGTTTTATAACGTAACCAATTTTGAGAATAATTCATGCTTACAGCACCCCCATATACCTGTCCCACATATTTTAACCCATTATTCTGCACTTTACAGAATTACACCCCAATAATGACATAATTATTACCATCATTCAATTTTTAATTGCCTAATTAATCATTGGAAAGAGTGTACCAGGGGTTCTGAACCAACGGCCTAATTCAGACCTGATCGTAGATGTGCTAAATTTAGCACATCTACAATCAGTCATACAGACATGCAGGGGGGACGCCAAGCACAGGTCTAGTCCGCCCCGTATGTCAGGCCCAACACCCCCGCTGCACAAGTACAAAAGCATCGCACAGCGGCGATGCTTTTGTACTTGAAGAGTAGCTCTCCACCAGCGCAGCTCCTTCGCGCTAGCAGGGAGCTACTTGTCGCTGTTAGGGTTGCAGCGGCTGCGTGTGACATCACACAGCCACCGCGGCCCACCCCCACACAGTCCAGTCATGCCTGCATTGCCCGGACCGCGCCCCCTGAACGGCGGCCAAATGCAAGCAGACCGCCCCATCCCACCTCAGCGACCGCCTCTGCCTGTCGATTGCTGGGCTGAGACGGCTATCGGCTGTCTGGCATGCACCGGCGCACTGCGGCGCCGGTGCATGTGCAGTTATGACCTGATCGGCTGCTGTGCGAAAATGCACAGCACTGATCAGGTCTGAATTAGGCCCCAAGTCCCAACAGTCTTGCCGTAAAACAGCTATTTCCCTGACTTTGCACCAGCCCTGAAGCTTTGAGATGAAAACTGTGGAAAATCCTATTGAGATTACTGCAACTAAAGTTTTTGTGCCTAATTAAATAGGAAAAACCTTGTGCTGCAGAAAAAAAGCATAATGAGGCCAATTGAATATGCCCCATTATTAGTGAAGAGCGCCGGAAAGTTTTCGGGTTTTGTGTTTTGGTTTTGGGTTCGGTTCCGCGGCCGTGTTTTGGGTTCGAACGCGTTTTGGCAAAACCTCACCGAATTTTTTTTGTCGGATTCGGGTGTGTTTTGGATTCGGGTGTTTTTTTCAAAAAACCCTAAAAAAACGCTTAAATCATAGAATTTGGGGGTCATTTTGATCCCAAAGTATTATTAACCTCAAAAACCATTATTTCCACTCATTTTCAGTCTATTCTGAACACATCACACCTCACAATATTATTTTTAGTCCAAAAATTTGCACCGAGGTCGCTGGATGGCTAAGCTAAGCGACCCAAGTGGCCGACCAAACACCTGGCCCATCTAGGAGTGGCACTGCAGTGTCACGCAGGATGGCCCTTCCAAAAAACACCCCCCAAACAGCACATGACGCAAAGAAAAAAAGAGGCGCAATGAGGTAGCTGTGTGAGTAAGCTAAGCGACCCTAGTGGCCGACACAAACACCTGGCCCATCTAGGAGTGGCACTGCAGTGTCACGCAGGCTGGCCCTTCAAAAAACTACTCCCCAAACAGCACATGACGCAAAGAAAAAAAGAGGCGCAATGAGGTAGCTGTGTGAGTAAGCTAAGCGACCCAAGTGGCCGACACAAACACCTGGCCCATCTAGGAGTGGCACTGCAGTGTCACGCAGGCTGGCCCTTCAAAAAACTACTCCCCAAACAGCACATGACGCAAAGAAAAAAAGAGGCGCAATGAGGTAGCTCTGTGACTAAGATAAGCGACCCAAGTGGCCGACACAAACACCTGGCCCATCTAGGAGTGGCACTGCAGTGTCACGCAGGATGGCCCTTCAAAAAACTACTCCCCAAACAGCACATGACGCAAAGAAAAAAAGAGGCGCAATGAGGTAGCTGTGTGAGTAAGCTAAGCGACCCTAGTGGCCGACACAAACACCTTGCCCATCTAGGAGTGGCACTGCAGTGTCACGCAGGATGGTCCTTCAAAAAACTACTCCCCAAACAGCACATGATGCAAAGAAAAATTAAAGAAAAAAGAGGTGCAAGATGGAATTGTCCTTGGGCCCTCCCACCCACCCTTATGTTGTATAAACAGGACATGCACACTTTAACCAACCCATCATTTCAGTGACAGGGTCTGCCACACGACTGTGACTGAAATGACGGGTTGGTTTGGACCCCCACCAAAAAAGAAGCAATTAATCTCTCCTTGCACAAACTGGCTCTACAGAGGCAAGATGTCCACCTCATCATCATCCTCCGATATATCACCGTGTACATCCCCCTCCTCACGGATTATCAATTCGTCCCCACTGGAATCCACCATCTCAGCTCCCTGTGTACTTTGTGGAGGCAATTGCTGCTGGTCAATGTCTCCACGGAGGAATTGATTATAATTCATTTTAATGAACATCATCTTCTCCACATTTTCTGGATGTAACCTCGTACGCCGATTGCTGACAAGGTGAGCGGCGGCACTAAACACTCTTTCGGAGTACACACTTGTGGGAGGGCAACTTGGGTAGAATAAAGCCAGTTTGTGCAAGGGCCTCCAAATTGCCTCTTTTTCCTGCCAGTATAAGTATGGACTTTCTGACGTGCCTACTTGGATGCGGTCACTCATATAATCCTCCACCATTCTTTCAATGGGGAGAGAATCATATGCAGTGACAGTAGACGACATGTCCGTAATCGTTGTCAGGTCCTTCAGTCCGGACCAGATGTCAGCATCAGCAGTCGCTCCAGACTGCCCTGCATCACCGCCAGCGGGTGGGCTCGGAATTCTGAGCCTTTTCCTCGCACCCCCAGTTGCGGGAGAATGTGAAGGAGGAGATGTTGACAGGTCGCGTTCCGCTTGACTTGACAATTTTGTCACCAGCAGTTCTTTGAACCCCAGCAGACTTGTGTCTGCCGGAAAGAGAGATCCAAGGTAGGTTTTAAATCTAGGATCGAGCACGGTGGCCAAAATGTAGTGCTCTGATTTCAACAGATTGACCACCGTGAATCCTTGTTAAGGGAATTAAGGGCTCCATCCACAAGTCCCACATGCCTAGCGGAATCGCTCTGTGTTAGCTCCTCCTTCAATGTCTCCAGCTTCTTCTGCAAAAGCCTGATGAGGGGAATGACCTGACTCAGGCTGGCAGTGTCTGAACTGACTTCACGTGTGGCAAGTTCAAAGGGCAGCAGAACCTTGCACAACGTTGAAATCATTCTCCACTGCGCTTGAGACAGGTGCATTCCACCTCCTATATCGTGCTCAATTGTATAGGCTTGAATGGCCTTTTGCTGCTCCTCCAACCTCTGAAGCATATAGAGGGTTGAATTCCACCTCGTTACCACTTCTTGCTTCAGATGATGGCAGGGCAGGTTCAGGCGTTTTTGGTGGTGCTCCAGTCTTCTGTACGTGGTGCCTGTACGCCGAAAGTGTCCCGCAATTCTTCGGGCCACCGACAGCATCTCTTGCACGCCCCTCTCGTTTTTTAAATAATTCTGCACCACCAAATTCAAGGTATGTGCAAAACATGGGACGTGCTGGAATTTGCCCAGATTTAATGCACCCACAATATTGCTGGCGTTGTCCAATGCCACAAATCCACAGGAGAGTCCAATTGGGGTAAGCCATTCCGCGATGATCTTCCTCAGTTGCCGTAAGAGGTTTTTAGCTGTGTGCGTATTCTGGAAAGCGGTGATACAAAGCGTAGCCTGCCTAGGAAAGAGTTAGCGTTTGCGAGATGCTGCTACTGGTGCCGCCGCTGCTGTTCTTGCGGCGGGAGTCCATACATCTACCCAGTGGGCTGTCACAGTCATATAGTCCTGAGCCTGCCCTGCTCCACTTGTCCACATGTCCGTGGTTAAGTGGACATTGGGTACAACTGCATTTTTTAGGACACTGGTGAGTCTTTTTCTGAGGTCTGTGTACATTTTCGGTATCGCCTGCCTAGAGAAATGGAACCTAGATGGTATTTGGTACCGGGGACACAGTACCTCCAACAAGTCTCTAGTTGGCTCTGCAGTAATGATGGATACCGGAACCACATTTCTCACCGCCCAGGATGCCAAGGCCTCAGTTATCCGCTTTGCAGCAGGATGACTGCTGTGATATTTCATCTTCCTCGCAAAGGACTGTTGGACAGTCAATTGCTTACTGGAAGTAGTAAAAGTGGTCTTACGATTTCCCCTCTGGGATGACCATCGACTCCCAGCAGCAACAACAGCAGCGCCAGCAGCAGTAGGCGTTACACGCAAGGATGCATCGGAGTAATCCCAGGCAGGAGAGGACTCGTCAGAATTGCCAGTGACATGGCCTGCAGGACTATTGGCATTCCTGGGGAAGGAGGAAATTGACACTGAGGGAGTTGGTGGGGTGGTTTGCGTGAGCTTGGTTACAAGAGGAAGGGATTTACTGGTCAGTGGACTGCTTCCGCTGTCGCCCAAAGTTTTTGAACTTGTCACTGACTTATGATGAATGCGCTGCAGGTGACGTATAAGGGAGGATGTTCCGAGGTGGTTAACGTCCTTACCCCTACTTATTACAGCTTGACAAAGGCAACACACGGCTTGACAAATGTTGTCCGCATTTCTGTTGAAATACTTCCACACAGAAGAGCTGATTTTTTTGGTATTTTCACCAGGCATGTCAATGGCCATATTCCTCCCACGGACAACAGGTGTCTCCCCGGGTGCCTGACTTAAACAAACCACCTCACCATCAGAATCCTCCTGGTCAATTTCCTCCCCAGCGCCAGCAACACCCATATCCTCCTCATCCTGGTGTACTTCAACACTGACATCTTCAATCTGATTATCAGGAACTGGACTGCGGGTGCTCCTTCCAGCACTTGCAGGGGGCGTGCAAATGGTGGAAGGCGCATGCTCTTCACGTCCAGTGTTGGGAAGGTCAGGCATCGCAACCGACACAATTGGACTCTCCTTGTGGATTTGTGATTTCGAAGAACGCACAGTTCTTTGCTGTGCTTTTGCCAGCTTGAGTCTTTTCATTTTTCTAGCAAGAGGCTGAGTGCTTCCATCCTCATGTGAAGCTGAACCACTAGCCATGAACATAGGCCAGGGCCTCAGCCGTTCCTTGCCACTCCGTGTGGTAAATGGCATATTGGCAAGTTTACGCTTCTCCTCCGACAATTTTATTTTAGATTTTTGAGTCCTTTTTTTACTGATATTTGGTGTTTTGGATTTTACATGCTCTGTACTATGACATTGGGCATCGGCCTTGACAGACGACGTTGATGGCATTTCATCGTCTCGGCCATGACTAGTGGCAGCAGCTTCAGCACGAGGTGGAAGTCGATCTTGATCTTTCCCTATTTTTGGAACCTCAACATTTTTGTTCTCCATATTTTAATAGGCACAACTAAAAGGCACCTCAGGTAAACAATGGAGATGGATGGATACTAGTATACTTATGGATGACGAGCGACTGCCGACACAGAGGTAGCTACAGCCGTGGACTACCGTACTGCGTCTGCTGCTAATATAGACTGGATGATAATGATATAAAAAATATATATATATCACTACTGCAGCCGGACAGGTATATATTATATAATGACGGACCTGCTGGACACTGTCAGCTCAGCACTGCAGACTCCTAAAGTAAGCTACTAGTATCAAGAAGATAGAAAAAAAAAACACCACGGGTAGGTGGTATACAATTATGGACGGACGAGCGACTGCCGACACAGAGGTAGCTACAGCCGTGGACTACCGTACTGCGTCTGCTGCTAATATAGACTGGATGATAATGAGATATAAAATATATATATATATCACTACTGCAGCCGGACAGGTATATATTATATAATGACGGACCTGCTGGACACTGTCAGCTCAGCACTGCAGACTCCTAAAGTAAGCTACTAGTATCAAGAAGATAGAAAAAAAAAACACCACGGGTAGGTGGTATACAATTATGGATGGACGAGCGACTGCCGACACAGAGGTAGCTACAGCCGTGGACTACCGTACTGCGTCTGCTGCTAATATAGACTGGATAATAATGAGATATAAAATATATATATATCACTACTGCAGCCGGACAGGTATATATTATATAATGACGGACCTGCTGGACACTGTCAGCTCAGCACTGCAGACTACTAAAGTAAGCTACTAGTATCAAGAAGATAGAAAAAAAAAAACACCACGGGTAGGTGGTATACAATTATGGATGGACGAGCGACTGCCGACACAGAGGTAGCTACAGCCGTGGACTACCGTACTGCGTCTGCTGCTAATATAGACTGGATGATAATGAGATATAAAATATATATATATCACTACTGCAGCCGGACAGGTATATATTATATAATGACGGACCTGCTGGACACTGTCAGCTCAGCACTGCAGACTCCTAAAGTAAGCTACTAGTATCAAGTAGATAGAAAAAAAAAACACCACGGGTAGGTGGTATACAATTATGGATGGACGAGCGACTGCCGACACAGAGGTAGCTACAGCCATGGACTACCGTACTGCGTCTGCTGCTAATATAGACTGGATAATAATGAGATATAAAATATATATATATCACTACTGCAGCCGGACAGGTATATATTATATAATGACGGACCTGCTGGACACTGTCAGCTCAGCACTGCAGACTCCTAAAGTAAGCTACTAGTATCAAGAAGATAGAAGAAAAAAAAAAAACACCACGGGTAGGTGGTATACAATTATGGATGGACGAGCGACTGCCGACACAGAGGTAGCTACAGCCGTGGACTACCGTACTGCGTCTGCTGCTAATATAGACTGGATGATAATGAGATATAAAATATATATATATCACTACTGCAGCCGGACAGGTATATATTATATAATGACGGACCTGCTGGACACTGTCAGCTCAGCACTGCAGACTCCTAAAGTAAGCTACTAGTATCAAGAAGATAGAAGAAAAAAAAACACCACGGGTAGGTGGTATACAATTATGGATGGACGAGCGACTGCCGACACAGAGGTAGCTACAGCCGTGGACTACCGTACTGCGTCTGCTGCTAATATAGACTGGATGATAATGAGATATAAAATATATATATATATCACTACTGCAGCCGGACAGGTATATATTATATAATGACGGACCTGCTGGACACTGTCAGCTCAGCACTGCAGACTCCTAAAGTAAGCTACTAGTATCAAGAAGATAGAAGAAAAAAAAAAACACCACGGGTAGGTGGTATACAATTATGGATGGACGAGCGACTGCCGACACAGAGGTAGCAACAGCCGTGGACTACCATACTGCGTCTGCTGCTAATATAGACTGGATGATAATGAGATATAAAATATATATATATATCACTACTGCAGCCGGACAGGTATATATTATATAATGACGGACCTGCTGGACACTGTCAGCTCAGCACTGCAGACTCCTAAAGTAAGCTACTAGTATCAAGAAGATAG
Organism: Pseudophryne corroboree; assembly: GCF_028390025.1. Lineage (NCBI taxonomy): Eukaryota > Metazoa > Chordata > Amphibia > Anura > Myobatrachidae > Pseudophryne > Pseudophryne corroboree. The sequence goes on from NC_086448.1 coordinate 41,904,920, forward strand.
AAAAAAAAAAAACACCACGGGTAGGTGGTATACAATTATGGATGGACGAGCGACTGCCGACACAGAGGTAGCTACAGCCGTGGACTACCGTACTGCGTCTGCTGCTAATATAGACTGGATGATAATTATATAAAAAAAATATATATATATCACTACTGCAGCCGGACAGGTATATATTATATAATGACGGACCTGCTGGACACTGTCAGCTCAGCACTGCAGACTCCTAAAGTAAGCTACTAGTATCAAGAAGATAGAAAAAAAAAACACCACGGGTAGGTGGTATACAATTATGGATGGACGAGCGACTGCCGACACAGAGGTAGCTACAGCCGTGGACTACCGTACTGCGTCTGCTGCTAATATAGACTGGATGATAATGATATAAAAAATATATATATATATCACTACTGCAGCCGGACAGGTATATATTATATAATGATGGACCTGCTGGACACTGTCAGCAGAATGCGTTTATAGAATAAAAAACACCACACGACGAGTGTTTAACTTTTTCAGGCAGACAATCACAATATACTGGTGGTCAGCAGACAATCACAATATACTGGTGGTCAGTGGTCACTAGTCAGTCACACTGGCAGTGGCACTCTGGCAGCAAAAGTGTGCACTGTACTTAAAATATGTACTCCTGCTATAACTGCTCCCCAGTCTCCCCCACAATTAAGCTGTGTGAGCAGTGAGCACTCAGCACAGTCAGATATACAGTATTACATATGATGCAGCACACTGAGGCTGAGCACAGATATGGTATGTGACTGTGTCACACTGTGTATCGTTTTTTTTCAGGCAGAGAACGGATTAATTAAACTGGTGGTCACTGGTCACACTATCAGCAACAGCAAGTAGTACTCCTAATATGCTCCCCAAAATTAGTAAATCAACCATCAAGTGTCTCTACTCTAGTCTAAACGGAGAGGACGCCAGCCACGTCCTCTCCCTATCAATCTCAATGCACGTGTGAAAATGGCGGCGACGCGCGGCTCCTTATATAGAATCCGAGTCTCGCGATAGAATCCGATCCTCGCGAGAATCCGACAGCGGGATGATGACGTTCGGGCGCGCTCGGGTTAACCGAGCAAGGCGGGAGGATCCGAGCCTGCTCGGACCCGTGTAAAATAAGGTGAAGTTCGGGGGGGTTCGGTTTCCGAGAAACCGAACCCGCTCATCACTACCCATTATGTACCCCTTTCTTTAATTCTACGTCATTTCAGTTGTCTGGTTTCCACATCTCCCTTTATGCTGTTCCATCCAGCCTTCAAGCTCTCGAGAGTTTAAAATTATCTATTATTTGTCTAAAGTTCCCATAACCTTCACCATCCTTTAACAACTTTATTCATTTCCTGAACAATTTGTATGTTTTATGATTTTCGACTCTTACTGATCAGAGCTGCCGCGTTTACTAGCACTTCTGTTAGCATTTCTTCAGGGTAGGTTCATACACCTGCTCTTTGAAGACTCTCTTTTCAGCTGACCTACAAATCCCAGGTTATTGGACAGCAACCCGTGTTTTAGGTCAGTGGAAAAGGGTCGACCTGGGTCCAGTCACCCAGGAATCCTTCCTGGGTACCCAGAATGGTTTTAGCCGGGAAGGTCCTGCTGAGCTACAGTGAAAATGGGTAACCTGGGTCATCCGACTTGGCACCCATTTACAGGATGGGGGGGGGCTTTCCGGGTGCTTGGAGATGATGTCATCTCCAAGCACTGGCACTGTACCTGGGTGCTATGTGAGCGGCGCCAATCTGGGAATAACCCGATCGGCACCGCTGTGAATATCAGGCTGTCCCGGGTCTGACCCGGTTTGCAACTCTGGGGTCTATTTACAATATAATACGGTACTTTATTGTCATTAACAAAACAACAATGAAATGTCAATGAAATTGTCATATAAACATCCTGTACAGTAAAACAAACAGTAAAACATGTCTCACTTAAAAAATTATCCCATTTCATTTAGACCATTTCATGTACGTATAGCTGTTGGAAAAAAAACTATTAAGCATACGTTTTGTATGCGTACGTACACTCCTGAAACGTTTTTGTGATGGTGGTTTCTCAAAAACTGAGTAATTTGGATGACTGGAATCTGCCACTATACTTCTAGCTCTCTTTAACACTCTCTTTTCATAAAGGTCACGTACACATGGCAGGGGCACACCAATGACCCTGCCCGCAGTTCTAACCACACATTCCAAAGAAACCCTCTCAGACACAGCACAGTTCCCATATCATACTGTTACCCCGTAAGTCAGAACACTCTCCACTATACAGGTTAAGTATCCCATATCCAAATATTCTGAAATACCGAATATTCCGAAATACGGACTTTTTGAGTGAGACTGAGATAGTGAAACCTTTGTTTTCTGATGGCTCAATGTACACAAACTTTGTTTAATACACAAAGTTATTAAAAATATTGTATTAAATGACCTTCAGGCTGTGTGTATACGGTGTATATGAAACATAAATTAATTGTGTGTATGTAGACACACTTTGTTTAAGTACTGTATATGATAACATTCACTAAAATTACCTTCAGGCTGTGTGTATAAGGTGCAGATGAAACATAACTGTATTCTGTGCTTAGACTTGGGTCCCATCGCCATGATATCTCATTATGGTATGCAATTATTCCAAAATACGGTAAAATCTGATATCCAAAATACTTCTGGTCCCAAGCATTTTGGATAAGGGATCCTCAACCTGTACTACGATAAAACTTAATCAGCATACAGTATCTGCACTCAAGCAGGCAGCCTTGAGTCATCTTGAGAAAAGGAGGCGCTACTGCGTCTTCGTAACTAGGAAGGTACAGTTTAAAGACCAAGTTAGATCTCTGGAAATGTAAATGCCCAGAAAATTGAAAGAATCTACCTCCTCAATTTGGGTGTAGTATTGTATGCCGGCGGCCGGGCTCCCGGCGACCAGCATACCGGCGCCGGAATCCCGACCGCCGGCATACCGACAGCTGGGCGAGCGCAAATGAGCCCCTTGCGGGCTCACTGCGCTCGCCACGTGCGGGCACGGTGGTGCGTTACGCGCGCCACGCTATTTATTCTCCCTCCAGGGGGGTCGTGGACCCCCAAGAGGCAGAATAAATGTCGGTATGCCGGTGGTCGGGATTCCGGCGCTGGGATGCTGGACGTCGGGAGCCCGGCCGCCGACATACAGAAGACCACCCCTCAATTTGCTTACCATCCAAAAAAACAGAGTAACGGTCTTCGACTACCTTGCCTAAAATCAATTACCAACTCCTTCGTTTTGAATGTATTTAAAAGCAAACAGAAGCTTGTTATTTAAAAGCTTTACTAAGCCTTGGACGGAGATAAAGTAACAGCCAATCAGCTCCTAACTGTCATTTTTCAAACACAGCCTGTGACATGACAGTTAGGAGCCGATTGGCTGGTACTTTATCTCCAGCGACTTTATCTCCATCCAAGGCTTAGTAAATAGACCCCTTGTGACTGATGAAAAAGAGGTATAACACTGTGCCGTTGTCTCTGGTAAAATGGCACCAGCACAATTTTCGGGTGACTGATTTCTTTATTGCCCACATCATGGGGGAAATCATGCTGGCATAATAGGTGCGGGATGAGAGATGTGTGGCATCACTTGCTCCGCACAGCCTATACCCATCATAGATACATCCTGTCTCACTTAATAAATAAATGATGATGATGATTTGCTGCAACAGACTCCATCGGCAGGGTGTAATGAAGTCCGTGATCGCCAGAGGTGCGGGATACCAGCGGATCCCAGACTTTTTTTTTTAAGCAACTTTTTATTAATAGGACACCAAAGTACAAAACATGTATAGCATTTAGGGATGCTTTGAAATCCTTAAAGGGTCTATTCATCTATTCGCCATGAGTTGCGACAGGGAATACTTAAGTACCAGAGTAATTCATTGTTGCGTGGAGATATCAGAAAAGCTGCTGTCACCGCGATCAGTAATATTAGTAGGGTAACTTACCCCTCCAGAGCTCGGACAACGCAGGACAGTCTTCCCATAGGAAGGAGGTGGGGCACTGGGAATTTGTGATGCGGGATGTAGTTATGTGACCGGCGGTCAGGAGACCACCGGTCACAATATCTCCACCTGCATCCTGAACCCAGAAAATCCTGACAGTCGACATGCCGACTAAGAGGGATTATTCCCACTCATGGGTGTCCATGACACCAATATAGTGGGAGCAGAACCTGTGGCGAACGCAAGTCACCACCGAGCCCACAGCGTGGCAAGCGCAGTGAGCCCGCAAGGGGCTTTGTTGCGCTCAACCTCTCCCCGGCTGCATTCTGCGGCCAGGATCCCAGCATCGGGATGCTGACCGCTGGGATCTCAGCCGTCAGAAACACAGCCCCAACCCCTTAGTGCCATCTTAAGCTCGTGTTGATTCTTGCAAGTAAACTCTGAAAACTTTCAGTTTTCCGAGTTTGCTGAATGATAAGTGGCCCTGTCGGGTCCCTAATAATGAATGGCCCGTTACATAAAACATGTGGAAACTAGCGTGTAGCAGGCCCATGTTGGATGATGAATCAGCTGTAAATGGTAAATATTTAAAGACCTAAGAGACATTTTGTTAGAAAGGGACCTCTGTGCTTCGTTCTAAAAGAAAAAAAATATATAACTATTACTCTTCAGCTGTATTGAATCAAGTGAGAAAAAGTTCAGTTCTTTTGAAACATTTTCAAGATAAGATTTTCCACCAGCTTTTTTCTTTCTCCTCCGATCAATACCGAACGTACAAACTAAAACCTGGTTCAGGCAGGGTCAGACAGACTTTTCCAAATAGGAGCTGAAAAGACATTTTGAAAAAGAGAAAATGATTATTTTAATAACTGTCATAAACAACCACCTTACAAGATAATCACTGCGAGAAGTTTAGATTTAGATTTGAAAAATATACTGTCACTGAGAATTTAAAATTATTTTTTTTTAGCAATCACAATTATCTCAAGGAGCGATCTCTTATTTTTCCTAAAATAGGTTTTTTAGCAGCTTTTATCAAAACCTTCTCTTAAAGAAAAAAGCCCAGATCCAAAGAGGTTATCTTATTACAACAGCCATGATACATAACACATAACTCTTAGGGGCTATTTAAAAAAAAAAAATTACAGATCTAAAACCAAAACACGCAAGGGCAGTTTTGACAAAACCAAATACAGATCCATAGCCAAAAAGCAAAACACGGGGGCCGGTGCACATCTCTGCTTATATCTAGCCTCCCTGCACATTAAAAAGTCCTTCTAGTAACGCCATGCTGTGGAGTGACTTGGTAGCATCTTTTTGTGTGGCTTTTCCCAAAAGGTATCTTATTCGCAAAATGCTGCAAATAGATGTACAAGCACATTTTGCTGATTAAAATGATGTGCGGCATGCCTATATTCTTTGCGCAACTGTGGCTGTATCTGCATACAAAATGCTATGCTACAGTGTTTTCCTGGAAAACGCTGTAACATAGCATTTCGCATGCAGATACAGGCGCGGCTGCAAACAGAATATACTGGTGGGCATGCCGCATATCATTTTAATCAGCAGAGTCTACATTTGCATCCTATTCGCATAGCAATGCAAATAAGATGCATTTTTGGCAAAAAAAATTACACCGAGCTAACATCATGTTAGTCTTTCTGGAACTGAAGCTGCAGCCAATGACAATCGTGAAGTGCAAACTGTTCTCGGTCATTCTCAATGCTTGCAATAACTGCACAGGAAAATTCCAAACCAGCCTCGGCTACCACTAACCAATCATTACTGAGGGATGATTTAGGCAGAGGGAGAAGAAGAGAAGAACACATCCCACAGCACTCTACATGCACTTGGTTAGCACAATAGTTTTATATATAAATATTTTTACATCTGGAGAATTTGTGTAATTTTGATAACTGATAGTTTGTGCAGACCCAAGATGGCAGTGCATAGTATTTTTTAAATAAAGCTGCACCTGCATTATACTCCAACCCTAATTGGTGATCTAGCTGTTAACTTTTATGCACCCGTAGCTTTCACTCACTGTGGTATACAGCCCTCATAATGTAGATGGTAATAGCGGTAACGGGGAGGACAAAGGAGAAGATATACTGTACAGTATCACGCAAATCATGACTGGCAAGCTATAACCAAGAGATATGATAAGTCACTGCAAACAGAGGTGTCTATTTACTAAGCCTTGGACGGAGATAAAGTGGTCCTGTCATTTTTCAAACCCAGCCTGTGACATGGCAGTTGGGAGCCGATTGGATGGGATTTTATCTCAGCCGACTTTATGTCCATCCAAGACTTAGTAAATAGACCCCAGAGTTTTTAAAACTTCATAGAGCCATAGTAACATGGTAGTGAGTAGTAGACAGGTCTGCGTGAATATATCTGGACCAGTAACACGACTATAGAGAATGACCCACATCCACATAATATATAGTCAGTGCTGAGTGGTGGTTTTGTGGTTACAGACTATTGTTTGGAGGAGCTGGTGGAGGCTGACATGACTTGACCAATGTAATTGATTTTCTACAGTATGTAAAATAAAAGTGGGCAACAAAAGGGTTACACATACAGTATCAGGCTTGACAGCTTGTAATACTTTGTCGTGGACGAGGTAAAGGATCCAATGACTCCTCCAAGCTTGGAACACGGCTATATTTATTTCTTGTCGTGAACCACTGGATACTTATATTTAATTTTTTATAGGGCCAATATTGCTTTAAGCAAAGGCCGAGAAACTAGCTGCTATACTTAAATAGCAAATATCAAAAATGAATACATTTATTTTGTCTCCATGCAACTATGGGGGTCATTTACTAAGCAGTGATAAGAGCGGAGAAATGAGCCAGTGGAGAAGTTGCCCCATCAACCAATCAGGAGCTCTGTATCATTTTATAGTATGCAAATGATAGATGTTACTTCAGTGCTGATTGGTTGCCATGGGCAACTTCTCCACTGGCTCACTTCTCCGCTCTTATCACTGCTTAGTAAATGTCCCCCTATATGCTGTATTTTGAGCTACACGTACTGGGGGAGATTTACAAAAGCTAGGAGAGAGATAAAGTGGAGAGATATAAAGTACCAACCAATCAGCCACTGTCATTGTAACAGGCTGTGCTTAAAAATGACAGTCATATGCTGATTGGTTCATAATTTATCACTTTCCAAGCTTTGATATATCTCCCCTGATAAAATATGGAAAACTGAAATACACAGATACAAGATAGTTTATTGTCACTAAAAACATTAGAAAATGCAGAAGTGAAATTACAGTACAGTACACTTATGCTTCGATAGACAAATGGGAGTTCAAGCCAACAATTATAAAAGGGAAAACACTGTTTGTTGTCCTGCTAGTATGGCAACCAAGACACCTATAACGCTTCCCAGAGGGCAAGAGAGAAAAAATTGAGTAACAAGGATGGCTACAATCCCTAATTATCTTATTAGCCTTAGCCACCCTCCTTTTATTAAATATCTCCTCCAATTTAGACAGGGATAGACCAATAATCCTCTCAGCAGATTTATGTACCCTACCCAATGTACTACGATCAGCACATTTAGAATTACCATAACACACCGTGACTGCATATGTCAACAGACTCAATCAGCAGTGGAAATTGACTAAAATCGTTTTTTGCAAACCCGCTGCCTGAAGTCTACGCAAAAAGAAAAAGCATTGCTGAGCCTTTCCCGTCACAGCAGTAATATGCAAAGACCAGGACAGATCTTCAGAGAAATTAATTCCTAGAAACTTTATTCCTGTAACTCTTTCCACTTCCTAACCACTGATGAAAAGCGGATGTACAGGGGTTTTCCTAGACTTTCTAAAGTCGATCACAACTTCCTTTGTTTTCTTGTTGTTCAACAGCAGGTTATTATGCTCTCCCCATTCAACTACTGTAGTTGCTTTACTTCCTCCCTGTAACTATCCTACTCTCCTTTAGTAATCAACTCCACAAGTGTAGTGTCATCCGCAAATTTTACCATAAAATTTTAATCTGAATGAGACGTACAATCGAAAGTATACATAGAATATAAAAAAGGACTTAAGACACAACCTTGAGGGACTCCTACATTTAATATCAATTCTGATGACAATTAGAGTCCATCCTGACTGTGGACGATTTGTCAAGAAGTCAGATAACCAATTACAAATATGTGTGTCATAGCCAATCTTTAAAAGCTTACTAATCAACATAGTTGGCACAATAGTGTTAAAAGCGGAACTGTAGTCCACAAATAAACAGACATGTATATAAGTCAATCACATTACAGTATGTGCGATCGCTTTGTATTCCTTGCTCCATCTGTCTAGCCAATGAAGAAAGGCCACACCATTTGTTGTAATCTGGCTTGGACTGTAATTGTATTCCACAATCAACGGCCTTCAGAGTGGTAGGTTTATAATGGAATGGATGGAAAGTTGGGACACCATACTTTGATAATAATTACACAATGTTTGGGTTTTTGGGCCACCAAGCCTTTGACCTGTATGAAGGTTTGTGAAATGATGATTTTACACAACAAGAGTCCGGGAAGGTGAATGCTTTCTTAGCCAGCACAGCCTGGCTTACAGTATTTTTGGTAATAGTAGGCCCAGTCTGTCACCATGCTTTAGAGACACTGCAGTGGGCATTTCTGACTCTAAAAGAGACTTGAGTGTGTCCTACAGAAATCATTATATAAGGATAAATGATGGTGACATGGGGATCCATGTTTTGTGATTTTAAGGTTAAGTAACAGGATCTCCAGAAAAATAAGCCTTCCTATAATGGACACTAAGATATGTCCTCTCAAACTTTATGGGTGGTTTATAATGAAGTCCGAATTAGGCGGCTGTGGGGGATGCCAGTAGAACTCTGATATTTTTTTTAAAGAGGCGATCATGTACAAGGTATGGTTTAACTTGCACTTCTTTACATCCCAGCCCATATGTATTTATGTTATGCTATGGAAAGGACATAACCTGCAATTGAAAGGTATGCCCTCTCTAAATGAAAAAGGCCTGCACAAATTAGGGAGTCAGGGTGCTTGGGTAAGAACTGTAATAGGCCTACAAATTTCAATGAGGAATCACATAATACTCAGTATGTCTAAACGATATTTGCTACTGGCTCCTTTTGCTCACTGAATCTGACAAAAACTATCATAAATAAACCAGGGTTGTAGAAGAACTGGCCAGTGGTGCTGTTGTATCAATAGTAGTAGAGAATAAAGAACAAGTCATGAGGAAGAGGAAGCTGAAGAGAATGGTGGATTTTCAAAACAGAAATCTGAGGTGTAAATAGAAAGTTTTAGATTCCATTAAAAAATGTCACTTGTTCTTTTCAAAAGCTGATTTGATCCCTAACAAGAGCAATCCACCTTTACTGACTCAACTTCTTCCACTGGTTTGGTGGCACAGCTTTAGCATCTGAGTTTCTCCTCGGGGTGAAGCTGTGCTCTACTGAAATACTTAACGTCTATGCTAAGTTGAATGTTAGTTTTCACTTACAGAAATCAGGTAATGCCTAATCCCTCCTGGATATTTGACTCTTAACAACGTAACAGGAAGTGAAAGGAACAGTAATATCTTGACACTGGGCATGTGTATACCTTTGTCATCATGACTGGAGAAGAAATATGATCCCTGCAACCTAACTGGTTCAATTGTTGGTCTGCTGTTTTTACTTCATCATATATCATCATTCCAGGTACCCGGTTTTGGTGGAATAGCTCTTTCAGGAGAACTTGGTATATTGCTTCCACAATGATCAAGTACTGTGTTATACCATAGTCACTAACTGTTTCTGGAAAGAACCCCTAGTACTGAACATTTGGGTGGACCTATGAACAAGCGGTGCAATATAGAACATTTGTACCTGCAATACATGGGTGGTACTTGAAGTGTCAGCTTGATGGGTGGTGCTTGAAATGGGTGATGTTTCTCGATGTACGTTGTTGTTTGCTATGATTTAATTTATAGTCAATTGAATAAACTTAATTTTGAAGCTTTCCAATATAGTAAGACCTTTGATTAAGGAGTATGGACTGACTGACCTATAATAGCGAAAATGCCTAAAAGATGCATAATAAAGGGATGTGCCAACACCACAATATCAACAGTTATAATGTCAGCATTGTTGAAATGTCAACTTTGAACATGTCGGTATTTGCAGAATGTCCACATGCTTGCAATATCGTCATGTGAAATGTCTACATTATACATGGACCAAAGGGTTGGACTGCAGAAGCAGAGGGTTAGGGTTAGGCTATGGGTGAGAAAGATTAGGAATAAGCATTAGGGGGCAGGATAGGGGTAGGCATCATTAGGGGTGGGTTAGGATTGGGCTAAGGAAGGGGGGTTAGGCTAGAGGAGGAGAAATTAGGGTTAGGCACTAGGGGGATTGTTATGGTTATCAATAATCACTGGCAGAAATGCTGCGGTATTCACTGGAAGTAATCAGAAATCCACCATAAGATCCAGATTACAAAACTGGAGCCATTGAAAATGCCAAATCAGGTAATTCCCCGCTAGACCACCAGGGAACATTCTAATCATGTTGACATTTTATCACTACCGACATAACGAATGTTGACATGTCTCATGTGAAATGATGAATGTTGACCAAATATTCCACACCCCATAAAATATTCCGGACATAAAAAAAGGGGTTTGTTCGGCACATACAATTTGTAAAGAAATAAGATGACAATGTTTTTCCTGGGAGCTTGAAAAACTTACAGTAAAAAAGGGTCATCGCAAAAGATATTTTGATATTATTTTTGCAGGAGTCAGAGAGTTGTGACACTGTGGGGCAGATGTATTAACCTGTAGAAGGCATAAGGAAGTGATAAACCAGTGATATGTGCAAGGTGATAAAGGCACCAGCCAATCAGCTCCAATATGTAAATGAACAGTTAGGATCTGATTGGCTGGTGCATTATAACCTTGCACATATTACTGGTTTATCACTTCCTTATGCCTTCTCCAGGTTAATACATCTGCCCCTGAGTTCCTTAAAATAAGAACTGACACTTTTTATGTCCTAACAGCCCTGGATACAGCAAAAGTCCAATGTACTAAGGCTACTTTAGGTAAATGAAGAAATATAAGTTTAAGCCACAAAAATAATTTCAAAAGTTTAGTTGATGCTTGTTATTCTTTATCTGGTATATTTAGAATACAGTAAACACTGCCGAATATCTGCTGATACAAGAAGTACTGGGCAAGTACTGTAATATTAACCACGCATTCCTTTTTGTACCTAGCAATATGTTTTCCAAATCATATAATATCATTAGGTGTACATTAAGACTTATCTCAGTGTGAATTCAAGAGGCCGTGCGTAGATAGATGTGTCGGCTTTCTTCTGTAGAGTGGGTACAAAACTGTTATTATTATTATTTTCTATCTGTTTGAACCAGTTGCTTGATAAAGGTTGCCCTGGCAACTAAGATGTTGAACTTACCTTCACTTTAATACACTTTTTATTTTCCTGTGTCAGGAAGGGGATTTTTTTTTTCTTGGCCTTTTGTTATTTTTATTTAACTTCTGAGCAGTTATATAATGTAACACGTCTTTTACGGATTACAGTACTTGAATACTTTAGAAATCAAGTATTGCCTTTCAGAGGTCATTGGTGGCGTGAAATAAATTTTTGTTCTAGATTTCATGGTGTAGAAGCTTTGCAATTGTTTATACTGGGATCAGTATGATATACCGCCAGCCGTCAGTATATCGACAACGGCATCCCGGTCGTCAGTGTACCGGCAACAGGGCAATCGCAAAGAGTCCCCTTGAGGGCTCGATGGCTTGCTGCGCTCGCCACAGGTTCTGTTTCCACCCTATAGGTGTCGTGGACACCCACGAGTGGGAATAGCCCCTCCTAGCTGGGGGCTTGCCACATTGGCAGTGGTTGGCAGGGCCAGATTAAGGTCTGTGGGGGCCCCATGGCAACAAATTTGTGGGGCCCCCACACACTGTCCTCACAACTGCAAAAAAACATCGGAGTAGGAGTACAGCATTTACCTGTCTCCTCTCCGTCCTCCTCGGCAGCTGAGCTGTTCCTTTACTGGCGCGGCCGCCGAGGAGCTTCACTCACAGCAGTGTGAAGTCTCGCGAGAAAATGTAAAATCTCGCGAGACATCACACTGCAGTGAGTGAAGCTCCTCGGCGGCCGCAGCTGTAATGGAACGTCTCAGCTGCCGAGGAGGACGGAGAGGAGACAGGAAAATGCTGTACTCCTAATCTGATGGTTTTTTTTTCAGTTGTAAGGACAGTGTGTGGGGGCTCCACTTGTGTGAGGGCCCCGGGACGACCGCCCCTTCCGCCCCGCCATTAATCCGGCTCTGGTGGTCAGGATCCCGGCATCGGTATCCTGACCGCCGGGATTCTGACTGCTGGCAAATTAGCTGCATCCTGTTTATGTTTCTGGGTTTTTGTTTTTTTTTTTTTGGGGGGGGGGGGGTACTCCTGGATTTGCTGCACCATAAATTTATTTAGGACTGATTTTTAATGCTTACAACTATTTCCCTAAACAATGCATGCATCTGATGATTCTGTAAGGATCATATATGTTGTTTTAGTATTCTGTAGCTTCCCCGTTACGTGTCATCTTGTCCAGGCGTTGGTTATGAAATGACGACATACGGGATGCTGTTGGTCAGAATACCCTTATACGCTGGCATCCTGATGGTGGGAATCCCAACAGAGGAATGCCCCCTAACTCTCCCTACCCACAGCTTAAACCTACCCCCCAATGCAGCCTAACCCTAACCCTCCCCGGTGGCACCTAACCCTAACACTGACCCCACAGTCTAAACATAAGCTACCCCCAACCCCGTGGCTTACCGCTCCAGCAGCCAAGCATACACTTAATAAAGGATCCTGGCTGTTGGGATCCCGGTGGTGGGTTTGTGATCTTTGTTGGGATGCTGACGCAAGCATTCCAAGCAGTGTCGGTATTCCGGCATCTGCATATTTACTGCTGGGATCCCGACATCCAGGATCCTGCCTGGATCCCTTTGTCTGTGCCTTGTTTTTATACGCAGTTGTATCAGTGCCCCCAATATAGCAGCCTGGTACCTACATGATGAATAATCCTTGGAACTGACAGAATTATCAGTCTATTTATTGCTCTTTCGCCATCTGTGCGGACGCATCTATAGGTCTACAGAAATCATTGGGTATCCATGGTTATTGGTTTGTCTTGGTCTGTATGTCCAGATACCCCTGCAGTGTCACATACTGTAGCTATGGATTTTTAGAGAGTTGTTGGACAAATTATGGAGAATCTAAAAAAAACAAAAACTACATTTCTTATTTAGGGAAATAGCGGCAGTCGGGATCCCGATAGGAGACCGACAGTGCGATTACGACATCCAGAATCCTGACACAACTCAGTAAGTATTTTCTCCCTTATACCATCCCTAATCCTACCCCTAACCCTAACCTTCCCCTCCCACAGCCTATCCCTAACCCCAACCCCTGTACTTACAACTTCCAGGATGTACTACCTGGAAATACAACGGCAAATAAAATAATTCTTATATAGATTCCAAACCTCACAGTATAATAAATACAGTATGCAACTTCTGGAGTTTCTGTTTTATTTGGATAGTAAGAGATTGTTAATCCTTCCAAAACACTACAAATGCTTCCGTGATTGAACACACTTTACAAACCAAGGAAGCAGGTGGGAGCTCACACACAGCTAGAGGGGCACCTAGTCTTGTTACTTGCTAGATAAACAATTCCTTTTGTTAGCATGTCGGTACTTTGGGGGGTGATTCAGATCTGATCGTTGCTGTGCGTTTTCGCACAGCGGGCGATCAGGTAGTAAATGTGTATGCACTGCAATGCACACGCACATTGGATAACAACAACAGGCATCTCCGATCAGCGACAGGATGGTGCAAAAAATCTGATCGCACGGGCGTTCGCAAGGTAATTGACAGGAAGAGGCCATTTGTGGGTAGTAAATGAGCATTTACTGGGAGTGTCCGGAAAGATGCAGGCGTGCCCTAGCGTTTTCAGGGAGGGTGTCTGACGTCAGCTCCGGCCCCGATCAACCCGTTCTCATCGCACTGTAGGAGTAAATCCTGGGCTGCGCAGAGACTGCACATAGTGGATTTTTGCATCTTGGCGTACACATGGGACATACTTGCCTACTTTCCCGGAATGGCCGGGAGGCTCCCGAAAATCGGGTGACCCTCCCGGCCCCCCGGAAGAGCAGGCAAGTCTCCCGATTTGCGGGGTCCCCCCTGCCCATCCGCCCACTTAGTGCGTAAAGTGGGCGGTCCGGGCAGTCGATGACGCGACTCTTGCTGAATCGCGTCATCATAGCCACGCCCCCTGCAGTGTAATGCCGGGGATTGCGGCATTACAGAGTGGGAGCGTGGCTTAAAGGAGGTGTCACTGTGACCCCGCCCTTGCTCCGCCCCCGTCCCACCCTTGCTCCGCCCCTGTCCCACCTCCGACCACCCCCTCCTTTACATCACAGCCTCCCCTGCCCGCCCGCTGAGCCGACCTGGCTGCTCTCTCCCGCAGAGAGCAGCCAGAATATCGGTAAGTATGACATGGGATCGCACACTTGCACGGTGAATATACACTCCCCCTGGAGGCGGCGACTATCTGATCGCAGGACAGCAAAACTAGCAGCCCAGCAATCAGATCTGAATCATCCCCTTTGTCTGCTAATTGCTCACAAATTTTCAAACATTGTAAAAACTGGAAATTGGTCTCTTCACGTAAAAAAAAAATATACAAGATAAATCATAATCAGTAAAAATGTAATATTCCATAGAGTTCTGCTAAATGACACACGGTGCAGCACTCCACAAACCTTACTTCTGCTGGAGCAGACAATAACAGCATGTGGATATGGATCTGACGATCTGACATAATAGGTGACTTGTACATTGGCATACAGCATTTTCTTCTCATAAAGACAACAGTACAATGACCTTGTAAGTTCAGCTGCAGCAGGAATTACACGGACTACTCAGTCTCACTTATATGGTGCTATGCGCTGGGCACCGACGGTATCAGTTAGAGAAGGAATCAATACTGCTGGGCAAAGTATTATCTTAAAATGCAAACTGCTGCCTATCAGTTACATTTTTGAGTTTCCCCATTCAATAAACAGTATATGGGGCTCAAAAATAGCCGGCGTGTTGCAGGTATACGGGTGCGACAACAGCCAGTGAGCCCATATTTTTAAACCACCATAATTTAAAACTGGCAAAACTACTGTAACTCACTGGAATTGTGCCTGTTCCGTCAACTCACAGGTTATTACATAACTCCCTATACCGTATTTCTAAATGTATCATGAACTGGCTAGTATGACGAGAAATGCCGGCTATCCCATTCAGGATACCGATGCTGAAATCCTAACAGCTGACAATGCCGGCAGCCGGAATCCTGATGCACCAGGGCTATTCCCATTCGTATAGTGGGATAGATGCTGCGGTAAGCGCAGCGAGCCACCGAACCTGCAGCGCAGCGATCGCAGCGAACCCGCAAGGGGAGTCTTAGCGATCGCTCCGCCGCCGACATTCTGGCGGGCGAGATGCCGCTGTCAGGATATTGACAGCCAGCATCCCACCTGCCGAGATAATGTATTTAACCCAAAGAGACTACTGTATATGTAACTTGCTGTCACTGAACATCTTGGGGGACAAACATTCTGTTTATTTTTCCAGGTATAAGTATGATACTATAGTACAGAATAACATTAGGAACAGTTACTCTAACCTGGCCGATAACTGGCTGATAGCAACTGTGCAGCATGAAAGCAAAAGCATTTTCTAGAACCAGATTCAACTGGGACAATTAGTGAAGGACAAATATGGTTGACTCCAGTTTCCTGGTTTAAAAGTTCTATAGTGACTGATTCATGTTTTGTGTCTAGGCTTTCTGCCTTCGGGCCTAATTCTGGGGGTGATTCCGAGTTGTTCGCTCGCTAGCTGCTTTTAGCAGCATTGCACACACTAGGCCGCCGCCCTCTGGGAGTGTATCTTCGCTTAGCAGAATTGCGAACGAAAGATTAGCAGAATTGCGAAGCGAGCAGCTCAGGCCGTTTCGTTCCTGGTTTGATGTCACAAACACGCCCTGCGTTCAGACAGCCACTCCCCCGTTTCTCCAGACACTCCCACGTTTTATCCTGGCACGCCTGCGTTTTTCTGCACACTCCCAGGAAACGGTCAGTTTACGCCCAGAAACACACACTTCCTGTCAATCACACTCCGATCACTTCAACGATGAAAATTCTTCGTTCTGCCGTGAGTAAATCTACTAAGTTTTGAGCTAAAATACTTAGCGCATGCGCATTTTCGCCTTAATCGCTCCGTTGCGAAAATCGGCAATGAGTGAACAACTCGGAATGACCCCCATGGTTTTGCCCAATTGCTAACAAACTTGCTGCTGCGATCAACTTCATCCCCAATTACCCCCTTCATCCCAAGATTGATCCACTGACAGAAATACCATCAATTCCTGACAAGGCTACAGCCTTTATGGTAGCTGCACACTATCCCCACCAGTATTGTACAATCAGGGACGTTTCTAGACAATTTGGCTCCCAGTGCCCCTCCTCATAGATATTGTAAAATAAAAAAAGGGTGTGACCCAACTGCGGGTGGTGTGGCCTCATTGCATTGGGTGTGACCTTGCTGAAAAAGACTACGTTATACTGACACAATTATACTCCTTACACCAAATTATGCCACACACAGTAATGCCTCCCTCACCACATTATCCCTCATAGAGTAATGCCCCTTGTACCATATTATGCCGCACACAGTAATGCCCCTTACACCATATTATGCCCCACACAGTAATGCCCCTTGCATCATATTATGCCCCACACAGTAATGTCCTTGCCCAAAATTCAAAATTATGTTCCACACAGTAATGCCCATTGCACCAAATTATGCCCCACACAATAATTTCCCTTACACCAAATTATGCCACAAACAGTAATGACCCTACACCACATTATCCCTCACAGAGTAATGCCCCTTACACCTTTTTATGCCCCACACGGTAATTCCCCCTTGTACCATATTATGCCCAACACAGTAAAACCCCTTGCACCAAATTATGGCCCACACAGTAGTGCCCCTGACACCATATTATGACCCACACAATTATGCCCCTGATACCATATTATGCCTAACATAGTATTGCCCCTGACAATTGTACTGTACCACACTACCTACTCATTGCTACAGGATTCATGATGCTGACACCTCTCGCTGCAGCATTTGACCCCCCCCCTTCCCCGTGGGTCAACGGACCCGTCACTGTCGTGCTGTTCATGCCTGCCTCCTTTAGCCTCTAATAAATGTCTCTCCCAAAAACAAGGTAGAGGGCATTGCAGTAGTATAATCGAGATGATACAAATGCATGTATGACTTTTGGCAGATCATCTGAGGGAATTAAGTGCTTGATTCTGGCTATGTTCCTCAGGTGAAAGAATGAGGATTTGATTGTGGCTGATATCTGATGTTTAAGTGTCAGGCCACCAGCTAGGACAACACCAAGATTCTGCACATAATCAGTGGTTTGTAATTCTGAATCCCAGAGTGTAAGTCCAGTTGGTTGGCAATGCTGCAGTCTTGTCCTTTGATGTTGTGGTCCTATCATAAAGACCTATGTTTTATCCGGGTCCAGTCACAGCCAACTGGCACTCATCTACTTCTGGAGCTCAGCTACTGTAGACAGCCATTTAAGGTTGTAATTGGGTTCTCAGTGCCCAGAGCAAAAGACAAGTACAGTTATGTATCATCTGCATAGCAGTGGTAGACCAGGCCATGGCATCTGATTATTTCACCCAGTGGGGGCATTTATACTGCAAAAAGCATGGGGGATAGTATAGGACCTTGTGGGACACCACATGGCAATGGCACTGGTGGTGATGAGTATAATCCAGATGATACTCTCTGTGACCTGCCTGTGAGAAATGATTTGATCCAGCTTAGTACTGTGCCATACAGACCACAGAAATGTATCAGTCGCTCAATCAGAAGCCCATGGTCCATGGTATCAAATGCTGCATAGAGATCCAGAAGGATTAATATTGAACAGTCCCATCTGTCTTTTGCCATCAGAAGATCATTTAAAACTCACACCAGGGCTGTTTCGGTGCTATGTCTTCTCCTGAATCCTGATTGGAACAGATTATAAATATCATGGGTTGTCAGGCGGGTTTTGGTTGATTTGCAACCACTGTCTCAATAACCTTTTCTAGAAAAGGAAGGTTTGAAACTGGTCTGTAGTTGGTCATGCAGTCAGGATCTAAATTAGGTTTTTTAAGAAGAGGTCTAGCAATTGCTTCCTTTAGGGGTTCAGGAAAAATGCCTGCCTGCAAAGAGCATTGAACAATTTTTGCAAAGACAGGACCAATTATATCAATACAATCCATTAGAGGCTTGGTTGAAGCAGGGTCCAGATCAAAGGTAGTGGGACGCAAAATCCGACCAATTCAGCAATGTCCTTTACATCCACTGGGTCAAAGCTGGTCCATGAAGGTAGGTGGCGTACATTGGAAGGCTTGGTAGTTTGGCAGTGGATATTTTATCTGCAAAGAATTTTGCAAACTCATTGCATCTTGCCTGGGAGACTGTATGTATATATATATATATATATATATATATATATATACACTGTATATCCCTTTCAAATATTATGATACATCTCTATTATTGTCTTTATCTTATGTTTTGTACTGAATAAATTTGCATTATAATCTATATTGCTTCATTTGAATTCCCTTTGTGTGTTCTACATAATCGCTGATAATCTCCACCTACTGTATATGAGCACAGCTGAAACTTCACATAGTTGTAAAGAATAAACAATAATTTTCAACACAAAAGTCTCTCTAAGAAAGAAAAACAACATATTATAGTTGATTGAGTAGTTCCCACACATGAAAGGAACTATTTACCTAGGAAATAAAATAGATTTAAAGCAGTGTACTATACAGGTAAATGGCATCTATATGTAATTATTTACTAATTACCATTAGAGTACACAAGCATTTCTTTCAAGAATTTATCATATAATTACTGTGTGATCTACAGGCATTAATAATCCTCTGATCAGTATGTAATATGCAATTAAAATGAAAGCCTCGGAAATCTGAGGTAGTCACCAGAGAGTCAGCTCTGGTGAACAAGTTCACTAGCAGAAGCTTTTAATTTCCCGACAAAGTCCCCTGAGTCCCTTTGTTCAAAATAAGTGTAGACTATTTTTGAAATCATAATAGACAGTCACAAAAGGAAAGAAATTGTGTTTTGAAACATTGAATCAAAGTGGAAACACAAAGACCGGTCTCGTTAGTCACAAATAGCTAACTGTTTCATAGAACACTTTGTGCATAATATTTTTAATTCATGACAGGTTTAAAATGTTTATAATCACATTTCATTTCACCTCATACTGTAAATAATTAGCATACATATTGCCGTGTGTTAATGGTCTATTTGGAATCTACATTATGGGGTTGATGTCAGGAGCTGGACCAGTAGAAAAGTTGTCCATAGCAATCATTTCTATTATTATTATTATCCTTTATTTATATGGTGCCACAGGGGATCTGCAGTGCCCAATTACAGAGTACATAAACATATTAGGAAAACAGTGACTTACTGTTAAAGACAATATAGGACAAGTATAGTATATCTTTTCATTTAGTGAGGTGCGGTCATGGTATAAAGTACAGAGTGTGATTCCTGATTGGGGGGGGAAGAAACAAACACTGAACAACATCACCAAACAGGTAATTTCAACTTTAAACTTGTTATTTTTTTGTACTGTCTGGACATGGCTACTAATAACAGATGCACAGACAAAATTCTTAAAGCTATGTGTGCAAATGCTAGGAGCTTAGGAGACAAAATTCCAGAGCTAATTGCGATAATGACAAGGGATAACCTGGATATTGTCGCAATTACTGAGTCATGGTGCACTGAGAATCATGACTGGGACATAGCTATGCCAGGATACAATTTATTTAGGAAGGATAGAATGGGAAGAATAGGAGGAGGGGTAGCAATGTATGTGGAAAAAAGCATAAATGCTACTTTAATACAAAATGTTGAGGACAAAACTGAGACCCTTTGGGTCACCACGGAAACTGGGGAGAAGGACATTACTCGCTTTGGGGTGATCTATAGACCACCAGGGCAGGGGCAGGATTTGGACAGGAACCTATTGTTGGACATCTCTAAAATGGCTTTAAAGGGAGAAGTCATAATCTTGGGAGACTTTAATTTACCTGATGTAAATTGGGAGGGGTCCTTTGCAAGTTCAGCTACAAGTGGCAAATTTCTAAATTCCTTACAGGGAGCATCTTTCAAGCAATTGGTGAGGGAGCCCACTCACAAAGACTCAATATTAGATTTAATTCATACAAATGGTGACAGGATATCAGACATATATGTGGGTGAGCACCTGGGATCCAGTGATCATCAAGCAGTATGGTTTAGTATAAAGACAGGATCCAACTCCTGTCACACAAAAACAAAGGTGTTGGATTTTAGAAATGCTGACTTTGCAAAAATGGGGAGATATTTAAGTGATTCATTGGCGGACTGGAAGAACTTGAAAGGGGTGCAGGAGAGATGGGAAAAACTGAAAAGTGCAATACAAAGGGCACCAAAAGGGTTAGGAAAAGCACCAGGAAAAGGAAGCCAGTGTGGTTCACAAAAGAAGTATCAACTAGTGTGAAAGCAAAAAAGATGGCTTTTAGGAAATACAAACAGACTCAAAATAATAATGACAAACAGGTGTATCTTGACAGACGGAAGGATTCTAAGAAAGTGATCAGACGTGCAAAGGCAGAAGCTGAGGAGAAAATGGCCCAGTCAGTAGATAAAGGGGGCAAAAAAAAATTTAAGTATGTAAATGAAAGGAAAAAATCAAATGGAGGAATAATAAGACTTAAGACAGAGAGTGAGAATTTGGTGGAGGGAGACAAGGCAATAGCAGATCACCTAAATAATTATTTTTGCTCAGTATTTACTACAGAAGCAGAAGGGAAGGGGCCCCAGTTATGTTGCAATGACATTCATAAAAATAAGGTAGATGAAAGTACATTTACAGAGGAGAAGGTCCTAACTGAACTTTCAAAACTAAAAGTGGATAAATCAATGGGGCCAGATGGGATACACCCAAGGATACTAAAAGAGCTAAAAGATGTGCTGGTGGCACCATTAACAGAATTATTTAACCAGTCACTAAATACAGGTGCCATTCCAGAGGACTGGAAAAGAGCAAATGTAGTTCCACTGTACAAAAGTGGAAGCAAGGAAGAAGCAAGTAACTACAGACCAGTAAGCCTTACATCAGTAGTAGGGAAAGTAATGGAAAAACTACTAAAAGAAAGAGTTGTGGAATATCTTAAATCAAACAACTTACAGGATCCAAAACAGCATAGATTTACTGGTGGGAGATCATGCCAAACAAATCTTATTGACTTTTTTGACTCTGTGATGAAAATAATAGATTAAGGGGGAGCTGTAGATGTAGCATATCTAGACTTTAGTAAGGCATTTGACACTGTCCCACATCGCAGACTGCTAAATAAACTTCAAAGTGTGGGGGTGGATTATAAAATAGTTAAATGGATAAGAACCTTGTTGCAGGATAGGAAATAGACAGTTGTAGTCAATGGAGTGCAATCTTTGGAGGGAAATGTTACCAGTGGAGTACCCCAGGGATCTGTACTTGGACCAGTTCACTTTAATATCTTTGTTGGTGACATTGCAAATGGTATTGAAGGGAAGGTATGCCTTTTTGCAGATGATACAAAAATATGCATCAGGGTAGACACACCAGGAGGGGTAAAACAAATGATTGATGGTCAAGAACATGGCAACTACAGTTTAATGCTAAAAAATGCAAAATCATGCACTTGGGTCTCAAAAACCCAAAGGCTAAATATAGTATCAAGGGTACTATAATGGAAACTACAGAGGAGGAAAGGGATTTAGGAGTCACTATTTCAAGTGACTTAAAGGCAGGAAAGCAATGCAACAAAGCAATGAGAAAGGCAAGTCAGATGCTTGGTTGCATAGGGAGAGGAATCAGTAGCAGGAAAAGAGAAGTAATAATGCCACTGTATAGGTCATTGGTGCGGCCTCATCTGGAATACTGTGTCCAGTTCTGGAGACCATATCTCCAGAAGGATATAAATACATTAGAGAGTGTACAAAGAAGGGCAACTAAAATGGTGCATGGCCTACATCACAAAACTTACCCGGAAAGGCTAAAAGATCTTAACATGTATAGTATGGAGGAGAGAAGAAAAAGGGGAGACATGATAGAAACTTTCAAATATACCAAAGGTTTTAACAAAGTTCAGGAGGGAAACATTCTTCAAAGGAAGAGAAGTATTAGAACTCGAGGACATACACTGAAACTGGAGGGAGGCAGGTTCAGGGGACATTCAAGGAAAAATTATTTCACAGAAAGGGTAGTGGATAAGTGGAATAGCCTCCCATCAGAGGTGGTAGAGGCTAAGACTGTAGAGCAATTTAAACATGCTTGGGATAGGCATATGAATATCCTTACAAGGAATTAAGGTTCAAAAAGGGTTGCGATTACCTAAAGGCTAAAAAAAAATGGGCAGACAAGATGGGCCAAGTGGTTCTTATCTGCCGTCAAATTCTATGTTTCTATGTTTCTATACATAAACATAGCTGCATCAGCAGGTGACACTAAATAAGTATCAGGGTGGAAGAAAACTGGAATTTGGTACAGTCGAAGATGGTTTAAGTAAGAGAAGGAAAAGCCCATGAGGGAAGAGGGCCCTGCTCATGACAGCTTACATTCTAAAGGAGATAGGCAGACAGACAGGGGTGACACAGATGGGGTAGACAGTGAGAACGGAATTAAGGATTAAGATGAGATTTGGCTTGGTTTGGTGAAGAAGTGGGTCTTGAGAGCACATTTGAAGTTTTGTAGAGAGGTGGAGAGTCTGAGAGAGAGAATGAGAGAATTCCAGAGAAAGGGAGCAGCACATGAAAAATCATGGAGGTAGGAGTGGGAGGAAGTAATCAGTAGGCAGGAGAGGTGGCGTGCATTAACATAGCAAATAGGGCAGGTGGGAGTCTAAAGGGAGATAAGGTAAGAGATGTAAATGGGAGAGGAGTGGGTGAGGGCTCTGAAAGTGAGTGTGAGAAGCTTGAATTAAATTCTGAAAGGGAAGGGAAGACAGTGAAGGACTTGTAGTAGAAGAGAGGTTGAAGTAGTGTGTTTGGTGAGGAAGATGAGCCGGGCAGCAGCATTGAGGATAGATTGGAGTAGACAGAGGCAATTTTCAGGGATAACAGGTATGAGGAGATTACAGTAATCCAGTCTGGAGATGACAAGTGAGTGGATAAGGGATTTAGGGGACATGTACTAAGTAGTGATAAAAGTGGAGAAGTGAGCCAGTAGAAAAGTTGCCCATTGCAACCAATCAGCTGCTCTGTATATGTTTATAGTATGCAAATTATAAATGATAAGTCAAAGCTGATTGGTGCATGGGCAACTTTTCTACTGGCTCACTTCTCCACTTTTATCACTGCTTAGAACATGTCCGCCATAGTAGCATCCTGGGTGAGAAAGGGTCTGATAATGAAAATATTTTCAAGATAAAAATTGCAGATTTGTGAGAGATGCTAAATGTGTGGTTGGAAGGAGAGGGATGAGTCAATGATTACTCCGCGACAGCGCACTTGGGGGCTAGAGGAGATAGTCGTGCCATCAATAGATAATACAATAGTGGGAGGTGAGGTGCTGTTGGAAGATGATCAGCTCAGTCTTAGACATGTCAAGTTCAAGAAAGCACTGGTACTTCCAAGAAGAGATAGCAGAGAGACAGCTGGAGATACAGATGTTGCCATGCTCATCGTGGCTACATCCCCTGTATACATGCAGGGTCTGGGACTCCAGGTCTACACCAAAAAGCTAGACACACCTTAGGTGGACACCAATTGGTCGACACACCTTAGGTTGACATGGACAAAAGGTCGACATGAACAAGGTCGACATGGAAAAAGGTTGACATTAGTTTTTTATGGGGGGTTTTGGTGTCGTTTTCTTCGTAGAGTGACCGGGAACCCCAATTAGTGCACCACGTCCCCTTGCATTGCTCGCTTCGCTCGTCATGCTTCGGGCAAGGTGCCTCGCTCCTCTACCACTGCGCTCGGCACAGATTACTATTCCCAATCATAGATCATGTGGATCGTAAAGTGTGAAAAACTTCAAAAAACGAAAAAAAAGTGAAAAACTCACGTCAACTTTTTTCCATATTGACCTTGTTCACGTCGGCCTTTTGTCCACGTCGACCTAAGGTGTGTCAACCAATTGGTGTTGACCTAAGGTGTGTCGACCTTTTTGGTGTCGACCTGGAGCCTGGATACCATACATGCACATAAAGTGCTGATAGGCACGCCCATGTATTTTGCCAACCCATTAAAAGTGAATGTGGCACGTTCATGCCTTATATGCAAATGAATTTGCGGCAAACAAGGCATGAATGCGCCTAGATGTAACTACAATGAACTTGGCTACATCTATAGGAGTGAGGAGAGCAGGGAAGAGGTCAGGATTGGAAAGGTAGATTTTAAGTATCATCAGAGTAAGATGATGTTGGAAGTCAAAAGAGCTAATTACCTAGAGCAGAACATTGGTGGAAGCCTACAGTTAAAGTGGGCGGGAAGTGTTACAGAGAAGGAATGGTCAGAGAGGTAGGAGGACAGCTAGGAGCGGACAGTATCATGCAGACCAAGGGAATGAAGATTTGCAGAAGGAGAGGGTGGTCCACAGTGTCAAAAGCAGCAGAGAAGTTAAGAAGAATAAGCATAGAGTAGTGGTCCTTAGATTTGGCAGCATCTAGGTCAGACTGCAGATTTTCGTGATGGCAGTTTCATTGGAGTGGTGAGAATGGAGGCCAGACTGGGATGGGTCAAGCAGTGAGTGAGAGGAAAGAAAGGCAGTAAGGTGGTTGTAGACAATATGCTCAAGGAGTTTGGAGGCAAAAGGGAGAAGAGAGATGGGTCAGTAGTTGGAGATGTTTGGATCAAGGGTCGTTTTTTTTAAGAATATTGTAAATGAGTGTATGCATGAAGGCAGAGGGTACAGTGCCTAATGAGAGGGAGAAATTGAGGAAGTGGGCAACATGGGAACAGGCAGATGTTGGGATGTAGCAGAGGATGCAGGCAGGCCCGGCGTTACCCACTCAGCAAAGGGATGCAGTGCAGGTAGGCGCCGGGCAGGAGAGGCGCCTTCACTGCTCTGCATCCCTGCAGAAGCACCGTCCTGTCCCCCATGCTGCTAGCTGCTGCTCCTGCCCTGTCACACTGACAGGCAGCCGCAGCAGCGCCGGCAGCATGACTCCTTCTCCTCTGTCAATTGTGACAGTGAGAGGAGTGTTTTTGTTCTGCCTAAAGGGGGCGGAGCTACACTGACTAAGGGGGCAGGGCTACACATACCAAGGGGGCGGAGCTACACGGGCCAGGCTAGCAAACTGTGGAAGATCTGGCCAGCAAGATTGTGGTAAGGGGATGTAAAAAGAGTGTGAGAGAGAAAGTGTGTGTGTGTGTGTGTTTGTGTGTGTTTGTGTATATGTATGTGTGTTTGTATGTATTTAAAAAGTGGACGCTGTCTGCCGTAATGTGTAAAAAGGGGGACACTGGCTGCCGTAATGTGTAAAAAGGGAGACGCTGGCTGCCGTAATGTGTAAAAAGGGGACTCTGTCCACCGTAATGTGTAAAAAGGAGACTCTGTCCGCCGTAATGTGTAAAAAGGGGGGAGCTGTCTGCCGTAATGTGCAAAAAGGAGGGCACTGGCTGCCGTAATGTGTAAAAAGAGGACTCTGTCCGCCGTAATGTGTAAAAAGGGGACTCTGTCCGCCGTAATGTGTAAAAAGGGGATGCTGTCCGCCATAATGTGTAAAAAGGGGGACGCTGTCTGCCGTAATGTGTAGAAAGGGGGATGCTGTCTGCCGTAATGTGTAAAAAGGGGCTCTACCTGGTGTAGTGGTGCTACTGTGCGGCGTAGTTTGAATAATGGAGACTACTATAATACGTAATATGAATTGGTATTATTTTGTGGCCACACCCCTTCCCCACAAAGCCACGCCCCGATATATTTTTCACGCGCCTGCGGCGCGCACTGCCCCTAACTTACATGCTGGGGGGGGCGATGCCCTCTCTTGTACACAGCGCTAAAATGTCTAGTTACGGCACTGTGTGTGTGCAGAGCCGTAACTAGCGCTGCACAGAGTGTGTGTGGGCAGAGAGTTCACATCCATAGGCGTACACGGATCTCCTGCAGCTCAGGGGCCCAAAAGGCCATGGTAACCCCTGGCCCTGCATGTAAATTATGGGAGGGCGCAAATTTATATTTTGCAGGAGGGCGCCGAACACCCTAGCACCGGCCCTGGATTGGGTCAAGTGGGGAGGTGGAGGAACAGATAAGAGCCTTGACTTCCACACCAGATACTGTTCATGGGAGAAAGATGTCAGAGTTGGTAAGAGGGATGGAGATGGTGGTAAGATGAAGATGGTGGTAAGGGAAACGAGGTGGTTGATTGCTGATGGTCTAGTGGGATGTGATGTCTAGACATGTGGGTCAATTTTGTAATTGAAGTAGGTGGAAAAGTCAAGAGCAGAGAGTGAGGAAGGGAGATGAGGTGAGGGTGGGAAGAGAATGGTGATGACAGTGGTAAAGTGGCACCTGGGGTTGGAAGACTGGGAGGAAATTAGATTCTTGAAATATGACGGTTTAGCAAGGGCAGTACTGAAGGATGAGAGCATAAATTTGAAATGGAATGGCTTTAGAGTGTGATTTACTCCACTGTTGCTCAGCAGTACGTGAGCTTTTTCGCAGAAATCTGATGCATTTGCAGTGCCAGGGTTGAGGTGTTAATCTGCGAGGGAGAACAGTGGTTGGTGGAGTGATAGAGTCAAGAGTAGAAGTAAGAGATGTATTATATAGGAAAGTGGCTTGTTCAAGGCATGAGCGAGAGAGAGAAAGATTAGGAGAGAGAAGTGAGCCAAACAGCAAGGATTGGGAGGTGGTGTCGATAGTCTTAATGTTTGAGTATCAATCAGCATCTACTACACTAGAGACGAGCGGGCTTGGTTCTCAAAGAACTGAGCCCACCCGAAATTCTGGGATGTGAGTGGATCCAAGTCAGGACTCAGATCTCCCCGCCTGCCTCAAATTTCAAAATGAGGCAGAACGTCATCTTCACGCTGTCAGATCTCGCGAGTTTTGGATTTGGGTGACATTCCAAATTCCCATTGAAATGTATAGGCTGACCGCTGATTGGCTGAGAAGGTTTTACTTTATAATTCTCCAAATCATCTGTGTTCAAGGTTTGATACATCCAACGCTCAGCCTCCTCTGGTACCTCAGGAGCCTGCTTTGGCTTAACAACTCAATATATACCCAAGTGTGCGCCTCCTCATTCCCACCAGTGGCATGTGCTGTCAGCCTGGATGGATGGGTGAAGGTCCTTGCAGTTATTTCTTTACTCACACCAGACTATATTCTTCATGTCAACATTTAACATTCATAATGAGACATGAGACTGTTGGCATGGTTACAATATCGACATGCATCATGTCAACATGCTGAGCATGTAGACATTGATCACGTTCACAAAATATTTTGGTGGTTTAGTGGTGACTTAGCTGGTGTCTTCTGTGTCTGGTGGGCAGCTGGTGAGGACTTCAAGCTGATCCTGCAGCGGCTCTTCAAGTGGTAATTATCCTTCACCCCTAACACTCTGGACAGTGGAAAAAAACTAGAGCACACAAACAATGCCGTTGTCTAAACCAACTTCCATATATACTCGAGTATAAGTCGACCCGAATATAAGCCAAGGCACCTAATTTTACCACAAAAACCTGGAAAAACGTATTGACTCGAGTTTAAGCCTAGGGTGGGAAATGCAGCTCTAGCCGTACACAGCCCTCATACTGCCAGCTATGCCCCCACAGTGCCAGATATGCCCTCATAGTGCCAGATATGCCCCCACAGTGCCAGATATGCCCTCATAGTACCAGATATGCCCCCACAGTGCCAGATATGCCATCATACTGCCAGATATGCCCCCACAGTGCCAGATATGCCCTCACACTGCCAGATATGCACCCACAGCATAGTGCCAGATATGCCCCCACAGTGCCAGATATGCCCTCATAGTGCCAGATATGCCCCCACAGTGCCAGAAATGCCCTCATAGTGCCAGATATGCCCCCACAGTGCCAGATATGCCCTCACACTGCCAGATATGCCCCCACAGTGCCAGGTATGTCCTCATAGTGCCAGATATGCCCAACCAGTGCCAGATATGCCCTCATACTGCCAGATATGCCCCGTCACTGCCACATATGCCCCCCCCCCCCCCAAAGTGCCAAATATGCTCCCCCAGTGCCAGGTACAACTTACCCTCCGGTGGCCACGGTGGGTCTGTTAAATGAAGTGCCAGTTCGTGAGCCAATCAGAGCTCACAAACGGGTACTTCATTTAATAGACCCGCCGCTGCCACCGGAGGCGCAGGAGGGACACAGAAGAGGCGCGCGATGTGCCCTCCGTGTCCCTCCTGCCCACTGATTCGAGTATAAGCCGAGGGGGCTTTTTCAGCACACAAAAAAAGTGCTGAAAGTCGGCTTATACTCGAGTATATATGGTAACTTATTTTCCATTAAGAAACGAATATGTGTGATGAAAATTACTTATTTACAATGTATTCACTTACATTGTGTTGGTCAACAGAAATACTAGTTTCAGCAATGCAGACATACAGAGAAGGATGTGAATACGAATTGCATTTTTTTCCGCCAGTATATAGTTTATTTTTTCTTTTTGTTTATGCATACCGAAAATTATTATATATTCTTTTGCATGTTTACTGAGATGCATTGTGGAGCCGGATCTTTTGTGGGTGCTCAGCTACTGTGGCAAAATGTTAACTAATAATGATGATGATGATGATGATGATGATGATGATAATGGCAATCAACTGGCACTTTTATAGGCTGAATGTTTTTAAATGTCACTATTTATGCCAATACAATAGTAATATTGGTGCTACAATCTCTTCACAGTATAACAGTGAGATTAGTAAACGTTGTGCCATACAGCATATTTCCAATAAATCTTTTAAAGGTAATTGATATGTGTGTTGATTTGAAATGAATTAAAAAAAACTTTTATTTTGTCTTTTGCATCTTCATTTGTTTTACATTTGGAACGTAACTTTATTAGGCATTTGTAACACCACCCAGTCATATCCTGTGTGTATGTACTGTTTTTTAGCAGTTACTACAAACACTGGAGCTAATTCAGACCTGATTGTAGTACAGGGCTAGTCCGCCCCGCATGTCAGGCCCTTCCCCGCCGCACAAATACAAAAGCATTGCACGGTGGCGATGCTTTTGTACTTGAAGAGTAGCTCCCCACCAGCGCAGCTCCTGCGCACTGGCAGGGAGCTACTCATCGCTACCCGGGTCGCAGCGGCTGCGTGTGACGTCACGCAGCCGCCACAGCCCACCCCCTCAATGGTCCGGGCACGCCTGTGTTGCTCAGACCGCGCCCCCTAAATGGTGGCTAAATGCCGCCAGCCCCCCCCCCCCAGCGACCGCCTCTGCCTGTCAAGCAGGCAGAGGCGATCGCAGTGCTGAAACAGCTGTCTGACCGGCGCATGCGCAGTTCAGACCTGATCGCTGCTGTGCGAAAACGACTGGCACCAATCAGGTCTGAATTAGGCCCACTCTGCGCCAAGTCTAAATCTTCCTAATTGTTAAATCACCATAAAATGTTCTCTTCATCAGTCTTGTTTAACTTGATTTTTAAAATGAATTATGTTACATAAAAATAATGAAGTTAAACTGGCATGTGAATTAAAGAGTGCTTAAATACTTTAATTTGAGTGGGTGTACTGCTGTGTAAAGAAACAGGCACTTTTATATTGCAGATTGCAGTTACAAGTAGTGCGCGTGCAATACGTTTCTGGATGTACAGATGGAGCCGTGCTCATCTCAGGCGGCTCCATCGCAGACAATCTCCCATTCACTAGAATGGGGCGTGTCTCTGTCACGGACATGCGCGCGCCCCGGACGGAGACACTCTCCCATTCTAGTGACGTCTCCGTCACGAGTGTGCGCGCCTGCTATTCAGAGACACTGTAGTACTTAGGCGCGCCTGGAGGGGCACGCCCAGTCACAGACGGAGCCGCGAACAACGTGTGGCTCCATCTGTACAGTGCATAGGCAGAGTAGACACAGACTGACTGTCTAGTTGTGAACTGTAATCAGGCCCGGCGCTACCCGCTCAGCAAATGGATGCAGTGCAGGTAGGCGACAGGCTGGAGAGGTGCTCTCCCTGCTCTGCATCCCTGCTGCTGCACCTGTCCCTCCTGTTGCTGCTGCCGATTGCTGTGCCTATCACACTGTTTGACAGGCAGCAGCGCCGGCAGCTTGAAGCTTTCCCCTACCCTCTCTGATAGTGCCAGCTTTAGTGTTAATGTCCAGGGTGAAAAGGGGGCAGAGCTACAAGGAATGAAGGGAGCGGAGCTACATTGAACAAAGGAGGAGGAGCTACACGGGTCCAGGCTTCTACAGATCTGGCCAGCCAGACTACTGTGATAGGTAAGTAGTGGATGGAAAGACTGTGAGTGTGAGTGTATATGTATGTGTGTTGGGTGTATATGTATGTATATGTGGGTGGGTGGGTGTGTATGTATGTATATGTATATCAGTGTGTGTATGTATGTATATGTGTGTGTTTTGCCATTATTTGAATTAGCGGCACTTCTGCGGGAATTATGCATAAACTCACAACTACTGGGGGCATTATACATAAGTGCACTACTACTGGGGGCATTATACATAAGTGCACTACTACTGTGGGCATTATACATAAGCAGCGCTACTACAGGGGGCATTATACACATGCTCTGCTACTACAGGGGGCATTATACACAAGCTCCGCTACTACTGGGGGCATTATAAATAAGCGACGCTACTACTGGGGGCATTATACATAAGCGACGCTACTACTGGGGGCATTATGCATAGGCGGCGCTAGTACTGGGGGCATTATATATAAGCGGCGCTACTACTGGGGCATTATGCATAAACAGCGCTACTACTGGGGGCATTATGTGTATAAGTATGTGCGGTGTAATGTGAATAAGATTGTGCTACTGTGTGGCATAATTTGAAATGGGAGTACTATTGTGTGATCATGCCCCTTCCTTGTGAGACCACACCCATTTTGGGCGTCCTTTTGTAAAGTATGGGAGGTTGCAAATTTATAGTTTACAGGAGGGTGCCGAACACCCTAGCACCGGCCCTGACTATAATCTCTGACTAAAGTTCTTGTGAAATCTCCAGGCACAGAACCGTATACATGATAAGCAACACCACACACCAAAGAAGTCAGCATGTTCACTTCCTTCACAACCTTTTGTTTTACATTTTGGGACCATAATATTTATTCAATTTAGTATAAGACAAATCAATTAGTGACAAGGAGGTGACGTACTGTCAGAATGGTCAGACCACCAACATTGGCAATTTGTCTTTCACCTGTAATACGTTGGATGCAACTGTCTATATTTGTAATAAGTTGTACAGATGTGTCCTCCCTCATCATTGCTGCAGTCATGTTAAACAGTCCTTCTAGTCATGACTAGTCGTAAGCATGTGTATTAAAGATGAGCATCTTTTTGTGCAATGTGAATAAGATGCATTTTTGGGGATAAAAGAAGATTGTTGTTAGGTGAGTCACACAGGAGCTAACAGCTCTCATGCGCCCTGTGTGCCATGACTCATTATCTGCCGAGGATAGATGAGAAAGTACACATCTGAACTAGAGATTAGCACATCGGATTACTTTAAATCCGAACCGCTCCCCGCTGGGAATCCGAGTCAAATCTGAGTCCTGGCTCAGGTTTTCCCACCAGACTCGGAATTTAAATCAAGGATGAACTTCATTCTCCTGGTGTAAGATTCTCGCAAGTTTTTGATTTTATATAAGAGAGCAATGGCCAGGACTTGGCACCATTTCGCTGTAATGCTCTCTTTTGTATGCTGTGCTGTACTCTGCTGTATTGGCTGTGCTGTATCCAAGCTCACAACTGTGCTCTGTATAGGGGCACGCTGCTGTATGCTGTGCTGTACTCTGCTGCATTGGCTGTGCAGTGTCCAGACTCACACGCTGTGTTCTGTATAGTTAGTGTGTATAGGTGCACGCTGCTATATGCTGTGCTGTACTCTGCTGCATTGGCTGTGCAGTGTCCAGACTCACACGCTGTGTTCTGTATAGTAAGTGTGTATAGGGGCACGCTGCTGTATGCTGCACTGTACTCTGCTGCATTGGCTGTGCAGTGTCCAGACTCACACGCTGTGTTCTGTATAGTAAGTGTGTATAGGGGCACGCTGCTGTATGCTGCACTGTACTCTGCTGTATTGGCTGTGCTGTGTCCAGACTCACAAGCAGTGCTCTGTATAGTCAGTGTGTATAGGAGAACTCTGCTGTATGCTGCACTGTACTCTGCTGTATTGGCTGTGCTGTTTCCAGACTCACAAGCAGTGCTCTGTATAGTCAGTGTGTATAGGAGAACTCTGCTGTATGCTGCACTGTACTCTGCTGTATTGGCTGTGCTGTGTCCAGACTCACAAGCAGTGCTCTGTATAGTCAGTGTGTATAGGAGAACTCTGCTATATGCTGCACTGTACTCTGCTGTATTGGCTGTGCTGTGTCCAGACTCACAAGCTGTGCTATGTATAGTCAGTGTGTATAGGGGCACTCTGCTGCATGCTGCACTGTACTCTGCTGTATTGACTGTGCCATGACCAGAATCACAGGCTGTGCTCTGTATAGTCAGTGTGTATAGGGGAACGCTGCTGTATGCTGCACTGTACTTTGCTGTAAATTGGCTGATCTGTGTCCAGACTCCATACTCATAAAACAAGAGGCTGTGCTCTGAGAGTGAAAAATTGTGCAACTCAGATGTTTACTTTTACCGGGTGTATCAACAGTTCAACAATGCTCCTTTTTGAGAAACCTTAGCTCATGTCTATATCGAGTTTACTGTAACTAGGTTATTGGCAGAGATGGATTGAAGAGAGTGCTTGGAGGCCATGTGCTCTGGGGCCCCTCATGCGCGCCACTTACCACCGTCTGTTCAAAGTGTTCAACTATTTTTGTTTTTCTTCATCTTTAATGAACTTAATTGATGGGAACTTAGTGGCTGATTTTTGGCTGATGTAATGGGGGTAAAGTATGCAGACAGTCTCAGTACATTAATAGGAAATATGTGCACTTTCAGTTACATCCCCCTGTACAGAATTTCTCAACATGCCATACCCAGGGCTTGAACTCACAAGCTTCTATATTGTAGTCAGACACTTAAAATATGGAGCTACTTGCTCCTGCATAGGAACTCTGATAATTCTAAGTACTGTATACAGTATGAAGACAGTTGTAGTGTATAGCTGCAGGGGAGTTTACTGTATGTGTGACTGCACACTACATACTGTAGATCTGCTTAGCTGCAATGGTTTTATATTGACTATTACAACTGTCTTCATATATTTTGTATTGCCAGATTTCCTACGCAGCAGCAAATGCCTCCATTTGTTAGGTGTCTGACTGCAATGTATTATGTTGTGAGTTCAAGCCCTTGGTATGGCATGCTGAGAAGTGTGTTTTAAATACAGAGGGATGTAACTGAGTGACAATGTGCTCAAAACATAAGTGTACAGTATGAATATTGTATAAGAGGTTTGGTGTTCAAATCCCTTGCTTACAGTTTCTGAAAGAAAATGGGTAGTTTTCACTAGATAGATAAATAGATAGACAGAGAGATAGACAGATAAATAGATAGATATATGATAGATAGATAGATAGATAGATAGATAGATAGATAGACACACTTCATATTAGTTTGTGGTAGCCCCCTGTCTTAAGTGCCCCAGGCCCCCCAGAGCAATATTCCTGTCCTGGGTTAGTAAGTGACCCAAAGTCCTTGACAAAGGCCACTGTGTTGGGGTATTGGTTTGCTTTTAAAGTTGTGTCCTGTGGTACCCAGAAGAGCTTGTATGTATCTATGGATCTGGGCCAGCGATTAGAGAGAGGGGTAAACTTACTAAGAATCGTATTTTCCCGTTTGAGGTCAAAGTTCAATCACGAATGACATCGAAAGTGTAAATATGCAACTTTTTGAATTGATTACGACTAATTTACTAAGCTGCCGTATTCTGCATTTTCGGTTTTTCCGATGTCGATGTCATTCGTTTTTTTAGGCAGTGTTTTACGTGAGTGACTTGTAAAACACTGCCGACTTTAATACAATGAATCTCGGCCGGATCTGAGAGATCCATGCAGGGCTTCATTGTGCACCTTGTTAAAAAAATAAAAAATGTTTAAACTTTAAAAAAAAATTGCGTGGGGTCCCCCCTCCTAAGCCAAACCAGCCTCGGGCTCTTTGAGCCGGCCCTGGTTGCAAAAATATGGGGAAAAAATTGACAGGGGTTCCCCCATATTTAAGCAATCAGCACCGGGCTCTGCGCCTGGTCCTGGTTCCAAAAATACGGGGGACAAAAAGCGTAGGGGTCCCCCATATTTTGGAAACCAGCACCGGGCTCCACTAGCTGGACAGATAATGCCATAGCCGGGGGTCACTTTTATACAGTGCCTTGCGGCCGTGGCATCAAATATCCAACTAGTCACCCCTGGCCGGGGTACCCTGGGGGAGTGGGGACCCCTTCAATCAAGGGGTCCCCCCCCAGCCACCCAAGGGCCAGGGGTGAAGCCCGAGGCTGTCCCCCCCATCCAATGGGCTGCGGATGGGGGGCTGATAGCCTTTGTTGAAAGTAATGAATATTGTTTTTAGTAGCAGTACTACAAGTCCCAGCAAGCCTCCCCCGCAAGCTGGTACTAGGAGAACCACAAGTACCAGCATGCGGCGGAAAACCGGGCCCGCTGGTACCTGTAGTACTACTACTAAAAAAAATACCCCAATAAAGACATTACACACACATCTTGAAAGTATAACTTTAATGCATACATACACACCACCATATACACATACTTACCTTATGTTCACACGAGGGTCGGTCCTCTTCTCCAGTAGAATCCATGGTGTACCTGTTGAAAAAATCCTACTCACCAAATCCAGTGTAGAGGGCTCCTCGGATAATCCATTTGTAATCCACGTACTTGTAAAAATAAAAAAACGGGACACCCGACCACGAACTGAAAGGGGACCCATGTTTTCACATGGGACCCCTTTCCCCGAATGCCAGAAACCCCCTCTGACTGATGTCTAAGTGGGTTTCTTCAGCCAATCAGGGAGCGCCACGTTGTGGCACCCTCCTGATCGGCTGTGTGCTCCTGTACTGTCTGACAGGCGGCACACGGCAGAGATACAATGTAGCGCCTATACGCTCCATTGTAACCAATGGTGGGAACTTTCAGGTCAGCGGTGAGGTCACTTTCGGTCAACCGCTGACCTGAAAGTTCCCACCATTGGTTACAATGGAGCGCATAGGCGCTACATTGTAACACTGCCGTGTGCCGCCTGTCAGACAGTACAGGAGCACACAGCCGATCAGGAGGGTGCAACAACGTGGCGCTCCCTGATTGGCTGAAGAAACCCACTTAGACATCAGTCAGAGGGGGTTTCTGGCATTCGGAGAAAGGGGTCCCATGTGAAAACATGGGTCCCCTTTCAGTTCGTGGTCGGGTGTCCCGTTTTTTTATTTTTACAAGTACGTGGATTACAAATGGATTATCCGAGGAGCCCTCTACACTGGATTTGGTGAGTAGGATTTTTTCAACAGGTACACCATGGATTCTACTGGAGAAGGGGACCGACCCTCGTGTGAACATAAGGTAAGTATGTGTATATGGTGGTGTGTATGTATGCATTAAAGTTATACTTTCAAGGTGTGTGTGTAATGTCTTTATTGGGGTATTTTTTTTAGTAGTAGTACTACAGGTACCAGCGGGCCCGGTTTTCCGCCGCATGCTGGTACTTGTGGTTCTCCAAGTACCAGCTTGCGGGGGAGGCTTGCTGGGACTTGTAGTACTGCTACTAAAAACAATATTCATTACTTTCAACAAAGGCTATCAGCCCCCCATCCGCAGCCCATTGGATGGGGGGGACAGCCTCGGGCTTCACCCCTGGCCCTTGGGTGGCTGGAGGGGGACCCCTTGATTGAAGGGGTCCCCACTCCCCCAGGGTACCCCGGCAAGGGGTGACTAGTTGGATATTTGATGCCACGGCCGCAAGGCACTGTATACAAGTGACCCCCGGCTGTGCCATTATCTGTCCAGCTAGTGGAGCCCATTGCTGGTTTCAAAAATACGGGGGACCCCTACGCTTTTTGTCCCCCGTATTTTTGGAACCAGGACCAGGCGCAGAGCCCGGTGCTGGTTGCTTAAATATGGGGGAACCCCTGTCAATTTTTTTCCCATATTTTTGCAACCAGGGCCGGCTCAAAGAGCCCGAGGCTGGTTTGGTTTAGGAGGGGGGACCCCACGCAATTTTTTTTGTGAAAAATTATAACATTTCCCACCCCTTCCCACTGAAAAACATGCACGGATCTCATGGATCCGTGCATGCCTATACAAACACGGGATAAAAAAGCAGGTCTGTTTTTTTTTAGCACTTTTTCACGATTTGTATTTTAGCACGGCAGTGTTTGGCTATTGTCGGCAGTGTTTGTGTTTTGCACTTTTTAGTAAATGACCGATTTCTACCAAATTGCAGGCGTATTTGACCGATGGTGTATTGATTCGTGATTTTTTCCTAGGACTTCCAAAATATTACGAATGCCCTCATCACTGCCGAGATTTTTGCTTAGTAAATTACCGAGATGACACTTTGAAGAAAAAACGGCATCTCGGTCAAAATCGGGACCTTAGTAAATATACCGCAGAGTGTCTACTTAGGGCTCAAGCAGCAGCACATATTATCTATCAGTCGGTCAACAAGAATATTACAAATTAGTAACTAATAATATAACTCTTGATACAGCCAGTAATCGTAATAATCTGAGTTGCACTATTTTGATCTGTTCAAAGGATGTTATTATGAAATATTGATTGTTTAATCATGTTCATTTAATACATTTTTCCATTTTATGGTGATTTTCATATTAACTACGATCCAGGAAACGATCCCCCAGAGCTTCAATTCTATTGTTTTTAGTTTCCTTTATGTTAGGAACCTGACAAATGTCTTATTGCAGTAGCAGTATGCATGTTCCATAGATAATTACATTTTAAATATCAAAATATAGTTCTACTTGATCGCGCCCAAAGGGATTCTTACTCATCGGTGCACCAAGTTTCGTGGAGCACTGTACAGAGAGGACACATTTTAGGGCATTCATTGCACTGCAGAGAGGCACAAGGTCAAAAAAATTACTTATGCAGATTTTAAGGAACAAATAATATTATTATTATTATTATTATTATTATTATTAAAAACATATTTTAAATAAACTAATTTAATACTAATTTAAACAAATTATTAAATTAAAACTCATCATTATGCATTTTTTATTGCAGATGTAGCCACAATCATCAATGCTTCGCTTAGGCATGGAAGCGCCTTGTTTGCCACAATGTGCGTGCATGTCCTTAATCACACCCGCAGCCATTCACTTTCCATTGCCGCGGCAATAGGCGGGTGTGCCTAGCCGCACCAGGAGTGCATGTGCGGCCGCTCCCAGCCACGATGAACGTGGCTACATCTGCATATAAGTTTGTTGTCACAATTCCTTCCAGAACTAATGGTAAGAAAATCCTTGAATATATAAAATGTCACAGTGTCATTTTATCAACTATCATGAAGCTTGAATTGCTCTTTCTTCGGGCATTGCAATAATTAGCTTTTACTTAATTGGTATTTTAAAATGCTCTCCACAGGTAGTTTCTTTAGCAGAAGATTTAAAATTCCATTAGCGGCAATGACAGGAATGCAACTAAGTGGTGTAAGAAAGGGGCTCGGCGATCATTGTCTGAAATGTTCAGTGTAATTGATGATAAAATGGGAAACCATTAGTTGAGTGATTGATATCCGTATCGGTCTAATTACATCAGACCTTTCTAGTAAAGACAGGTCAGGAAAGTTATAGATCTACTGTGGCAGGTTTAGTTTTTATGACAAGTAAATAGAATTTGAAACACAATTACTAACAGTTATAACTAAAAACATACGGTATATATTCCTTTCATATATTACAATTAGGCAATGGCTTTCATATATACATGAATGGAAGTGAAACTTGATAGCATTTAAGGGGTATATTCAATTGACACCCAAAGCTGCTATCTGTCGAAAAGACGGCAATTTTCAACTTTTTTTAGGTCGGAAGGGGTTCCGACCTATTCAATATTTTCGACAAGTTGAGAAATTCGACTTGTCGAAAAGCACGTGGATCGGCGGAATAGCTGCCGATCCATGTGCTTGTGTCGAAAACGGGGCCAAAATCAACAGGTTTTGGCTAGTGATGAGCGGGTTCGGTTTCTTGGGATCCGAACCCCCCCCTCCCCAAACTTCACCCAATTTACACGGTTCTGAGGCAGCCTCGGATCTTCCCGCCTTGCTCGGTTAACCCGAGTGCGCCCAAACGTCATCATCCCGCTGTCGGATTATCGCGAGATTCGTATTCTATGTAAGGAGCCACGCGGCGCCGCCATTTTCACTCGTGCTTTGTAGATGTTGTATATGATAGCGAGAGGACGTGGCTGCGTTCTCTCAGTTTCTGTGTTCAGTGTGCTGCAAATATCTGTGCTCAGTGTGCTGCAAATATCTGTGCTCAGTGTGCTTGCAAATATCTGTGCTCAGTGTGCTGCAAAAAATATCTACGTTCTCTGCCTGAAAAATGCTCCATATCTGTGCTGCATTGTAGTATATAGTAGGAGGACAGTGCAGAATTTTGCTGAACAGTGACCACCAGTATTATATCAGTACAGTACAGTACAGTAGTCCACTGCTCTACCTACCTCTGTGTCGTCAAGTATACTATCCATCCATACCTGTGCTGCATTTTAGTTGTGCGCAGTATATATAGTAGGAGAACAGTGCTGAATTTTGCTGACCACCAGTATATAATATATAGCAGTACGGTACAGTAGGCCACTGCTCTACCTACCTCTGTGTCGTCAAGTATACTATCCATCCATACCAGTGGTGCATTTAAGTTGTGCGCAGTATATATAGTAGGAGGACAGTGCAGAATTTTGCTGACCACCAGTATATAATATATAGCAGTATGGTACAGTAGGCCACTGCTCTACCTACCTCTGTGTCGTCAAGTATACTATCCATCCATACCTGTGGTGCATTTTAGTTGTGCGCAGTATATATA
The DNA here is from genome assembly GCF_028390025.1 of Pseudophryne corroboree. Lineage (NCBI taxonomy): Eukaryota > Metazoa > Chordata > Amphibia > Anura > Myobatrachidae > Pseudophryne > Pseudophryne corroboree. The sequence continues at coordinate 41,944,305 of NC_086448.1, forward strand.
GTAGGAGGACAGTGCAGAATTTTGCTGACTCCAGTATATTAAATATAGCAGTACGGTACAGTAGGCAACTGCTCTACCTACCTCTGTATCATCAAGTATACTATCCATCCATACCTGTGCTTCATTTGAGTTGTGTGCAGTATATAGTAGGAGGGGACAGTGCAGAATGTTGCTGTGACCACCAGCTTAGCCATCCAGCGACCTTGGTGCACCTCTTTTTTTCTTTGCATCATGTGCTGTTTGGGGACTATTTTTTGAAGTGTCATCCTGTCTGACACTGCAGTGCCACTCCTAGATGGGCCAGGTGTTTATGTCTGCCACTTGGGTCGCTTAGCTTAGCCATCCAGCGACCTTGGTGCACCTCTTTTTTCTTTGCATCATGTGCTGTTTGGGGACTATTTTTTAAATCTGCCATCCTGTCTGACACTGCAGTGCCACTCCTAGATTGGCCAGGTGTTTGTGTCGGCCACTTGGGTCGCTTAGCTTAGTCACACGGCTACCTCATTGCACCTCTTTTTTTCTTTGCATCATGTGCATTTTAGTTGTGCGCAGTATATAGTAGGAGGACAGTGCAGATTTTTGCTGACCACCAGCATATATATAGCAGTACGGTACAGTAGTCCGCTGCTCTACCTCTGTGCCGTCAAGTATACTATCCATCCATACCTGTGCTGCATTTTAGTTGTGCGCAGTATATAGTAGGAGGACAGTGCAAAATTTTGCTGACCACCAGTATATATATATAGCAGTACGGTACAGTAGGCCATTACTATTGATATATTACTGGCATATAATTCCACACATTAAAAAATGGAGAACAAAAATGTGGAGGGTAAAATAAGGAAAGATCAAGATCCACTTCCACCTCATGCTGAAGCTGCTGCCACTAGTCATGGCCGAGACGATGAAATGCCATCAACGTCGTCTGCCAAGGCCGATGCCCAATGTCATAGTAGAGAGCATGTAAAATCAAAAAAATAAAAGTTCAGTAAAATGACCCAAAAATCAAAATTAAAAACGTCTGAGGAGAAGCGTAAACTTGCCAATATGCCATTTACGACACGGAGTGAAAAGGAACGGCTGAGGCCCTGGCAAATGTTCATGGCTAGTGGTTCAGATTCACATGAGGATGGAAGCACTCATCCTCTCGCTAGAAAAATTAAAAGACTTAAGCTGGCAAAAGCACAGCAAAGAACTGTGCGTTCTTCTAAATTACAAATCCCCAAGGAGAGTCCAATTGTGTCGGTTGTGATTCCTGACCTTCCCAACACTGGATGGGAAGAGATGGCGCCTTCCACCATTTGCACGCCCCCTGCAAGTGCTGGAAGGAGCACCCGCAGTCCAGTTCCTGATAGTCAAATTGAAGATGTCACTGTTGAAGTACACCAGGATGAGGATATGGGTGTTGCTGGCGCTGAGGAGGAAATTGACAAGGAGGATTCTGATGGTGAGGTGGTTTGTTTAAGTCTGGCACCCGGGGAGACACCTGTTGTCCATGGGACGAATATGGCCATTGACATGCCTGGTCAAATTACAAAACCAATCACCTCTTCGGTGTGGAATTATTTTAACAGAAATGCGGACAACAGGTGTCAAGCCGTGTGTTGCCTTTGTCAAGCTGTAATAAGTAGGGGTAAGGACGTTAACCACCCTGGAACATCCTCCCTTATATGTCACCTGGAGCGCATTTATCAGAAGTCATTGACAAGTTCAAAAACTTTGGGTGACAGCGGAAGCAGTCCACTGACAACTAAATCCCTTGCTCTTGTAACCAAGCTCCTGCAAACCACACCAGGAAACTCCCTCAGTGTCAATTTCCTCCTTAGAAAGGAAAGCCAATAGTCCTGCAGGCCATGTCACTGGCAATTCTGACGAGTCCTCTCCTGCCTGGGATTCCTACGATGCATCCTTGAGTGTAATGCCTACTTCTGCCGGCATTGCTGTTGTTGCTGCTGGGAGTCGATCGTCATCCCAGAGGGGAAGTCGGAAGACCACTTGTACTACTTCCAGTAAGCAATTGACTGTCCAACAGTCCTTTGCGAGGAAGATGAAATATCACAGCAGTCATCCTGCTGCAAAGCAGATAACTCAGGCCTTTGCAGCGTGGGTGTTGTTAAACGTGTGACCGGTATCCACCGTTAATTCACAGGAAACTAGAGAATTGCTTAAGGTACTGTGTCCCCGATACCAAATACCATCTAGGTTCCACTTCTCTAGGCAGCCGATAACGAGAATGTACACAGACCTCAGAAAAAGAGTCACCCAGTGTCCTAAAAAATGCAGTTGTACCCAATGTCCACTTAACCATGGACATGTGGACAAGTGGAGCAGGGCAGACTCAGGACTATATGACTGTGATAGCCCACTGGGTAGATGTATTGCCTCCCGCAGCAAGAACAGCAGTGGCGGCACCAGTAGCAGCATCTCGCAAACGCCAACTCGTTCCTAGGCAGGCTACGCTTTGTATCACCGCTTTCCATAAGAGGCACACAGCTGACAACCTCTTACGGAAACTGAGGAACATCATCGCAGAATGGCTTACCCCAATTGGACTCTCCTGGGGATTTTTGAGATCGGACAACGCCACCAATATTGTGCGTGCATTACATGTGGGCAAATTCCAGCACGTCCCATGTTTTGCACGTACATTGAATTTGGTGGTGCAGAATTTTATAAAACAAGGTTCTGCAACCCTTTGAACTTGCCACACGTGAAGTCAGTTCAGACACTGCCAGCCTGAGTCAGGTAATTCCCCTCATCAGGCTTTTGCAGAAGAAGCTGGAGAGATTGAAGGAGGAGTTAAAATGGAGCGATTCCGCTAGGCATGTGGGACTTGTGGATGGAGCCCTTAATTCGCTTAACCAGGATTCACGGGTGGTCAATCTGTTGAAATCAGAGAACTACATATTGGCCACCGTGCTCGATCCTAGGTTTAAAGCCTACGTTGTATTTCTCTTTCTGGCAGACACAAGTCTGCAGAGGTGCAAAGACCTGCTGCTGAGACACTTGTCAAGTCAAGCGGAACGTGACCCATCAACTATCCATCCACACCTGTGCTGCATTTTAGTTGTGCGCAGTATATAGTAGGAGGACAGTGCAGAATTTTGCTGACCACCAGTATATAATATATAGCAGTACGGTACAGTAGGTCATTGCTCTACTTACCTCTGTGTCGTCAAGTATACTATCCATCCCTACCTGTGGTGCATTTTAGTTGTGCGCAGTATATGTAGTAGGAGGACAGTGCAGAATTTTGCTGACCACCAGTGTATAATATATAGCAGTACGGTACAGTAGGCCACTGCTCTACCTACCTCTGTGTCGTCAAGTATACTACCCATCCATACCTGTGGTGCATTTTAGTTGTGCGCAGTATATATAGTAGGAGAACAGTGCTGAATTTTGCTGACCACCAGTATATAATATATAGCAGTACGGTACAGTAGGCCACTGCTCTACCTACCTCTGTGTCGTCAAGTATACTATCCATCCATACCAGTGGTGCATTTAAGTTGTGCGCAGTATATATAGTAGGAGGACAGTGCAGAATTTTGCTGACCACCAGTATATAATATATAGCAGTATGGTACAGTAGGCCACTGCTCTACCTACCTCTGTGTCGTCAAGTATACTATCCATCCATACCTGTGGTGCATTTTAGTTGTGCGCAGTATATATAGTAGGAGGACAGTGCAGAATTTTGCTGACTCCAGTATATTATATATAGCAGTACGGTACAGTAGGCAACTGCTCTACCTACCTCTGTATCATCAAGTATACTATCCATCCATACCTGTGCTTCATTTGAGTTGTGTGCAGTATATAGTAGGAGGGGACAGTGCAGAATGTTGCTGTGACCACCAGTATATATATATATAGCAGTACGGTACAGTAGTCCACTGCTCTACCTCTGTGTCGTCAAGTATACTACAAAAGTTCAGAAAAATTACCCAAAAATGTAAAATTAAAAGCGTCTGATGAGAAGCGTAAACTTGCCAATATGCCATTTACAACACGGAGTGGCAAGGAACGGCTGAGGCCCTGGCCTATGTTAATGGCTAGTGGTTCAGATTCACATGAGGATGGAAGCACTCATCCTCTCACTAGAAAACTGCAGTGCCACTCCTAGATTGGCCAGGTGTTTGTGTCGGCCACTTCGGTCGCTTAGCTTAGCCATCCAGCGACCTTGGTGCACCTCTTTTTTTCTTTGCATCATGTGCTGTTTGGGGACTATTTTTTGAAGTGTCATCCTGTCTGACACTGCAGTGCCACTCCTAGATGGGCCAGGTGTTTATGTCTGCCACTTGGGTCGCTTAGCTTAGCCATCCAGCGACCTTGGTGCACCTCTTTTTTCTTTGCATCATGTGCTGTTTGGGGACTATTTTTTAAATCTGCCATCCTGTCTGACACTGCAGTGCCACTCCTAGATTGGCCAGGTGTTTGTGTCGGCCACTTGGGTCGCTTAGCTTAGTCACACGGCTACCTCATTGCACCTCTTTTTTTCTTTGCATCATGTGCATTTTAGTTGTGCGCAGTATATAGTAGGAGGACAGTGCAGATTTTTGCTGACCACCAGCATATATATAGCAGTACGGTACAGTAGTCCGCTGCTCTACCTCTGTGCCGTCAAGTATACTATCCATCCATACCTGTGCTGCATTTTAGTTGTGCGCAGTATATAGTAGGAGGACAGTGCAAAATTTTGCTGACCACCAGTATATATATATAGCAGTACGGTACAGTAGGCCATTACTATTGATATATTACTGGCATATAATTCCACACATTAAAAAATGGAGAACAAAAATGTGGAGGGTAAAATAAGGAAAGATCAAGATCCACTTCCACCTCATGCTGAAGCTGCTGCCACTAGTCATGGCCGAGACGATGAAATGCCATCAACGTCGTCTGCCAAGGCCGATGCCCAATGTCATAGTAGAGAGCATGTAAAATCAAAAAAATAAAAGTTCAGTAAAATGACCCAAAAATCAAAATTAAAAACGTCTGAGGAGAAGCGTAAACTTGCCAATATGCCATTTACGACACGGAGTGAAAAGGAACGGCTGAGGCCCTGGCAAATGTTCATGGCTAGTGGTTCAGATTCACATGAGGATGGAAGCACTCATCCTCTCGCTAGAAAAATTAAAAGACTTAAGCTGGCAAAAGCACAGCAAAGAACTGTGCGTTCTTCTAAATTACAAATCCCCAAGGAGAGTCCAATTGTGTCGGTTGTGATTCCTGACTTTCCCAACACTGGATGGGAAGAGATGGCGCCTTCCACCATTTGCACGCCCCCTGCAAGTGCTGGAAGGAGCACCCGCAGTCCAGTTCCTGATAGTCAAATTGAAGATGTCACTGTTGAAGTACACCAGGATGAGGATATGGGTGTTGCTGGCGCTGAGGAGGAAATTGACAAGGAGGATTCTGATGGTGAGGTGGTTTGTTTAAGTCTGGCACCCGGGGAGACACCTGTTGTCCATGGGACGAATATGGCCATTGACATGCCTGGTCAAATTACAAAACCAATCACCTCTTCGGTGTGGAATTATTTTAACAGAAATGCGGACAACAGGTGTCAAGCTGTGTGTTGCCTTTGTCAAGCTGTAATAAGTAGGGGTAAGGACGTTAACCACCCTGGAACATCCTCCCTTATATGTCACCTGGAGCGCATTTATCAGAACTCATTGACAAGTTCAAAAACTTTGGGTGACAGCGGAAGCAGTCCACTGACAACTAAATCCCTTGCTCTTGTAACCAAGCTCCTGCAAACCACACCAGGAAACTCCCTCAGTGTCAATTTCCTCCTTAGAAAGGAAAGCCAATAGTCCTGCAGGCCATGTCACTGGCAATTCTGACGAGTCCTCTCCTGCCTGGGATTCCTACGATGCATCCTTGAGTGTAATGCCTACTTCTGCCGGCATTGCTGTTGTTGCTGCTGGGAGTCGATCGTCATCCCAGAGGGGAAGTCGGAAGACCACTTGTACTACTTCCTGTAAGCAATTGACTGTCCAACAGTCCTTTGCGAGGAAGATGAAATATCACAGCAGTCATCCTGCTGCAAAGCAGATAACTCAGGCCTTTGCAGCGTGGGTGTTGTTAAACGTGTGACCGGTATCCACCGTTAATTCACAGGAAACTAGAGAATTGCTTAAGGTACTGTGTCCCCGATACCAAATACCATCTAGGTTCCACTTCTCTAGGCAGGCGATAACGAGAATGTACACAGACCTCAGAAAAAGAGTCACCCAGTGTCCTAAAAAATGCAGCTGTACCCAATGTCCACTTAACCATGGACATGTGGACAAGTGGAGCAGGGCAGACTCAGGACTATATGACTGTGATAGCCCACTGGGTAGATGTATTGCCTCCCGCAGCAAGAACAGCAGTGGCGGCACCAGTAGCAGCATCTCGCAAACGCCAACTCGTTCCTAGGCAGGCTACGCTTTGTATCACCGCTTTCCATAAGAGGCACACAGCTGACAACCTCTTACGGAAACTGAGGAACATCATCGCAGAATGGCTTACCCCAATTGGACTCTCCTGGGGATTTTTGAGATCGGACAACGCCACCAATATTGTGCGTGCATTACATGTGGGCAAATTCCAGCACGTCCCATGTTTTGCACGTACATTGAATTTGCTGGTGCAGAATTTTATAAAACAAGGTTCTGCAACCCTTTGAACTTGCCACACGTGAAGTCAGTTCAGACACTGCCAGCCTGAGTCAGGTAATTCCCCTCATCAGGCTTTTGCAGAAGAAGCTGGAGAGATTGAAGGAGGAGTTAAAATGGAGCGATTCCGCTAGGCATGTGGGACTTGTGGATGGAGCCCTTAATTCGCTTAACCAGGATTCACGGGTGGTCAATCTGTTGAAATCAGAGAACTACATATTGGCCACCGTGCTCGATCCTAGGTTTAAAGCCTACGTTGTATTTCTCTTTCTGGCAGACACAAGTCTGCAGAGGTGCAAAGACCTGCTGCTGAGACACTTGTCAAGTCAAGCGGAACGTGACCCATCAACTATCCATCCACACCTGTGCTGCATTTTAGTTGTGCGCAGTATATAGTAGGAGGACAGTGCAGAATTTTGCTGACCACCAGTATATAATATATAGCAGTACGGTACAGTAGGTCATTGCTCTACTTACCTCTGTGTCGTCAAGTATACTATCCATCCCTACCTGTGGTGCATTTTAGTTGTGCGCAGTATATGTAGTAGGAGGACAGTGCAGAATTTTGCTGACCACCAGTGTATAATATATAGCAGTACGGTACAGTAGGCCACTGCTCTACCTACCTCTGTGTCGTCAAGTATACTACCCATCCATACCTGTGGTGCATTTTAGTTGTGCGCAGTATATATAGTAGGAGAACAGTGCTGAATTTTGCTGACCACCAGTATATAATATATAGCAGTACGGTACAGTAGGCCACTGCTCTACCTACCTCTGTGTCGTCAAGTATACTATCCATCCATACCAGTGGTGCATTTAAGTTGTGCGCAGTATATATAGTAGGAGGACAGTGCAGAATTTTGCTGACCACCAGTATATAATATATAGCAGTATGGTACAGTAGGCCACTGCTCTACCTACCTCTGTGTCGTCAAGTATACTATCCATCCATACCTGTGGTGCATTTTAGTTGTGCGCAGTATATATAGTAGGAGGACAGTGCAGAATTTTGCTGACTCCAGTATATTATATATAGCAGTACGGTACAGTAGGCAACTGCTCTACCTACCTCTGTATCATCAAGTATACTATCCATCCATACCTGTGCTTCATTTGAGTTGTGTGCAGTATATAGTAGGAGGGGACAGTGCAGAATGTTGCTGTGACCACCAGTATATATATATAGCAGTACGGTACAGTAGTCCACTGCTCTACCTCTGTGTCGTCAAGTATACTACAAAAGTTCAGAAAAATTACCCAAAAATGTAAAATTAAAAGCGTCTGATGAGAAGCGTAAACTTGCCAATATGCCATTTACAACACGGAGTGGCAAGGAACGGCTGAGGCCCTGGCCTATGTTAATGGCTAGTGGTTCAGATTCACATGAGGATGGAAGCACTCATCCTCTCACTAGAAAACTGCAGTGCCACTCCTAGATTGGCCAGGTGTTTGTGTCGGCCACTTTGGTCGCTTAGCTTAGCCATCCAGCGACCTTGGTGCACCTCTTTTTTTCTTTGCATCATGTGCTGTTTGGGGACTATTTTTTGAAGTGTCATCCTGTCTGACACTGCAGTGCCACTCCTAGATGGGCCAGGTGTTTATGTCTGCCACTTGGGTCGCTTAGCTTAGCCATCCAGCGACCTTGGTGCACCTCTTTTTTCTTTGCATCATGTGCTGTTTGGGGACTATTTTTTAAATCTGCCATCCTGTCTGACACTGCAGTGCCACTCCTAGATTGGCCAGGTGTTTGTGTCGGCCACTTGGGTCGCTTAGCTTAGTCACACGGCTACCTCATTGCACCTCTTTTTTTCTTTGCATCATGTGCTGTTTGGGGACTATTTTTTAAATCTGCCATCCTGTCTGACACTGCAGTGCCACTCCTAGATGGACCAGGTGTTTGTGTCGGCCACTTGGAGCGCTTAGCTTAGTCACACAGCTACCTCATTGCACTTCTTTTTTTCTTTGCATCATGTGCTGTTTGGGGACTTTTTTTATTTTTTTTTATTTCTGTTTATTGGATTTTCAAGAGGGAGTTACAAGAAAACAGGAAAACAACAATCCCATTCATCATAAACAGTAGAGAGATCAATGTAAATTTAGGGATACAAGTCAACGATATAGTTAACCATAGACAGGACAGACACATAGGGCGGAAGAAAAAAAAGGGGGGGAGGTGAAGATGACATCTCAAAATGGTAGTTAGACATGAGTCAGCTGAGAGACAATGATATGGTAGAGCACAGCCGTGGAGGAACAGTACATATGAATAGGGCATATTCTTACACATTGGGCAAGGAGGAACCTAGAGCACTGTAAATAGTCAGATTACAATATTCAAAGAAACATTTAAAGACCAAGTCATTTAGAAAAACATAAGCATGAATTATTCTGTCAGGAGACCAATCGATATCGCCCTATACCATCCATGAGAGCCAAGGTATGTAAAAATTAAGATTCGGGAATTATCATCTAATGCGTCAATGTAGAGGTCCCATTTTTTGTGAAAGGAACGGACGTTGCATCTGTCATTTAGCAGAAGGGATCGTACAGCAAAATAGAGATTTTGTAACAGTTACTGTTGGAGCTCATGGATGGAGGGAGCGGATTTTTTAGTCCAGTGTATAAGGATCAGTTTTTTCTCAAGGGTTAGAGCGGTTACAATAAAGGGGACGGTACAATGTGTATACCTTTGTAAGGGCCAACTTTCAAAATTAAGCAGTAGACATGCCTGGGATCTAGCGATAGCTGGAAACCAATAACAGATCGTATATACAGCAATATTTTATTCCAGAATCTACGTATCTTAGAACATTCCCAGACATAGTGAAAAAATTTGGCATTAGATTTTCCACATTTGACACAGCATCCCGATTCATTTGCCGCCATATATTTCCTTTGTGCTGGTGCAATATAAGCCCAGTATAAGAATCTAAAATGGACCTCCTGTAGGTATGAGGATTTTAAATAAACAAGTGTAGCAGTGTAACCCATCAGTAACCTATCTAAATCCTCTGGCAAAAAGGGAATATCCTTTTTCCATGCGGAGAATATGCAGGTAACATGGGAGGTCAATCTTATTCTGTAATCTATCAGTGTCATATAAATATGTTTAACTTTGTACGGCCTAGAAACATTGGCCTGAAGGGTAGTGAGTATCCAGTTAGGGGAAGGGTGTGTGTGGGAGCCAATCGGAAGGGATTGAATATAATGCCTAAGCTGGAGGTAGAAATAGAAATGGCTATTGGGCAGAGAGTAGGTTTGTTGGAGAGCATGAAATGTCGGGAAGAGGCCACCCGGATCGAAGACCTTGTGCACAAGAAGTAATCCTTTCTCTTTCCAGAGTTGGTACTGTAGCAAGGATTATAGAGGGAAGGTGAGAAACCAGGGTTTCCCCAAATTGTAAGATAAGGAGAGTACCGGAAATCTTTTTAAATTTTTTTGTGGAGACTAATCCAGCAAAAGTATGTGTCACGAAATAGAGGGTTGAAAAGCACAGCCCGGGGTATGTCTGATGTTTTCAGATGTAATAAGGCTGCTGGGGAAAAGGGGTGGAGGACCGCCAAGTCCAGGGAGTTGTCTGTATACGTGGACATGGACAGTAACCAATCACTAGCATACCTGAAGAACACCGCGAGGGTATATGCCTTAAAGTCGGGGATGCCAAGTCCACCTTGGGATCTGGGCAAGACCAGTTTAATATAGGCAATCCGAGGGCGCCTCCATTTACAAAGGAAGTGGGAGATTAATGATTTTATGGATAAAATGTCTCTGTTGGACAAAGCAATAGGCACAGGGCCGGTGCAAGGTTTCTCGGCACCCTAGGCAAAACTTCTGCCTACTGCCCCTTCCCCCTACCCGCCCTTCAGGTGAAAGACATGCTGCTGCTCTCCCCCACCCCCAGTCTGTTGCATGGCTGCTCTCTTCTCCCCATCTCCCCAGTCTGTGTGGGTGCATGCAGCTCTCACCCCCCCCCCCCACTCTGTTAAATGTCTCCTGTTCTATTGCCTCCACATCTGTGTGCGTGCTGCTGCTCATCCCCCCCCAGCATGTGTGCATGCCTGCTGCCCCCCCCCCTCCCCAGACTGCTGCTCTCCCCCTCTTTCCTTATCAAATGCAGAGAGTGCACTGTGCAGCCACCATACCTGCAGGATGCGATGCAGAGTTGGGACTGAGTAGTCTGCAAAAGAGCCTGCAATGAAGAGCAGCGCCACTTGTCACCCCCAGCCAGGACTCCAGGAGCTGTGAAAGAAACTTCTTGTGCCAGGTGGAGGTGGAGCTGGAGGCTGCAATACGGGAGCTTGCCAGTTGCGACTACTGTAAGATACGAGTGCCGGGGGGATTGCGGCGACTGTGAGGTAGGACCATGCTACCTTTTTCAGGCAGCTGTAGCAGGCCACCCCCTCAGGATCCGGCGCCCCTAGGCAGCCGCCTAAAGCTGCCTAGTGGAAGCTCCGGCCCTGAATAGGCAACATCTGTATGAGATAGAACAGTTTAGGGAAAATTATGGATTTGACTGCAGCGGTTCTACCTAACAGTGAGAGGGGCAAGGGATTCCAGGAGGTAAGAAGCGCCTCAATTTTGCGGATTAAGGGTGAAAAATTTAGTGAATATAATGTATCCGTCCTACTTGGGACTAGTAAGCCTAAATATTTAATATGAGTAGAAGAGATTTTAAATTTCGAAAAGACAGAAGAGGAAGAAAGATCTAAAGAGAAGGTACCAAGTGGAAGAATCTCCGACTTGGCTACATTAATTTTATATCCGGAGGTCCTCCCAAAGGCCATTACCAGTTCCATAATGATTGGAAGAGAATGCAATGGGTCAGTTACGAAAAGCAGCATATCATCTGCGAAAAGAGACAGTTTGAGCTCTTGGGAGGAGATCCGGACACCTTTGAAGTCTGGAGAGGAGCGGAGGGCTGTTGCTAGGGGCTCAATGGCCATAGCAAATAGAAGGGGAGAGAGGGGGCATCCCTGCCTGGTTCCCCTGAAGATATGAAAGGAGTCAGACAATTGCCCATTACAAAGAATTTGGGAGGTAGGGTTGGTGTAGAGAATTTTAATACAGGAGATATAGAAGTGGGGAAGGCTAAAGCGGGACATACAACTATACAGATGGGGCCACTGTACCAGGTCGAAAGCCTTCTCCGCATCCAGTGAAACTATCACACCTGGGGGGGAAATCCCGCAAGAGTTTTGGAGATGATGGACCACCGACATCACTTTGCGTACATTAAGGACCGAGTGTCTGCCTCTAATGAATCCGGTTTGGTCCGGATGAATGATGGTTGGCAATATGTCTTGTAGCCGGTCAGCGAGTATCTTCGCCAGTATCTTATAATTGGAATTGAGGAGGGATATAGGCCTGTAGGAGCCTGGCAGTGTCAGTTCCCTGCCAGGCATAGGAAGGACCTTAATATACGCTGAATTAAAGTAGAGAAAGGCTTTACCTGATTGCAAAATGTGATTAAAGACGGCAACAAGAGTATCCAGGATCTCCAAATGAAGTGTCTTATAAACTACCTCCGAACCCATCAGGCCCGGGAGCCTTACTAGGCTTGAGAGAACTTATGACGCGGGACACCTCCCCAGGTGTGATGGGAGCAGACAAGGCCTCCCCCTGCCCAGGATGGATAGAAGGGAGAGGCAGGGATGACCAAATTGTGTCCTGGTCTGTAGAAGTAGGAGAACAAGAAGTAGGAGGGGCGTCAGGGGGAGAGCATAAAGCAGTGTAAAATTCCTTCATAGTGTCAGCTATCTGTTTGTTGGTGGACGTTAGTGAGCCATCTGAAGTACGTAAGGGATGTACCACAGCCGCAGGGCTGGATCCTTTAAGAATATTTGTAAGGAGTTTACCTGTTTTATTTCCGAAGCGATGGTAGCGGTAATTCATATGGTATAAGTATTTGTTACCTCTCTTATTGAGAAACTCAGTATAATGAGTATTAGCTGAAAGATAAGCTGATTTGGTTAATGGGGTTGGGTTTCTTTGATAGGAGGAAAAAGTTGAGGTGAGGACATTCTGCAAGGAGGGCATTCTGCAAGTAGGTTGTTGCGTATTCCTTGTTCAAACGGGACACATAGGAAATGATAGAGCCTCGAAGGACCGACTTGGCGGTTTGCCAAAACAAAGGAGGGTCATTTACCAAACTGGAAGCATTGTCAGTGACAAAACTTTTCCAGCTGTCTGACAGCAATAATTTAAATTCAGGCGAGGTGAGGAGGTGGGAGGGGAAGCGCCAGGACGCATGGGAGGGCCGTTCATCCGAGATGTCAATCTCGAACCACAGCAGGGCATGGTCGGAAATAGTGATTGGTTCAATTGTTACCGAGGATATTTTTGTGAACAAGGTCGTAGATATCAGGAGATAGTCTATCCTAGAGAACGTTCCATAGGCAGCAGAGAGACAGGTGTATTCCCGTGCGATGGGTTTAGAGGATCTCCAAATATCCACTAAGGCTAGCTGGGAAGTTAAGTGAGGGATACCAATTTTAGGCAAAGTTTGAGGGGGCCTGCGTAATGTATGGGCGTTGGATCTATCCAGAGAGACATCAGAAATAATGTTAAAGTCTCCACAAACGATAAGGGGCTCATCTATCTATGGGATCAGTTTAGCAATAAGAGTGAGAAAGAAGCTTTTACTATAAATAGTGGGGGCGTAGACGTTACAGAGAGTGTATATCTGAGAGTGAAGCGTTAGTTTAGTGATAGTAAATCTACCCTCAGGATCTGCAACCGTGTGAAGTATAGTATAGGGAATATTGCGTCTAATAAGTATCGCCACCCCACGGGCCTTGGAATTAAATGAGGCAGAGGCGAGGAGTTTCCAACCCAGCATCTGGAGTTTCACCATTTCTGTAGGAACTAAATGCGCTTCTTGTATAAACACCATAACTAGTTTCATTGCGTTACAGTAAACCAGTATTTTCCTCCTTTTTGCAGGGGAGTTAAAACCCCCTACATTGCATGACCCTATTTTCAGAATAGACATGTAAAATTTAACATGGGAATTAGACCATCCATACACAAGCTAGCATAAAAAGGAATTGTCATACCTGTACATCTTGAAATATTATCAGAGGTGAAGGGGGGGGGGGGGGGGGACAGGGGGAGGGGAGACATTCAAACAAATTTTCAAAAATAGAAATAGAAAAGATTGGAGGAAAGGGGTTCACGCGCAGCGTGATAGTCTGAGAGCGAAAGCAGACACTAGACTTCTGGAAAAAAAACAATAAAACAACAATAGTGCAGGCACCAAAGTGCTACCAACATAATACCCATAGCATGAGCACCGATCGCGCCCGGTAAGGTGTAAGAAAGTGAGCTAAAAGAGAGTCACGTGTTTGTAGATTTGCAATGTCCCCAACATCATGGAGAGGCAGCAGGAGGGGGAGGATCCGAGATGTCACCCGACACCATAATTATCATCACGTAGAAAGTCATCAGCATCAGAAGGAGAGAGAAACTCAGAATGTCTATCTTTGTAGAATATGCGTAGTTTTGCAGGGTATATTAGGGCAAACTTCAGTTTGTTGGTCACAAGCCTGGAACAAATGGGTGAAAAAGCTTTTCTCGCTTTCGTCAGCTCCGCAGAGAAGTCTTGGAATATCCGCAGCCTGACTCCTTCCCAGTTTATAACAGGAATTTTCCGAGACGCTCTCCATATCTCAAGTTTATGCGTGTAGCTGAGGCATTTAAAAAGTGTGACACGCGGCCGGGGGTCATTCTGGCGTGGTGGTGGACCCACCCGGTGGACACGCTCAATTATCATATCTTTACAAAGTTCCTGAATTCCCAGAAGTTGTGGAAAAGTTATCCTAACAAATTTTTCCAAGTCGGGGCCTTTAATAGACTCGGGGAGCCCCACTACTCGCGTGTTATTACGTCGCGAGCGATTTTCGACATCTTCCATACGGTTAATAAGAATATAATTCTCTTTCTCTAAGCGATTTAACTCGGTTTGTACATCAGCCATATCATGGGCTAAGGAGCCTATTCTGTTTTCAGCCCCTGACACACGGACATTAAGCTGCTGCACCTGTATTGAAATGTCACCCCACCGCGGAGGTAACTGCGTCCACCAGATCTTCATAGGTAAGGGGAGCGTCGGGTGACCGGAGGGAGTAAGGTGTAGCGTCAGGTCTCCCCTCCGCAGCCGGTTTCTTGTTGGCCGGGGACGCCGTCTGCACGTCCGTGTCCGGCGCCATGTTTGGATCCACAGCGCGCTTCACCTGGCGCAGCGTCTGTTGGAATGAGCGCTGCGGCTGCGAAGAGGTTACAAATTTGTCCATGATGGACATTCACTGAGGGTTGGGGAGCAATGTGGGAGCTCTGGGAGGCTTTTCAGCCGTGTAAAGGTTAGTTATAGCCGGGCACGGAGCGGAGCTGTGAGAGGGAGCTTCTCACTCCATGCACCCGGAACCGGAAGTGTTGGGGACTATTTTTTAAATCTGCCATCCTGTCTGACACTGCAGTGCCACTCCTAGATGGGCCAGGTGTTTGTGTCGGCCACTTGGGTCGCTTAGCTTAGCCATCCATACATCTCTAATTTTAACAAAACCTCTGTATTTTTCTGCATTCAGGATAGTGCCAGCATCTTTTACTTTAACAACACCCCTGTATTTTTACAGCATACAGGACAGGGACACAACACCCCTGTATTTTAACAACACCCATGTATTTTTACAGCTTACAGAACAGGGACACAGCACCGCTGTATTTTCACAGCACCCTGGTATTTTAACAACACCCCTGTGTTTTTACAGCATACAGGACAGGGCCAGCACCCCTGTATTTTAGCAACACCCCTGTATTTTTACAGCATACAAGACAGGGCCAGTGTGCCTTTATTTTTACAACACCCCTGTATATTCACAGCATACAAGACAGGGCCAGTGTGCCTTTATTTTTACAACACCCCTGTATATTCACAGCATACAGGATAGTGCCCCTGTACAGCACAGGACAGCAACACCCATGTACAGCACCCCTAACATCACAGGACACCACAGGACAGCACCCCTAACAGTACCCCTAAAGAGCACACACTCACCCCACCTGACCCCACCACCCACAGAGATACAAAGGTCTCTCTCCCTTACTCTCCAAGTCCGGTATGAAAATGGCGGCGACACGCAGCTCCTTATACAGAATCCAAAACCTGCGAGAATCCAACAGTGGAATGATGGCGATTTGCCTCGTTTTGGGATCCAAGTCTGGTGGGAAGTCCTGAGCAAGACTCGGTCCCCTGCTCGGATCGTGCAGTTCGGGGGGGTTCCGATCTCTGAGAGATCCGAACCTGCTCATCTCTACTAAAATTACATACTCCAAATATTTCCAATACAGTAATGTAAATGCTACTGCTCCCCATCTTGTCACTGACGGAGTTATATTACAGTTTCCAGGCGAAGAGCATTGCAGTTAACTGGAAATAGAGTAAAGTCAGTATATTCTCCATTTTTACATATTGCTTAAGAACTGTATTTAATACGAGATTCTTGCTGCAATGAAGTCATTCTCCAGTAGATATCTCTCATATTGTCACAGAGGACCACGGCAGAGAAAGAGACAGATTCCATTTTATCACAACCTTTACTTCAGTAATGAAAAGACAGTTTGAACTATTATACTATACTCCTGGAATCCTACGGAAGACATGAAATTATCTGATCATGTAAGTGAATGATTTATCATTCCTTTATGGCCTAAATCAAGGACTTGCTCTGTCCAATTCATCTGCTGGAAAATATGGTAATTACAGTGCAAATTAAAACTTACATCTACCCTCAGTTCAAAAATGACAGGACTGTTATAAAGTGGAACAGGTCTACAGAATGAACATGAAGTCAGAATACTTACAGGGTTTTATTTCCTGTATCTGGTACATTTTATCTACACTGCATTTCTGCTTATTAAAAACAAATAATGTCTTCAAATCATGTTTAAAGGCACCAGACTGTATATTGAAGCATTGCTTATTGCTCAATAGCGAATATTGGCCCTCATTCCGAGTTGATCGCTCGCAAGGCGATTTTAGCAGAGTTGCTCACGCTAAGCCGCCGCCTACTGGGAGTGAATCTTAGCTTCTTAAAATTGCGAACGATGTATTCGCAATATTGCGATTACACACCTCGTAGCAGTTTCTGAGTAGCTTCAGACTTACTCGGCATCTGCGATCAGTTCAGTGCTTGTCGTTCCTGGTTTGACGTCACAAACACACCCAGCGTTCGGCCAGACACTCCTCCGTTTCTCCAGCCACTCCCGCGTTTTTTCCGGAAACGGTAGCGTTTTTAGCCACACGCCCATAAAACGCCGTGTTTCCGCCCAGTAACACCCATTTCCTGTCAATCACACTACGATCGCCGGAGCGAAGAAAAAGCCGTGAGTAAAAATATTATCTTCATAGCAAAATTACTTGGCGCAGTCGCAGTGCGGACATTGCGCATGCGCACTAAGCGGAAAATCGCTGCGATGCGATGAAATTTACCGAGCGAACAACTCGGAATGAGGGCCATAATGTACAAATACAAAGGTTAAAAGATACTTGGGGGGAATTCCGAGTCATTGGGGGATATGTACTAAAGCCTTTGGAGATTGATAAAGTGGAAAGAGATAAAGCAACAACCAAGCAGCTCTCAACTGTGATTTTTCAATCACAGACTGTAAACTGACAGATAGGACCTGATTGGCTGATACTTTAACTCTCTCCACTTTATCACTCTCCAAGGCGCAGCACACCTTCCCCCAAATTAACTCATGTGAAAACAGCAATAACTATATATATATATATATATATATATATATATAAACTAGAGATGAGCGGGTTCGGTTCTCCGAGAGCCGAACCCCCCCCCCCCCCCTCCCCCGGACTTCACCTATTTTACACGGGTCCGAGGCAGCCTCGGATCTTCACGCCTTGCTCGGTTAACCCGAACGTCATCATCCCGCTGTTGGATTCTCGCGAGATTCATATTCTATATAAAGAGCCGCGCGTCACCGCCATTTTCACTCGTGCATTGGAGATTGAACAGAGAGGACGTGGCTGCGTTCTCTCCCTGAAAAGTTCTGTAATCTGTGCTCAGTGTGCTGCAAATAATCTGTGCTCAGTGTGCTGAAAATATCTACGTTCTCTGCCTGAAAACGCTCCATATCTGTGCTCAGTGTGCTGCAAATATCTGTGCTCAGTATGCTGCATTGTGGGGACTGGGGACCACCAGTATACAATTATAGTAGTACAGTACAGTAGGCCATTGCTGTATCTTGCAGCTCTGTGTCAAGTATACTATCTCTGTGCTGCATTTTCGTGAGCAGTATATAGTAGGACAGTGCAGCATTTTGGTGACCAACAGTATATAGTTGTACAGTAGGCCATTGCTGTATCTTGCAGCTCTGTGTCAAGTATACTATCTCTGTGCTGCATTATTGTGAGCAGTATATAGTAGGACAGTGCAGCATTTTGGTGACCAGCAGTATACATATAGGGGGTAATTCTGAGTTGATCGTAGCAGGAAATTTGTTAGCAGTTGGGCAAAACCATGTGCACTGCAGGGGAGGTAGATATAACATTTGCAGAGAGAGTTAGATTTGGGTGTGGTGAGTTCAATCTGCAATCTAAATTGCAGTGTAAAAATAAAGCAGCCAGTATTTACCCTGCACAGAAACAAAATAACCCACCCAAATTTAGCTCTCTCTGCCCATGTTACATCTGCCTCCATTGCAGTGCACATGGTTTTGCCCAACTGCTAAAAAATGTCCTGCTGCAATCAACTTGGAATTACCCCCATAGTTCAGTACAGTAGGCCACTGCTGTATCTTGCAGCTCTGTGTCAAGTATACTATCTCTGTGCTGCATTATTGTGAGCAGTATATAGTAGGACAGTGCAGCATTTTGGTGACCAGCAGTATACATATATAGTACAGTACAGTAGGCCATTGCTATTGATATATTACTGGCATATAATTCCACACATTAAAAAATGGAGAACAAAAATGTGGAGGGTAAAATAGGGAAAGATCAAGATCCACTTCCACCTCGTGCTGAAGCTGCTGCCACTAGTCATGGCCGAGACGATGAAATGCCATCAACGTCGTCTGCCAAGGCCGATGCCAAATGTCATAGTAGAGAGCATGTAAAATCCAAAAAACTAAAGTTCAGTAAAATGACCCAAAAATCTAATTTAAAAGCGTCTGATGAGAAGCGTAAACTTGCCAATATGCCATTTACAACATGGAGTGGCAAGGAATAGCTGAGGCCCTGGCCTATGTTCATGGCTAGTGGTTCAGCTTCACATGAGGATGGAAGCACTCATCCTCCCACTAGAAAACTGAAAAGAGTTAAGATGGCAAAAGCACAGCAAAGAACTATGCGTTCTTCTAAATCACAAATCCCCAAGAAGAGTCCAATTGTGTCGGTTGCGATGCCTGACCTTCCCAACACTGGACGGGAAATGGTGGCGCCTTCCACCATTTGCACGTCCCTGCAAGTGCTGGAAAGAGCACCCACAGTCCAGTTCCTGATAGTTAAATTGAAGATGTCACTGTTGAAGTACACCAGGATGAGGATATGGGTGTTGCTGGCGCTGAGGAGGAAATTGACAAGGAGGATTCTGATGGTGAGGTGGTTTGTTTAAGTCTGGCACCAGGGGAGACACCTGTTGTCCGGGGGACGAATATGGCCATTGACATGCCTGGTCAAATTACAAAAAAAATCACATCTTCGGTGTGGAATTATTTTAAAGAAATGCGGACAACAGGTGTCAAGCCGTGTGTTGCCTTTGTCAAGCTGTAATAAGTAGGGGTAAGGACGTTAACCACCTAGGAACATCCTCCCTTATACCTCACCTGGATCGCATTCATCAGAAGTCATTGACAAGTTCAAAAAATTTGGGTGACAGCGGAAGCAATCCACTGATAACTAAATCCCTTCCTCTTGTACCCAAGCTCCTGCAAACCACACCACCAACTCCCTCAGTGTCAATTTCCTCCTTAGACAGGAACGCCAATAGTCCTGCAGGCCATGTCACTGGCAAGTCTGACGAGTCCTCTCCTAACTGTGATTCCTCCAATGGATCCTTTAGTATAACGCCTACTGCTGCTGGTACTGCTGTTGTTGCAGCTGGGAGTCGATTGTCATCCCAGAGGGGAAGTCGGGAGACCACTTGTACTACTTTCAGCAAGCAATTGACTGTCCAACAGTCCTTTGCGAGGAAGATGAAATATCACAGCAGTCATCCTGCTGCAAAGCAGATAACTCAGGCCTTGGCAGCTTGGGTGTTGTTAAACTTGTGACTGGTATCCACCGTTAATTCACAGGAAACTAGAGAATTGCTTGAGGTACTGTGTCCCCGGTACCAAATACCATCTAGGTTCCACTTCTCTAGGCAGGTGATACTGAGAATGTACACAGACATCAGAAAAAGACTCACCAGTGTCCTAAAAAATGCAGTTGTACCCAATGTCCACTTAACCACGGACATGTGGACAAGTGGAGCAGGGCAGACTCAGGACTATGTGACTGTGACAGCCCACTGGGTAAATGTATTGCCTCCCGCAGCAACAACAGCAGCGGCAGCACCAGCAGCAGCATCTCGCAAACGCCAACTCGTTCCTATTATTATCATTATTATTATTATTATTAATATTACATTTTATTTATAAGGTGCCACATATGTTTCGCAGCGCCATACAAAGGACAGTACAGGGAGACAAAACATAGCATTACAGTAAATAAATAACAGAAGTAGAGTACAGGTAACATAGAGCACCACACATTCTCAAGACATAATACAGCTAAGATGTAAGTATTGAGGGATTGATCATCGTACTACTAGAGGCTGGTGGCCATAGATGGAGATGAGCCTTTACTTGCAGGGTAAAGATGGTCTTTGAGTAGGGGAGAGCTGTGAGTGAAATGTGTCGAGACGAGGGCTTAGATAACAAGAGGAAAGAGGGCCCTGCTCTGAAGAGCTAACAATCTAGTGGGGAGGGGCGGCAGACAGATGACAAGAGGTGCAGGCAAGCGGGAGTTAGCCTGATGGCAGTATGCAAGCAAAGCTGAGATGTTCACGACATGAGGCAGGGGGGTGGAGGCGCGGCTTCAGGACTGGGTTATGCATCGGGAGGGTATGCATTGATGAATAGGTGGGTTTTTAGTGCCCGTTTGAAGCTTTGCAAGGTCGGGGAGAGTCTAATGGAGCGGGGGAGTTTGTTCCACTGAAGGGGAGCAGCACGGGCATAGTCTTGAACACGAGCATGGAATGCAGTGACCAGGGCGGTGGAGAGGCGACGGTCATTGGTTGACCGTAGGGGGCGGGAGGGAGTATGAAGGGAGAGGAGGTTGGAGATGTAGGGAGCAGTGGAATTAGAGATGGCCTTGTATGTGAGGGTGAGGAGTTTGAAGAGGATTCTTTAGGGGAATGGGAGCCATTGCAGATTTTGGCGAAGGGGAGTGGCAGATGTGGTGCGGCGGGAGAGGAAGATAAGCCTAGCTGCAGAGTTTAGGACAGAATGGAGGGGAGCAAGATGGGTGCAAGCAAGGCCAGTGAGGAGAACATTGCAGTAGTCAAGTCGTGAGATGACCAGTGAGTGGATGATGAGTTTAGTTGTACTCTGGGAGAGATATGGCCTGATACGAGCAATGTTGTGTAGCTGGAAATGACAGGATTGTGCCAGAGCTTGGATGTGGGGTGCAAAGGAGAGGGAGGAGTCAAGACACCCAAGCAGCGGAGTTGGGGAACGGGGAGATGGTGGTGTTGTCAACAATGATAGAGATATTGGTCGGGGGTGTTGCTCTGAATGGGGGGAAGATGATGAGTTCAGTTTTGTCCATGTTGAGCTTCAGAGAGCGCTCAGACATCCAGGATGAGATTGTGGAGAGGCAGCTGGAAACCTGGGAGAGGACAGAGGGGGACAGATCAGGAGAGGAGAGGTAGAGTTGGGTGTCATCAACATAGAGGTGGTATAGAAGGCCAAAGGAGTTAATGAGCGCACCCAGGGAAGAGGTGTACAGGGAGAACAGAAGGGGTCCAAGGACAGAACCCTGAGGGACACCAACAGAAAGGATGGACGGCAGGCACTGCTTTGTATCACCGCTTTCCATAAGAGGCACACAGCTCACAACCTCTTACTGAAACTGAGGAACATCATCGCAGAATTGCTTAACCCAATTGGACTCTCCTGAGGATTTGTGACATCGGACAACGCCACCAATATTGTGCGTTTATTACATGTGGGCAAATTCCAGCACGTCCCATGTTTTGCACATACATTGAATTTGGTGGTGCAGAATTATTTAAAAAAACGACAGGGGCGTGCAAGAGATGCCGTCGGTGGCCCAAAAAAATGCGGGTCACTTTCGGCATTCTGCCACCGCGTGTCGAAGACTGGAGCACCAGCAAACACTCCTGAACCTGCCCCGCCATCATCTGAAGCAAGAGGTGGTAACAAGGTGGAATTCAACCCTCTATATGCTTCAGAGGATGGAGAAGCAGCAAAAGGCCATTCAAGCCTATACATCTGCCTACGATATAGGCAAAGGAGGGGGAATGCACCTGACTCAAGCGCAGTGGAGAATGATTTCAATGTTGTGCAAGGTTCTGCAACCCTTTGAACTTGCCACACGTGAAGTCAGTTCAGACACTGCCAGCCTGAGTAAGGTAATTCCCCTCATCACGCTTTTGCAGAAGCAGCTGGAGAGATTGAAGGAGGAGCTAAAATGGAGCGATTCCGCTAGGCATGTGGGACTTGTGGATGGAGCCCTTCATTCGCTTAACCAGGATTCACGGGTGGTCAATCTGTTGAAATCAGAGCACTACATTTTGGCCACCGTGCTCGATCCTAGATTTAAAACCTACGTTGTATCTCTCTTTCCGGCAGACACAAGTCTGCAGAGGTACTTCAAAGACCTGCTGGTGAGAAAATTGTCAAGTCAAGCGGAACGTGACCCGTCAACAGCTCCTCATTCACATTCTCCCGCAACTGGGGGTGCGAGGAAAAGGCTAAGAATTCGGAGCCCACCCGCTGGCGGTGATGCAGGGCAGTCTGGAGCGAGTGCTGACATCTGGTCCAGACTGTAGGACCTGCCAACAATTACTGACATGTCGTCTACTGTCACTGCATATGATTCCATCACAATTGAAAGAATGAGTGACAGCATCCAAGTAGGCACGTCAGACAGTCCGTACGTATACTGGCAGATAAAAGAGGCAATTTGGAGGCCCTTGCACAAACTGGCTTTATTTTACCTAAGTTGTCCCCCCTCCAGTGTGTACTCCGAAAGATGGTTTAGTGCAGCTAGTCACCTTGTCAGCAATTGACGTACGAGGTTACTTCCAGAAAATGTGGAGAAGATGATGTTCATCAAAATGAATTATAATCAATTCCTCCGTGGAGACATTCTCCAGCAATTGCCTCCAGAAAGTACACAGGGACCTGAGATGGTGGATTCCAGTGGGGATGAATTAATACTCTGTGAGGAGGGGGATGTACACAGTGAAAGGGTTGATGAATCGGACGATGAGAAGGAGGTGGACATCTTGCCTCTGTAGAGCCAGTTTATGCAAGGAGAGATTGATTGCTTCTTTTTTGGTGGGGGCCCAAACCAACCAGTCATTTCAGGCACAGTCGTGTGGCAGACCCTGTGGCTGAAATGAGGGGTTTGTTAAAGTATGCATGTCCTGTTTATACAACATAAGGGTGGGTGGGAGGGCCCAAGGAAAATTCCATCTTGCACCTATTTTTTTATTTGTTTATCTCTGCATCATGTGATGTTTGGGGCTAATTTTTTTAAGTGCCATCCTGTCTGACACTGCAGTGCCACTCCTAGATGGGCCAGGTGTTTGTGCCGCCCACTTGGGTCGCTTAGCTTAGTCATCCAGCGACCTTGGTGCAAATTTTAGGACTAAAAATAATATTGTGAGGTGTTCAGAATAGACTGGAAATGAGTGGGAATTATGGTTATTGAGGTTAATAATACTATGGGATCAAAATGACCCCCAAATTCTATGATTTAAGCTGTTTTTGAGGGGGTTTTGAAAAAACACACCCGAATCCGAAACACACCCGAATCCGACAAAAAATTTTCAGGGAGGTTTTGCCAAAACGCGTCCGAATCCAAAACACGGCCGCGGAACCGAATCCAAAACCAAAACACAAAACCCGAAAAATTTCCGGTGCACAAAGTTGATCGTAGCAGGAAATTTTTTAGCAGTTGGGCAAAACCAAGTGCACTGCAGGGGGGGCAGATATAACGTGCAGAGAGAGTTAGATTTGGGTGGTTTATTTTGTTTCTGTGCAGGGTAAATACTGGCTGCTTTATTTTTACACAGCAATTTAGATTGCAGATTGAACACACCACACCCAAATCTATCTCACTCTGCACATGTTATCTGCCTCTCCTGCAGTGCACATGGTTTTGCCCAACTGCTAAAAAATTTCCTGCTGCGATCAACTTGGAATTACCCCCATAGATATATATATATATATTTTTTTTAATTATTATTATTATTATTATTATTATTATTATTTTATATATATCCTGGTATGTGTATCTTGACCAAACATGTTGCTCAAATTGATCCAAATAGCCCCCCTCAGAGTTCCAGGACCTGGGTGACTCAGCCAAATGTTCATCTTATTTGCATAAATGAAACCGCTGAAAGTGACACAACTACACTGCTAGATTACACTGATCAATGTGATGTGCAAAATTTTTAAATCTGTTTGCAAACGAGTTTGAATCTGTGTATGAAGTGCTACCATGCAGCAGACGCAGCTTTCTCCCCCTCCAGATTCCTTTGTGCTTCATATGTGACTTTGTATGCTCTGTATGGCATATATGCTCTAGGTATCTGAAGACACATCTGTATTCTAAGAATGTCAGTAGTGGCAGAAATGGTGGGCGTAGTGGTGAGCATTACTGCCTCGCAGCCCTGAGGTCATGAGTTCAATTCCTGACCAAGGCCTTATCTGTGAGTGGAGTTTGTATGTTCTCTATGTGCTTTCATAGTTTTCCTCTGGGTGCTCTGGCTTCCTCCCACACCTCAAAAACATTGTGGCAGGGTAATTGGCTAGTGACAAAAAAATAACCCCAGTGTGTGAGTGTGTTGATACGATCGGGAATATAGATTGTAAACAGGACTGGAGCAGGGATTGAGGTGAATGACTAAATACTCTCTGCGCAGCCTAACCCTAACCCTCCCTGTGGTGCCTAACCCTAACCCCCTGTTAGGGTCTCCTGCCCTGTGCTGCCACGTCGTCATGGCAACCGGGAGACAAGTGCTAGCGGAGTAACCTGAGCACAGCTGATACTCCGGTTCGGGTCTTTTGCTGTGCAGTGGTTACAGGCTTTGTGCACGGCAGGGGATCCGGTGCTGGTTTTTGTGCTCACAGTCTGTGAGGTCTGAGTGGGGCGTGGACAGCACCTGCTATATAAACCCTCTTCTCAGGTTAAGCAGATGCTGCTGAATCTTTGTTGGTTAGTCAGTTCCTGAAAGTTAGCCAGTACTGTGTAGCTTTGTATTTGTTTGTTGCTTACTGCAAATAGGCCTTGGGATTTGGTACTACACTCTGCCAATCCAGACCTAGCAATAAGACTGGAGTCAGTCGTTTAACTTGCTGGGGTTCTTTTGCTACTCTGTGAACTTAGCAAGTTTGCGGCTGTATTCTCAGACTTGCCTGCCAAAATCCTTTCTCACTGTGCAAGGTGTTCAGGTGTCAGTTTAGTGGCAGTAAGCTGAACCAGTGCACTGCAAGTGAGGACTAGGATTGTGGAGACTCTCCTTGTGTCTATTATTCCATCTCTGACCAAGGAGTTTACTGCCACACCCGTTGGTAACCCTTTAGGGTTTTGCTGTTGCCCTTAGCAACGGCATTTCGGGTTCTCTACGTATTAAAACACAACATCTCGCTTCTTTCCATCTGAGCATTCCTAATACTAGGGAGACACCCAGTTTCTTAGCCTCTGGGCTTCTCTGTTCACTTTGTGTTGATTTTGTTACCCTATCACCTTCTGTGTACGTAATGTCATATTCCCCAGTCTGTCTGTGAGTTCATTTGTTTTGCATCCCTCTCCGTTCAGACACCAGTACATTCCTGCAGGGACTGCTGTGCATAACATATTCAGCAGCCCAATACTCCTGTTGAAATTTTGTGGGAATATGGAGCATACCCCTCAAAATACTTTGCAACAGGTGGTCGATCTGGTGCAGGTCTTGACTCGACAATTTAATGATTTGTCCATTAAAATGCACACCTCCCAGGCCGCTGGCGGAGCTCCCGCAGCAGCAGCACCTTCAGGGATTAAGGAGCCGAAAGTAAATCTCCCGGATCGTTTTTCTGGAGATCGCTCGCAGTTCTTTTGTTTCAAGGAGAGCTGCAAGCTATATTTCCAGCTTAGGCCTCAGTCTTCTGGGTCGGAGATTCAGCGGGTGGGCATAGTGATTTCCTTGCTACAAGGAGACCCACAGGTCTGGGCATATGGGTTGCAGCCTGACTGTCCGTCCTTAAAAGTGTTGATGCTTTTTTTACGGCACTGGGCATGTTGTATGATGACCCTGACAAGACGGCCTCAGCCGAGGCTCAGATTTCGATCCTTAAGCAAGGGCGAAGGCCAGTTGAGGTTTACTGTACGGAGTTTCGGAGGTTGGCCCATGATACCCAGTGGAATGACCCAGCCCTGAGACACCAGTACCGAAGAGGTCTTTCTAACCAGATAAAAGACCAACTGGTACAATATCCCTTGCCTGATAGCTTGGATCAGCTCATGCAGTTATCCATCCGGGTGGATAGACGGCTGAGAGAGCGTAGGCTTGAAAGGGAGACCGAGGTTTCTTTCTTTCCCAAGGGAACCTCAGACTCTGAGGAATTTTCCGAGGAGCCTATGCAGATTGGGGCTACCCGCCTCTCCTCGTGTGAGAAGACGATGAGGAGACAGCAGGGGTTGTGTTTGTACTGTGGGAATAAAGGTCATGTGGTAGTATCATGCCCAGAAAAGCCGGAAAACTTCAGGGCCTGAGGGTGATGGGAAATATCCTGTCAGGCCAGAAGTCAGAATTTCCCAAGAAGACTTTTATCATTCCAGTGACCTTGAAGATCCTCGGTCAAACTGTCAAGACTGAGGCCTTTGTGAACAGTGGGGCCGACGGGGTTTTTATGGACCGCCAATTCGCCCTGAAACACTCTGTTCCCTTAGTACCCTTGGCATCGGAAATTGAGATCTGTGGGTTAAACGGGGAACCATTATCCCAGGGTAAAATTACCTCTTGCACTAGAAAGATTTCTTTGTTTATTGGAGCCACACACTCTGAAAAATTGTCCTTTTATGTAACTGTCTGTACTTTTGCCCCATTGGTGTTGGGGTTACCCTGGTTAAGGGCCCACAATCCTCAATTTGACTGGGTCTCTGGGGAGATTCTTAGTTGGGGCACTGATTGTTTCAGGAGTTGCTTGAGCCTTCCAGTCAGGCTTTCGCAGCTAAGTTTGCCAGGATTGCCAGGATGTTATGCAGATTTTGCGGACGTGTTCTCCAAAAAAGTTGCAGAGGTACTACCTCCCCATCGCCCCTATGACTGTGCCATTGATTTGTTGCGAATGCTAAGCTTCCCAAGAGCAGGTTGTACTCCCTGTCACGTCCTGAGACTCAGGCTATGGCAGAGTACATTCAGGAGAACTTGGCTAAGGGATTTAGCAGACCTTCACAGTCTCCAGTTGGGTCGGGGTTCTTCTTCGTGGGTAAAAAGGACGGTTCGTTGCGACCCTGCATCGACTTCAGGGAATTGAACCGTATCACGATTAAAAACTCATACCCACTGCCTCTCATTTCGGTCTTGTTTGACCAGCTTCGTACTGCCACCATTTTTTCTAAGATTGACCTACACGGTGCGTACAATCTAATCCGAATAAGAGAGGGGGATGAATGGAAGACTGCCTTTAATACCCACTCAGGGCATTATGAATATTTGGTGATGCCTTTTGGGCTCTGTAATGCCCCGGCAGTCTTCCAGGATTTCATGAACGATGTGCTCAGGGAATATTTGGATAGATTCTTAGTTGTATACTTAGATGACATCCTAATCTTCTCCCATTCCCTGGAGGAACATCGGAAGCATGTACGCTTAGTCCTCCAGAAACTCAGAGACCACCGGCTTGGGGCGAAGATGGAGAAGTGCGAATTTGAAGTTCAGCAAATCGCATTTCTAGGATATATTATCTCCCCAGAAGGTTTCCAAATGGAGGGTTCCAAGGTACAGGCAGTCCTGGATTGGGTGCAGCCCACTAGTTTGAATGCGCTTCAGCGTTTCCTGGGCTTTGCAAATTTTTATAGACGATTTATCGCTGGATTTTCGTCTTTAGTGGCGCCCTTGGTGGCACTCACTAAGAATGGGGCGGATGTTGCTCACTGGTCTTGTGAGGCCAAAGCGGCTTTTGCCCGTCTCAAAAGGGCATTTGTCTCGGCCAAGGTGCTGCGACACCCAGATCCAGAGCGTCCTTTTGTGGTGGAGGTGGATGCCTCTGAGATGGGTATTGGGGCAGTGTTCTCTCAGATGGGAGTGTCTGATAATCGCCTTCATCCCTGTGCTTACTTTTCCCGTAAATTTTCGCCTGCCGAGATGAATTATGACGTGGGTAACCGGGAATTGTTGGCTATTAAGGATGCACTCGAGGAGTGGAGACACTGGCTTGAGGGGGCTAAGTTTGTGGTCTCAATTCTCACCGACCATAAGAATTTGGCATATTTAGAGTCAGCGAAGCGTCTCAATGCCAGGCAGGCACGATGGGCTTTGTTTTTTGCTCGCTTTAATTTTTTGATAACATATCGCCCTGGGTCAAAAAACATCAAGGCTGATGCGCTGTCGCGGAGTTTTGCTCCAATCCTGGAGACCACCGAGGAGCCATTGCCCATTGTGTCCCCATCATGTATTAAAGTGGGCATTACCCAGGACCTCTTGTCATTAGTCCTTAGAGCACAGGAGCAGGCTCCTCCAGACCTTCCGGTAGGTCTTTTGTTTGTGCCTCCTAGGTTAAGACAGCGAGTGTTCCTGGAATTCCATGCCAAGAAGTCGGCAGGTCACCCGGGTATTGCCAGAACTCGGGAGTTGCTATCTAGGGCGGTGTGGTGGCCCTCGGTGGCTAAGGATGTGGATCAGTGGGTTCGGGCATGTGACATCTGTGCCCGAAATAAGACTCCTAGAGGGGTTCCTGTTGGCCCATTACATCCACTCTCTATTCCATCTAAGCCATGGACCCACATTTCAATGGATTTTGTGGTGGACTTGCCCAAATCCTCGGGGATGACAGCCATCTGGGTTGTCGTTGACAGGTTTTCGAAGATGGCGCACTTCGTTCCACTGGTTGGGCTGCCATCGGCCAGGCGCCTGTCTGAATTATTTATGCTGCATGTTGTGCGCCTCCACGGGTTGCCACTTGATGTAGTCTCTGACCGCGGATCCCAGTTTGTGGCCAAATTCTGGAGGGCATTCTGTTCCGATCTCCAGATTTCTGTCAGCTTGTCGTCAGGCTACCATCCGCAGTCTAATGGGCAGACTGAAAGGGTGAACCAGTCCTTGGAGCAGTTCCTCAGGTGTTATGTCTCCAAGTGTCAGACTGACTGGGTTGCTCATCTGTCCATGGCGGAGTTTGCCTATAACAACGCGGCTCACTCTGCTACAGGGATCTCTCCCTTCCTTTGTGTGTATGGGCATCATCCTAAGGCCAATTATTTTGACCCCCTGGACTCCACGCCTGGTGGTTCCTCTGTGGTTTCGGTCCTTAGGGGTATTTGGAGGAAAGTGAAGAAAGCCCTTGTGTCTGTGTCATTAGTGACCAAAAGGGTTTTTGATAAGCAGAAAAGACCCTGCAGCTTCAAATTAGGAGACTTCGTCTGGTTGTCTACCAAGAATTTGAAGTTGAGACAGCCATCTCATAAGTTAGGCCCCCGGTTCATCGGCCCTTATAAGATCACTAGGGTTATCAATCCGGTGGCATTTCAGTTAGATCTGCCCCGTTCTTTGGGTATCAATAAAACATTTCATTGTTCCCTTTTAAAACAGGCGATTAGTAATCCTTCTTCCAGTGGAAGACCTTCTCCTCTTCTGATACGTGGCCAGAGGGAGTTTGTTGTTGAAAGGATTCTTGACTCCAAGATGGTTCGGGGTCGGCTGTCATTTTTGGTGCACTGGAAGGGGTATGGCCCGGAGGAGCTGTCGTGGGTGCGCAGTTGTGATCTTCATGCCCCCAGACTGATACGCTCTTTCTTCTCGCAGTTCCCCGATAAACCCGGTGGTAGGGGTTCTTTGACCCCTCGTCAGAGGGGGGGTACTGTTAGGGTCTCCTGCCCTGTGCTGCCACGTCATCATGGCAACCGGGAGACAAGTGCTAGCGGAGTAACCTGAGCGCAGCTGATACTCCGGTTCGGGTGTTTTGCTGTGCAGTGGTTACAGGCTTTGTGCACGGCAGGGGATCCGGTGCTGGTTTTTGTGCTCACAGTCTGTGAGGTCTGAGTGGGGCGTGGACAGCACCTGCTATATAAACCCTCTTCTCAGGTTAAGCAGATGCTGCTGAATCTTTGTTGGTTAGTCAGTTCCTGAAAGTTAGCCAGTACTGTGTAGCTTTGTATTTGTTTGTTGCTTACTGCAAATAGGCCTTGGGATTTGGTACTACACTCTGCCAATCCAGACCTAGCAGTAAGACTGGAGTCAGTCATTTAACTTGCTGGGGTTCTTTTGCTACTCTGTGAACTTAGCAAGTTTGCGGCTGTATTCTCAGACTTGCCTGCCAAAATCCTTTCTCACTGTGCAAGGTGTTCAGGTGTCAGTTTAGTGGCAGTAAGCTGAACCAGTGCACTGCAAGTGAGGACTAGGATTGTGGAGACTCTCCTTGT
This sequence comes from Pseudophryne corroboree, assembly GCF_028390025.1. Taxonomy (NCBI): domain Eukaryota; kingdom Metazoa; phylum Chordata; class Amphibia; order Anura; family Myobatrachidae; genus Pseudophryne; species Pseudophryne corroboree. The sequence goes on from NC_086448.1 coordinate 41,974,854, forward strand.
GTCTATTATTCCATTTCTGACCAAGGAGTTTACTGCCACACCCGTTGGTAACCCTTTAGGGTTTTGCTGTTGCCCTTAGCGACGGCATTTCGGGTTCTCTACGTATTAAAACACAACATCTCGCTTCTTTCCATCTGAGCATTCCTAATACTAGGGAGACACCCAGTTTCTTAGCCTCTGGGCTTCTCTGTTCACTTTGTGTTGATTTTGTTACCCTATCACCTTCTGTGTACGTAATGTCATATTCCCCAGTCTGTCTGTGAGTTCATTTGTTTTGCATCCCTCTCCGTTCAGACACCAGTACATTCCTGCAGGCACTGGTGTGCATAACACCCCCCTTCTGGCAGCCTAACCCGTCCCACACACACAGCCTAACCCTTACCTTCACCCGCAACCTAAACTCCCCACCTCCACCCCCAATGGCTTACCAGTGTGGAATCCCAGCAGACGTTTCTTAAGGATGCCAGCGCCAACATTTTCATCCATGTCGGGATCCTGGTGTCAGTATTCTGAGCAGTGTCGATGTTCCGTCGTCGGTATTCTGATTGCCGGGATCCCGAATTCCAGGATCCTGAGCTCTCTCTGTGGTAAAAATGAGATTATCACTTGTTAAAGAAAGAATGACATCTACAGTATCACTGAAATAAAACATATCATATGGCATAATGCCACTCATCTCTCCTCAGTTTCTCAGTGGTGCGGGTTGCCCCTATAATGACATCACATGTTTAGTGGTGGGGCCAGATAGGACGTAGTGTCGCCCTCTATGGCCTGCATATGGTCCTGGTGCACATCTGGATGCTTCTTGAACTGTATCCAACTTTAGGGAACATTTACTAAGCAGTGATAAGAGCGGAGTAGTGAGCCAGTGGAGACATTTCCCCATCAACCAATCAGCAGCTCTGTATCATTTTATAGTATGCAAATTATAGATGTTACTTCAGTGCTGATTGGTTGCCATGGGCAACTTCTCCACTGGCTCACGTCTCCGCTCTTATCACTGCTTAGTAAATGTACCCCTTTAATAGGCTATTTGCAGCTTTCCACACTGTATATGTTGTTTGTTTTTGCTGAGGATGCAATGTGTTGTTGTTTCTGGCGGATTTAGGAGTGAGACCGCCCCTAGGCACAACAGTACCAGCTCCCATCCTTCTTTTATCATTTTCATTGATTGGTTATAAGCCCTCATTTGATGATAGCCAATTTAATTGAATAATAAAAATGCCACTATAACTTTTATTTTATTTTAATTACTGTATGTATACATATTTGCTAAGCAAGACAACTCAGAGGGGTAGTATGTGTATGTCCGAACCATTTACACTCCATTCAAGATGGCCTATGGTACGGTCCTGTGGAAATATTTAGCAGTTACTGGTACATTTTAGCCTGACACAGCGACGGACTAGGGCCTCGATTCGGCCCTGGCATTTGTGAACGCACGGGGAGCACGTGCGCGTCACAGGAGGTGCGCCGCACAACGTATGGGGGCGTGTCGTGAGTCATGGGGTCGTGGACTCGTGGAACGCCCCTATTACCATGGCGAAGGTTGCTGGGGGGGCGAGACCATGGAACCAGAGAGCCGGAGGCTGCGCTGCGCACTCCCTTCCCGGCTCTCTGAGCGAACGATTCGGCCCATCGGCCCTTCTGGCATGTGCCAAAAGTGCCAGATGGCCAGTCCGGCTATGGCCTGACAGTACCAACAGAAGCCTTCAAGTGTCGTTACCAAACAAGGTACGTGCCTCACATGCCTAATGGGAAATTCACCACTGCTCAGCACCCAATTCTGATTTACATAAACTGATTTAATTCTACTGTACACAAATTCAAAGAGATTGTACCCCAGGTACAAAATATGCACAAATGATGATGACCATAAACATCAGCTAGATGCTTCTCATTAGCTTTCTGATGATTGATTCTAGGTCCTCTCTGTGTTTAATTTGCTTCTGCACAACCAGGTGCTTTAAAAACGGAGGGTCTATTATAAGCTAGCACTCTGGTGCAGTATAGATGAATCCCATGAACTTATAGTTTATATTGTGAAAAGCAGATTTTTGTATTGCTGTATAATATTGTATACTATGTAGAGATGCATGCAGCCCATTGTGTTTTAGTCTTGGTTCTAAATCGTCGTCGTGTTATGATGATTTTGCAAACCACCCTCAATTGTTTTGTCTTCGATTTTGGATATGGGTTTCTTTAAAAATTGATAAACATGCATAAAAACAGCTAAAATCATGTAACTTTGACGTGTTTTTGTTCCAATACTATTATTAACATCAATAACACTATTTTCCTTTCCTTTATAGTCAATTTTGCCCACCTTGCTGTCTCCTGGGTGAATTGGCACCTGAAATCACAAGGGAGGAGCTTATGTGCAGTCAAAATCCCCAGATTCATTTTTAAAATCTGAGTTCCAAGCTCGAGGGAAGACCCGACTCAGGGGGTAATTCCAAGTTGATCGCAGCAGGATTTTTGATAGCAACTGGGCAAAACCATGTGCACTGCAGGGGAGGCAGATATAACATGTGCAGAGAGAGTTAGATTTGGGTGTGGTGTGTTCAATCTGCAATCTAATTTGCAGTGTAAAAATAAAGCAGCCAGTATTTACCCTGCACAGAAATGAAATAACCCACCCAAATCTTAATCTTTCTGCACATGTTATATCTGCCTCCCCTGCAGTGCACATGGTTTTGCCCAGTTGCTATCAAAAATCCTACTGCGATCAACTTGGAATTACCCCCTCAGTTCTCCTCAGATCCCCAGTGATCGGGTGTGTTCGGTTTTCAACAAACACGAACCGCTCCTCTCTAGCACTACGAGCAATAATATTATACTGTACATTGTCATTTTCTATTTTAATCAATCTTTAACCGGATATATTTCTATTAGGGGACAGTTGTTTAAAAACGAACTGTAAATGGAATGTAAACTCGCTCAATTTTGTTTTTATACATTTTTGTCTGTTTTTCAATTTGAAATTCAAATTTGAAACTGCAATTTTACAATGACACTACTTACTATAGATAACCCCACATGGGTGAATTTCCTGCACTTTGTTAACTGAAGACCTCAAATGCTAAATCCATTGAATTTCCATTTGCACTAATTGCCTTTGCTAATCTGTAAATCACCGATTGTTGTTGGAGAGCGTGTTAGTGCTTTTGTGCTATTTGTACTGTTAATTTATTATTTATTTCAGGCGTCTTTTTTGATGAAAGGAAAATAAAGCCGCGAATGAATGATTTATATCAGCTTGCGACCCTGAATTCGGTAAACACAGATTTCAGTATGAGCTGAGTCCAGAACGGTAGGCCTGGGTAACTAAGATAAGGTAACACAATCTGCCATGTGATGAGTGATCAATTATATTTCAGTGTTTTACTTTGTGTGACGGTAACCGTGAGTTTGTGTGAGTCAGGTAATATCATGCGGCTTTATGTTCATGCTCTATCAAGTGGAATAATGTGAAAAAACACAGAAATGCCCCCTTATGTAAAATAGTTAGTAAAAGGGAAAATAATGTGAAAGTATTTGTAGCTCAGTAACCATTGTTTTACAGAAAGTGAATTTGTACAATAGGAAATACTTGATTTTTCCACAGCAAAGAATATTCTTAATTTATATGGTTTCTTAAACTCTTTATTGATCAGCCATAGGTTACATGCATTCACTTACCTTTTTACAGGTGTCATTTTACAGAGTATATATATTTTTTTTAAACTTGATAATTGTTACTTATTATTGTAGATGCACGCGATATTATGTGTACTTCATGTGTGTGGTCTCTCTCTCTCTCTCTCTCTCTCTCTCTCTCTCTCTCTATATATATATATATATATACACATATAAATGTATGTACTGTATGTGTGTATGTATGTATGTTCCAGCATAACTCTGGAATGCCTGGGGCAATTTACACCATATGACTTACAATCTGGAAATAAATACTGTTGGGGTAAGACACCCCTAGCGGTGGGGGTGGGAAGGGAGTGACATATAAAAATCCATAGTTTTCGGGGGTCACGGAGATGAATATCGACACTTCCGATGCCGTTTAAGTCCAAGTTCAGGCCCGATCAGCATGGGGGGTGAGAAGGGGTGAACAATTTTTTTCCAAAATGACCATTAGTGTCAAATCCATAACTTTCTGGGTTGCTAAGCTGACCGCATTTTGAATGAAACATTGCCAAACCTATATTAACTCTTAAATGCATTAAAAGAAAAGCTTGATAGTCAGCAACTGCTTATCTGCTGTGTAAAGAGCGCCGACAGCTCTCCCAGTAACCTTAAGTGTTGTGCGACAATCTTCATCTTTTTACCTCAAAGGAGGAGCCCTAAGGAGAGTGAGAAGCTAAGCAAGGAGACCTAGGGCCCTTTGGAATAGAGTCAGCCTATCCCTGCAAACCTTTCATCCCAGCAGTTGCAGCACTGAGCAGGGCAGCATCAGATGCGGGACGGGGCAGAGAAGGAGGCGGATTATTCTCCTCAGCACCAGCAGTTACAGCACTGAGCAGGGCAGCATCAGAGGCAGGATGAGGCAGAGAAGGAGGCGGATTATTCTCCTCAGCACTAGAGATGAGCGCCTGAAATTTTTCGGGTTTTGTGTTTTGGTTTTGGGTTCGGTTCCGCGGCCGTGTTTTGGGTTCGACCGCGTTTTGGCAAAACCTCACCGAATTTTTTTTGTCGGATTCGGGTGTGTTTTGGATTCGGGTGTTTTTTTTAAAAAACACTAAAAAACAGCTTAAATCATAGAATTTGGGGGTCATTTTGATCCCATATTATTATTAACCTCAAAAACCATAATTTCCACTCATTTTCAGTCTATTCTGAATACCTCACACCTCACAATATTATTTTTAGTCCTAAAATTTGCACCAAGGTCGCTGGATGACTAAGCTAAGCGACACTAGTGGCCGACACAAACACCTGGCCCATCTAGGAGTGGCACTGCAGTGTCACGCAGGATGTCCCTTCCAAAAAACCCTCCCCAATCAGCACATGACGCAAAGAAAAAAAGATGCGCAATGAGGTAGCTGACTGTGTGAGTAAGATAAGCGACCCTAGTGGCCGACACAAACACCGGGCCCATTTAGGAGTGGCACTGCAGTGTCACGCAGGATGTCCCTTCCAAAAAACCCTCCCCAATCAGCACATGACGCAAAGAAAAAAAGAGGCGCAATGAGGTAGCTGACTGTGTGAGTAAGATTAGCGACCCTAGTGGCCGACACAAACACCGGGCCCATTTAGGAGTGGCACTGCAGTGTCACGCAGGATGTCCCTTCCAAAAAACCCTCCCCAATCAGCACATGACGCAAAGAAAAAAAGAGGCGCAATGAGGTAGCTGACTGTGTGAGTAAGATTAGCGACCCTAGTGGCCGACACAAACACCGGGCCCATTTAGGAGTGGCACTGCAGTGTCACGCAGGATGTCCCTTCCAAAAAACCCTCCCCAATCAGCACATGACGCAAAGAAAAAAAGAGGCGCAATGAGGTAGCTGACTGTGTGAGTAAGATTAGCGACCCTAGTGGCCGACACAAACACCGGGCCCATTTAGGAGTGGCACTGCAGTGTCACGCAGGATGTCCCTTCCAAAAAACCCTCCCCAATCAGCACATGACGCAAAGAAAAAAAGAGGCGCAATGAGGTAGCTGACTGTGTGAGTAAGATTAGCGACCCTAGTGGCCGACACAAACACCGGGCCCATTTAGGAGTGGCACTGCAGTGTCACGCAGGATGTCCCTTCCAAAAAACCCTCCCCAAACAGCACATGACGCAAAGAAAAAGAAAAGAAAAAAGAGGTGCAAGATGGAATTGTCCTTTGGCCCTCCCACCCACCCTTATGTTGTATAAACAAAACAGGACATGCACACTTTAACCAACCCATCATTTCAGTGACAGGGTCTGCCACACGACTGTGACTGATATGACGGGTTGGTTTGGACCCCCCCCAAAAAAGAAGCAATTAATCTCTCCTTGCACAAACTGGCTCTACAGAGGCAAGATGTCCACCTCATCATCACCCTCCGATATATCACCGTCTACATCCCCCTCCTCACAGATTATCAATTCGTCCCCACTGGAATCCACCATCTCAGCTCCCTGTGTACTTTGTGGAGGCAATTGCTGCTGGTCAATGTCTCCGCGGAGGAATTGATTATAATTCATTTTAATGAACATCATCTTCTCCACATTTTCTGGATGTAACCTCGTACGCCGATTGCTGACAAGGTGAGCGGCGGCACTAAACACTCTTTCGGAGTACACACTTGTGGGAGGGCAACTTAGGTAGAATAAAGCCAGTTTGTGCAATGGCCTCCAAATTGCCTCTTTTTCCTGCCAGTATAAGTATGGACTGTGTGACGTGCCTACTTGGATGCGGTCACTCATATAATCCTCCACCATTCTTTCAATGGTGAGAGAATCATATGCAGTGACAGTAGACGACATGTCCGTAATCGTTGTCAGGTCCTTCAGTCCGGACCAGATGTCAGCATCAGCAGTCGCTCCAGACTGCCCTGCATCACCGCCAGCGGGTGGGCTCGGAATTCTGAGCCTTTTCCTCGCACCCCCAGTTGCGGGAGAATGTGAAGGAGGAGATGTTGACAGGTCGCGTTCCGCTTGACTTGACAATTTTCTCACCAGCAGGTCTTTTAACCCCAGCAGACTTGTGTCTGCCGGAAAGAGAGATCCAAGGTAGGCTTTAAATCTAGGATCGAGCACGGTGGCCAAAATGTAGTGCTCTGATTTCAACAGATTGACCACCCGTGAATCCTTGTTAAGCGAATTAAGGGCTCCATCCACAAGTCCCACATGCCTAGCGGAATCGCTCCGTGTTAGCTCCTCCTTCAATGTCTCCAGCTTCTTCTGCAAAAGCCTGATGAGGGGAATGACCTGACTCAGGCTGGCAGTGTCTGAACTGACTTCACGTGTGGCAAGTTCAAAGGGCATCAGAACCTTGCACAACGTTGAAATCATTCTCCACTGCGCTTGAGACAGGTGCATTCCACCTCCTATATCGTGCTCAATTGTATAGGCTTGAATGGCCTTTTGCTGCTCCTCCAACCTCTGAAGCATATAGAGGGTTGAATTCCACCTCGTTACCACTTCTTGCTTCAGATGATGGCAGGGCAGGTTCAGTAGTTTTTGGTGGTGCTCCAGTCTTCTGTACGTGGTGCCTGTACGCCGAAAGTGTCCCGCAATTTTTCTGGCCACCGACAGCATCTCTTGCACGCCCCTGTCGTTTTTTAAATAATTCTGCACCACCAAATTCAAGGTATGTGCAAAACATGGGACGTGCTGGAATTTGCCCATATTTAATGCACACACAATATTGCTGGCGTTGTCCGATGCCACAAATCCACAGGAGAGTCCAATTGGGGTAAGCCATTCCGCGATGATCTTCCTCAGTTGCCGTAAGAGGTTTTCAGCTGTGTGCGTATTCTGGAAACCGGTGATACAAAGCGTAGCCTGCCTAGGAAAGAGTTGGCGTTTGCGAGATGCTGCTACTGGTGCCGCCGCTGCTGTTCTTGCGGCGGGAGTCCATACATCTACCCAGTGGGCTGTCACAGTCATATAGTCCTGACCCTGCCCTGCTCCACTTGTCCACATGTCCGTGGTTAAGTGGACATTGGGTACAACTGCATTTTTTAGGACACTGGTGAGTCTTTTTCTGACGTCCGTGTACATTCTCGGTATCACCTGCCTAGAGAAGTGGAACCTAGATGGTATTTGGTAACGGGGGCACACTGCCTCAATAAATTGTCTAGTTCCCTGTGAACTAACGGCGGATACCGGACGCACGTCTAACACCAACATAGTTGTCAAGGCCTCAGTTATCCGCTTTGCAGCAGGATGACTGCTGTGATATTTCATCTTCCTCGCAAAGGACTGTTGAACAGTCAATTGCTTACTGGAAGTAGTACAAGTGGGCTTACGACTTCCCCTCTGGGATGACCATCGACTCCCAGCAGCAACAACAGCCCAGCAGCAGTAGGCGTTACACGCAAGGATGCATCGGAGGAATCCCAGGCAGGAGAGGACTCGTCAGAATTGCCAGTGACATTGCCTGCAGGACTATTGGCATTCCTGGGGAAGGAGGAAATTGACACTGAGGGAGTTGGTGGGGTGGTTTGCGTGAGCTTGGTTACAAGAGGAAGGGATTTACTGGTCAGTGGACTGCTTCCGCTGTCACCCAAAGTTTTTGAACTTGTCACTGACTTATTATGAATGCGCTGCAGGTGACGTATAAGGGAGGATGTTCCGAGGTGGTTAACGTCCTTACCCCTACTTATTATAGCTTGACAAAGGGAACACACGGCTTGACACCTGTTGTCCGCATTTCTGTTGAAATAGTTCCACACCGAAGAGCTGATTTTTTTGGTATTTTCACCAGGCATGTCAACGGCCATATTCCTCCCACGGACAACAGGTGTCTCCCCGGGTGCCTGACTTAAACAAACCACCTCACCATCAGAATCCTCCTGGTCAATTTCCTCCCCAGCGCCAGCAACACCCATATCCTCCTCATCCTGGTGTACTTCAACACTGACATCTTCAATCTGACTATCAGGAACTGGACTGCGGGTGCTCCTTCCAGCACTTGCAGGGGGCGTGCAAATGGTGGAAGGCGCATGCTCTTCACGTCCAGTGTTGGGAAGGTCAGGCATCGCAACCGACACAATTGGACTCTCCTTGTGGATTTGGGATTTCGAAGAACGCACAGTTCTTTGCGGTGCTACTGCTTTTGCCAGCTTGAGTCTTTTCATTTTTCTAGCGAGAGGCTGAGTGCCTCCATCCTCATGTGAAGCTGAACCACTAGCCATGAACATAGGCCAGGGCCTCAGCCGTTCCTTGCCACTCCGTGTGGTAAATGGCATATTGGCAAGTTTACGCTTCTCCTCCGACAATTTTATTTTAGGTTTTGGAGTCCTTTTTTTACTGATATTTGGTGTTTTGGATTTGACATGCTCTGTACTATGACATTGGGCATCGGCCTTGGCAGACGACGTTGCTGGCATTTCATCGTCTCGGCCATGACTAGTGGCAGCAGCTTCAGCACGAGGTGGAAGTGGATCTTGACCTTTCCCTAATTTTGGAACCTCAACATTTTTGTTCTCCATATTTTAATAGGCACAACTAAAAGGCACCTCAGGTAAACAATGGAGATGGATGGATACTAGTATACAATTATGGACGGACTGCCGAGTGCCGACGCAGAGGTAGCTACAGCCGTGAACTACCGTACTGTGTCTGCTGCTAATATAGACTGGTTGATAAAGAGATGTCGTAGTATGTATGTATGAAGAAGAAAGAAAAAAAAACCACGGTTAGGTGGTATACAATTATGGACGGACTGCCGAGTGCCGACACAGAGGTAGCCACAGCCGTGAACTACCGTACTGTACTGTGTCTGCTGCTAATATAGACTGGTTGATAAAGAGATGTCGTAGTATGTATGTATAAAGAAGAAAGAAAAAAAAAACCACGGTTAGGTGGTATACAATTATGGACGGACTGCCGAGTGCCGACACAGAGGTAGCCACAGCCGTGAACTACCGTACTGTACTGTGTCTGCTGCTAATATAGACTGGTTGATAAAGAGATGTCGTAGTATGTATGTATGAAGAAGAAAGAAAAAAAAACCACGGTTAGGTGGTATACAATTATGGACGGACTGCCGAGTGCCGACACAGAGGTAGCCACAGCCGTGAACTACCGTACTGTACTGTGTCTGCTGCTAATATAGACTGGTTGATAAAGAGATGTAGTAGTATGTATGTATAAAGAAGAAAGAAAAAAAAACCACGGGTAGGTGGTATACAATTATGGACGGACTGCCGAGTGCCGACACAGAGGTAGCCACAGCCGTGAACTACCGTACTGTACTGTGTCTGCTGCTAATATAGACTGGTTGATAAAGAGATGTCGTAGTATGTATGTATAAAGAAGAAAGAAAAAAAACCACGGTTAGGTGGTATACAATTATGGACGGACTGCCGAGTGCCGACACAGAGGTAGCCACAGCCGTGAACTACCGTACTGTACTGTGTCTGCTGCTAATATAGACTGGTTGATAAAGAGATGTCGTAGTATGTATGTATGAAGAAGAAAGAAAAAAAAACCACGGTTAGGTGGTATACAATTATGGACGGACTGCCGAGTGCCGACACAGAGGTAGCCACAGCCGTGAACTACCGTACTGTACTGTGTCTGCTGCTAATATAGACTGGTTGATAAAGAGATGTAGTAGTATGTATGTATAAAGAAGAAAGAAAAAAAAACCACGGGTAGGTGGTATACAATTATGGACGGACTGCCGAGTGCCGACACAGAGGTAGCCACAGCCGTGAACTACCGTACTGTACTGTGTCTGCTGCTAATATAGACTGGTTGATAAAGAGATGTCGTAGTATGTATGTATGAAGAAGAAAGAAAAAAAAACCACGGTTAGGTGGTATACAATTATGGACGGACTGCCGAGTGCCGACACAGAGGTAGCCACAGCCGTGAACTACCGTACTGTACTGTGTCTGCTGCTAATATAGACTGGTTGATAAAGAGATGTCATAGTATGTATGTATAAAGAAGAAAGAAAAAAAAACCACGTTTAGGTGGTATACAATTATGGACGGACTGCCGAGTGCCGACACAGAGGTAGCCACAGCCGTGAACTACCGTACTGTACATTGTCTTCTGCTAATATAGACTGGTTGATAAAGAGATGTCGTAGTATGTATGTATGAAGAAGAAAGAAAAAAAAACCACGGTTAGGTGGTATACAATTATGGACGGACTGCCGAGTGCCGACACAGAGGTAGCCACAGCCGTGAACTACCGTACTGTACTGTGTCTGCTGCTAATATAGACTGGTTGATAAAGAGATGTCGTAGTATGTATGTATAAAGAAGAAAGAAAAAAAAACCACGGTTAGGTGGTATACAATTATGGACGGACTGCCGAGTGCCGACACAGAGGTAGCCACAGCCGTGAACTACCGTACTGTACTGTGTCTGCTGCTAATATAGACTGGTTGATAAAGAGATGTAGTAGTATGTATGTATAAAGAAGAAAGAAAAAAAAACCACGGGTAGGTGGTATACAATTATGGATGGACTGCCGAGTGCCGACACAGAGGTAGCTACAGCCGTGAACTACCGTACTGTGTCTGCTGCGACTGGATGATAAATAATGATATAAAAATATATATATATATCACTACTGCAGCCGGACAGGTATATATATTATATAATGACGGACCTGCTGGACACTGTCTGTCAGCAGAATGAGTTTTTTATAGAATAAAAAAAAAACACCACACAAGTGAAGTCACACGACGAGTGTTTAACTTTTTCAGGCAATCACAATATAGTATACTACTAACTATACTGGTGGTCAGTGTGGTCAGGTCACTGGTCAGTCACACTGGCAGTGGCACTCCTGCAGCAAAAGTGTGCACTGTTTAATTTTAATATAATATGTACTCCTGGCTCCTGCTATAACCTATAACTGGCACTGCAGTGCTCCCCAGTCTCCCCCACAATTATAAGCTGTGTGAGCTGAGCACAGTCAGATATATAATATATACATAGATGATGCAGCACACTGGGCTGAGCAGTGCACACAGATATGGTATGTGACTGTCTTGTACTCCTGGCTCCTGCTATAACCTATAACTGGCACTGCAGTGCTCCCCAGTCTCCCCCACAATTATAAGCTGTGTGAGCTGAGCACAGTCAGATATATAATATATACATAGATGATGCAGGCATGCAGCACACTGGGCTGAGCAGTGCACACAGATATGGTATGTGACTGAGTCACTGTGTGTACCGTTTTTTTCAGGCAGAGAACGGATATGTTAAATAAAACAACTGCACTGCTGGTGGTCACTGTGGTCAGTCACTAAACTCTGCACTCTCTTCTACAGTATCAGCCTCAGGTCAATCTCTCTCTCTCTCTCTCTCCTAATCTAAATGGAGAGGACTCCAGCCACGTCCTCTCCCTATCAATCTCAATGCACGTGTGAAAATGGCGGCGACGCGCGGCTCCTTATATAGAATCCGAGTCTCGCGAGAATCCGACAGCGTCATGATGACGTTCGGGCGCGCTCGGGTTAACCGAGCAAGGCGGGAATATCCGAGTCGCTCGGACCCGTGAAAAAAAACATGAAGTTCGTGCGGGTTCGGATTCAGAGAAACCGAACCCGCTCATCTCTACTCAGCACCAGCAGTTACAGCACTGAGCAGGGCAGCATCAGATGCGGGACGGGGCAGAGAAGGAGGCGGATTATTCTCCTCAGCACCAGCAGTTACAGCACTGAGCAGGGCAGCATCAGAGGCAGGAAGGGGCAGAGAATGAGGCGGATTATTTTCCTCAGCACCAGCAGTTACAGCACTGAGCAGGGCAGCATCAGACGCGGGACGGGGCAGAGAAGGATGCAGATTATTCTTAGCACCAGCATTTACAGCACTGAGCAGGGCAGCATCAGAGGTGGGATGGGGCAGAGAAGGAGGCGGATTATTCTCCTCAGTACCAGCATTTACAGCACTGAGCAGGGCAGCATCAGAGCTGGGACGGGGCAAAGGATGCAGATAATTCTCCTTAGCACCAGCATTTACAGCACTGAGCAGGGCAGCATCAGAGGCAGGACGGGGCAGAGAAGAACGCGGATTATTTTCCTCAGCACCAGCAGTTACAGCACTGAGCAGGACAGCATCAGAGGCGGGACGGGGCAGAGAAGGAGGCGGATTATTCTCCTCAGCACCAGCAGTTACAGCACTGAGTAGGACAGCATCAGAGGCGGGAAGGGGCAGAGAAGGAGACAGATTATTCTCCTCAGCACCAGCAGTTACTGCACTGAGCAGGGCAGCATCAGATGCAGGATGGGGCAGAGAAGGAGGTGGATTATTCTCCTCAGCACCAGCAGTTACAGCACTGAGCAGGGCAGCATCAGGGGCGGGACGGGGCAGAGAAGGAGGTGGATTATTCTACTCAGCACCAGCAGTTACAGCACTGAGCAGGGCAGCATCAGGGGCGGGACGGGGCAGAGAAGGAGGTGGATTATTCTCCTCAGCACCAGCATTTACAGCACTGAGCAGGGCAGCATCAGAGCTGGGACGGGGCAGAGAAGGATGCAGATTATTCTCCTCAGCACCTGCATTTACAGCACTGAGCAGGGCAGCGTCAGAGGTGGGATGGGGCAGAGAAGGAGGTGGATTATTCTCCTCAGCACCAGCAGTTACAGCACTGAGCAGGGCAGCATCAGAGGTGGGACAGGGCAGAGAAGAAGGCAGATTTTTTTTCCTCAGCGTCAGTCTTCTGACAGCATTAATCCGGGGAAGTCACACCTGGAGGTGCGGCCTGACAGAGATTGGCAGCGGTGGGCAGAGCATATCTAATTACTTTACCAGGAAGTCCTTCAAAACGAAAGCACGGATATTCAGCCAGTATATATATATATATATATATATATATATATTTTTTTTTTTTTATATATATATATATATATATATATATATTAGAGATGAGCGGGTTCGGTTCCCTGAGAACCGAACCCCCCCGAACTTCATGCTCCAAGTCCGGATCCGAAGCAGGCTCGGGACTTCCCGCCAGACTCGGAAACCAGAATGAGGCAAAACATCATCATCATCCCGCTTTCGGATTCTTGACGGATATGGATCCCATATAAACAGCCGCGCATCGCCGCCATTTTCACTCCAGACTTGGAGAGTGAAGGAGACAGACCTCTGTCTCTCTCTGTGGGTGGTGGCATCGGATGGGGTTAGTGTGTGCTCTGTAGTGGTGCTGCTGCAGTCACTCTGGTGAACCTGTGCTGTGTTAGGGGTGCTGTTCTGGCCAGTGCTGTAACTAGACATTTTAGTTTTGTATGCAAGAAACAGCATTGGCGCTCCACCTCCGCCCATATACAAAACAGGGCCAGTGAGTGCCATTGCCGTGCGCAAAAAAGGCAGAATCCCCTATTACACTTTACGGTAGGTAGAGTCACCCTTTTTACACATTACAACAGCAGAGTCCCCCTTTTTACATATCAGGCAGAGACCCCCTTTTTACACATTAGGCAGACGGAGTCCCCTTTTTACACATTAAGGCAGCAGAGTCCCTTTTTTAAACATTATGGCAACAGAGTCCCCTTTTTACACATTACAGCAGGCAGAGTACCCTTATTTACACATTAGGCAGCAAAGTCCCCTTTTTACACAGTATGGCAGCGGAGACCCCTTTTTACACATTACAGCAGGCAGAGTACCCTTATTTACACATTAGGCAGCAAAGTCCCCTTTTTACACAGTATAGCAGCGGAGATCCCTTTTTACACATTACAGCAGGCAGAGTACCCTTATTTACATATTAGGCATCAAAGTCCCCCTTTTTACACATTAGGCAGCAAAGTCCCCCTTTTTACACAGTATGGCAGCGGAGACCCCTTTATACACATTACTATACACATTACAGCATGCAGAGTACCCTTATTTACACATTAGGCAGCAAAGTCCCCTTTTTACACAGTATGGCAGCGGAGACCCCTTTATACACATTACAGCATGCAGAGTACCCTTATTTACATATTAGGCAGCAAAGTCCCCCTTTTTACACATTAGGCAGCAAAGTCCCCCTTTTTACACATTAGGCAAAAGAGTCCCCTCTTTTCCATGTTGTGCAAGGTTCTCCAACCCTTCGAACTTGTCATAAGTGAAGTCAGTTCAGACACTGCCAGCTTGAGTCAGGTCATTCCCCTCACCGGGCTTTTGCAGAAGCAGCTTGAGAATTTGAAGGAGGAGCTAAGATGGAGTGTTTCTGCTAAGTATGCGGGACTTGTGGATGGAGCCCTTCATTCGCTTTGCCAGGATTCAAGGGTGGTCAATCTGTTGAAATCAGAGCACTACATTTTGGCCACCATGCTTGATCCTAGGATTAAAGCCTATATTGTATCTCTCTTTCCGGTAGACACAAGTCTGCTGAGGTGCAAAGACCTGCTGGTGAGAAAATTGTCAACCCAGGTGGAACGTGACCCGTCAACAGCTCCTCTTTCATTTTCTCCAGCAACTGGGGCTGTGAGGAAATGGATAAAATTTCCTAGCCCACCCACTGGTGGTGATGCAAGGCACTCAGGAGCAAGTGATGACATCTGGTCCGGACTGAAGGAGCTGCCAAGGATTACTGACATGTCTACTGTCACTGCATATGATGTTGTAACCATTGAAAGAATGGTGGAGGATTATATGATTGACAGCATCCAAGTAGGCATGTCAGACAGTCCGTACGTATACTGGCAGAAAAAAAGAGGCAATTTGGAGGCCCTTGCACAAACTGGCTTTATTTTACCTAAGTTTCTCCCCCTCCAGTGTGTACTCCGAAAGAGTGTTTAGTGCAGCCGGTAACCTTGTCAGTGATCGGCGTAGGAGGTTACTGCCAAAAAAATGGAGAAGATGATGTTCATCAAAATGAATGATAAATTCCTCCAGGAAAACCTTTACCAGCAATTGCCTCCAGAAAGTACACAGGGAACTGTGATGGTGGATTCCAGTGGATTCAAATTAACACTCTGTCAGGATGAGGATGTACACCAGTGATTTTCAACCTTTTTTTACTCGCGGCACACCAAACAATATTTTAAAATTGCCAAGGCACACCATCAGTTCCCCACAGAAAAAAAACAAAACACACACATTGGCCCTCACAGTGAAAAAAATAAAAAAAAAAAAAAATTTCACACATACATTGGCCTACACAGAAAAAACAATCACATTGCTCCCCACATAAATCATGTTGCCTACTTAAATCCTATTGCTCCACACATAAATCAATCACATTTCTCCCCACATAAATCCTATTGCTCCCCACATGAATTATTCACATTGTTCCCCCATAAATCCTTATTCTCCCCATATAAATTCTATTGAAATCCTATTATTCCCCACAGGAGAAATAAAATAACTAATGTTATCAGATGTCCTCCTCTCTGTCCCTCAGTGGCAGGGGTTGTTCATAGTGGATTGTTGCGAAATACTGAGCAGCGGGCGGTCGGGCAGGTGTGGATATAGGTGGGCAAGGAAAGCTGTTTATGCATACGGGAACTGGAAGATGTGTATGTAGGCGGGTGGGCTGGCTGGGTGGTGAGAAGCGGCGGCCGTGACCTATGATATCACATAGTTTTCAAGGCATAGGTCATGGCCAGAGCACGACTGATCCTCTAAGAAGAGCCTGGGCCAACAATTCACTCTGAAGGTGCAGGAAGCTGCTCTGGCTCCGCGGCACACCTTGCAACTGGTCGCGGCACACTAGTTGAAAAAGCCTGATGTACACACTGAAAGGGGTGAGGATTTGGAGGATGAGGATGAGAACGACATCTTGCCTCTGTGGAGCCAGTTTGTGCAAGGAGAGATGAATTGCTTCTTTTTTTGGTGGTGGATTAATTGCTCCTTTTTTGTGGGGACCCAAGTAAACCAATTATTTCAGCCACAGTCGTGTGGCAGACCCTGTTGCTGAAATGATTGGTTTGTTAAAGTGTGCATGTCCTGTTTATTAGTGATGAGCCGGTTCGGTTTCTCGGAAACCGAACCCCCCCAAACTTCACCCTTTTTACACGGGTCCGAGGCAGACTCGGATCTTCCCGCCTTGCTCGGCTAACCCGAGCGCGCCCGAACGTCATCATCCCGCTGTCGGATTCTCGCGAGGCTCGTATTCTATCGCGAGACTCGGATTCTATATAAGGAGCCGCGCGTCGCCGCCATTTTCACACGTGCATTGAGATTGATAGGGAGAGGACGTGGCTGGCGTCCTCTCCGTTTAGAATAGAAATAGATAGTGAGAGTGAGACACTTGATTTACTGGAGCTTAGGAGTACTCAGAGAGTGCAGAGTTTACTAGTGACTGACCAGTGACCACCAGTGCAGTTTTATTATTATTTAATATAATCCGTTCTCTGCCTGAAAAAAAACGATACACAGTGACACAGTATACCATATCTGTGCTCAGCCTCAGTGTGCTGCATCATCTATGTATATCTGACTGTGCTGAGTGATCACTGCTCACACAGCTTAATTGTGGGGGAGACTGGGGAGCAGTTATAGCAGGAGTACATATATTTAACAGTGCACACTTTTGCTGCCAGAGTGCCACTGCCAGTGTGACTGACCAGTGACCAGTGACCACCAGTATATTGTGATTGTCTGCCTGAAAAAGTTAAACACTCGTCGTGTGGTGTTTTTATTCTATAAACGCATTCTGCTGACAGTGTCCAGCAGGTCCGTCATTATATAATATATACCTGTCCTGCAGTAGTGATATATATATATTTTTTATATCATTATCATCCAGTCTATATTAGCAGCAGACGCAGTACGGTAGTCCACGGCTGTAGCTACCTCTGTGTCGGCAGTCGCTCATCCATAATTGTATACCTACCTGTGGTGTTTTTTTTTTTCTATCTTCTTCATACTAGTAGTTAACTTTAGGAGTCTGCAGTGCTGACAGTGTCCAGCAGGTCCGTCATTATATAATATATACCTGTCCGGCTGCAGTAGTGATATATATATATTTTTTATATCATTATCATCCAGTCTATATTAGTAGCAGACGCAGTACGGTAGTCCACGGCTGTAGCTACCTCTGTGTCGGCAGTCGCTCGTCCATCCATAATTGTATACCACCTACCTGTTGTGTTTTTTTTTCTATCTTCTTGATACTAGTAGCTTACTTTAGGAATCTGCAGTACCGACAGTGTCCAGCAGGTCCGTCATTATATAATATATACCTGTCCGGCTGCAGTAGTGATATATATATATTTTTTATATCATTATCATCCAGTCTATATTAGCAGCAGACGCAGTACGGTAGTCCACGGCTGTAGCTACCTCTGTGTCGGCAGTCGCTCGTCCATCCATAATTGTATACCACCTACCTGTTGTGTTTTTTTTCTATCTTCTTGATACTAGTAGCTTACTTTAGGAGTCTGCAGTGCTGACAGTGTCCAGCAGGTCAGTCATTATATAATATATACCTGTCCGGCTGCAGTAGTGATATATATATATTTTTTATATCATTATCATCCAGTCTATATTAGCAGCAGATGCAGTACGGTAGTCCACGGCTGTAGCTACCTCTGTGTCGGCAGTCGTTCGTCCATCCATAATTGTATACCACCTACCTGTTGTGTTTTTTTTTTTCTATCTTCTTGATATTAGTAGCTTACTTTAGGAGTCTGCAGTGCTGACAGTGTCCAGCAGGTCCGTCATTATATAATATATACCTGTCCGGCTGCAGTAGTGATATATATATATTTTTTATATCATTATCATCCAGTCTATATTAGCAGCAGACGCAGTACGGTAGTCCACGGCTGTAGCTAACTCTGTGTCGGCAGTCGCTCGTCCATCCATAATTGTATACCACCTACCTGTTGTGTTTTTTTTCTTTCTATCTTCTTGATACTAGTAGCTTACTTTAGGAGTCTGCAGTGCAGACAGTGTCCAGCAGGCCCGTCATTATATAATAAATACCGGTCCTGCAGTAGTGATATATATATATTTTTTATATCATTATCATCCAGTCTATATTAGCAGCAGACGCAGTACGGTAGTCCACGGCTGTAGCTACCTCTGTGTCGGCAGTCGCTCATCCATAATTGTATACCTACCTGTGGTGTTTTTTTTTTTTCTATCTTCTTCATACTAGTAGTTAACTTTAGGAGTCTGCAGTGCTGACAGTGTCCAGCAGGTCCGTCATTATATAATATATACCTGTGCGGCTGCAGTAGTGATATATATATATTTTTTATATCATTATCATCCAGTCTATATTAGCAGCAGACGCAGTACGGTAGTTCACGGCTGTAGCTACCTCTGTGTCGGCAGTCGCTCGTCCATCCATAATTGTATACCACCTACCTGTTGTGTTTTTTTTTCTATCTTCTTGATACTAGTAGCTTACTTTAGGAGTCTGCAGTGCTGACAGTGTCCAGCAGGTCCGTCATTATATAATATATACCTGTCCGGCTGCAGTAGTGATATATATATATTTTTTATATCATTATCATCCAGTCTATATTAGTAGCAGACGCAGTATGGTAGTCCACGGCTGTAGCTACCTCTTTGTCGGCAGTCGCTCGTCCATCCATAATTGTATACCACCTACCTGTTGTGTTTTTTTTTTTCTATCTTCTTGATACTAGTAGCTTACTTTAGGAATCTGCAGTACCGACAGTGTCCAGCAGGTCCGTCATTATATAATATATACCTGTCCGGCTGCAGTAGTGATATATATATATTTTTTATATCATTATCATCCAGTCTATATTAGCAGCAGACGCAGTACGGTAGTCCACGGCTGTAGCTACCTCTGTGTCGGCAGTCGCTCGTCCATCCATAATTGTATACCACCTACCTGTTGTGTTTTTTTTTCTATCTTCTTGATACTAGTAGCTTACTTTAGGAGTCTGCAGTGCTGACAGTGTCCAGCAGGTCAGTCATTATATAATATATACCTGTCCGGCTGCAGTAGTGATATATATATATATTTTTTATATCATTATCATCCAGTCTATATTAGCAGCAGATGCAGTACGGTAGTCCACGGCTGTAGCTACCTCTGTGTCGGCAGTCGCTCGTCCATCCATAATTGTATACCACCTACCTGTTGTGTTTTTTTTTTCTATCTTCTTCATACTAGTAGCTTACTTTAGGAGTCTGCAGTGCTGACAGTGTCCAGCAGGTCCGTCATTATATAATATATACCTGTTCGGCTGCAGTAGTGATATATATATATTTTTTATATCATTATCATCCAGTCTATATTAGCAGCAGACGCAGTACGGTAGTCCACGGCTGTAGCTACCTCTGTGTCGGCAGTCGCTCGTCCATCCATAATTGTATACCACCTACCTGTTGTGTTTTGTTTTTTTCTATCTTCTTGATACTAGTAGCTTACTTTAGGAGTCTGCAGTGCTGACAGTGTCCAGCAGGTCCGTCATTATATAATATATACCTGTCCGGCTGCAGTAGTGATATATATATATTTTTTATATCATTATCATCCAGTCTATATTAGCAGTAGACGCAGTACGGTAGTCAAGGCTGTAGCTACCTCTGTGTCGGCAGTCGCTCGTCCATCCATAATTGTATACCACCTACCTGTTGTGTTTTTTTTTTTTTTCAATCTTCTTGATACTAGTAGCTTACTTTAGGAGTCTGCAGTGCTGACAGTGTCCAGCAGGTCCGTCATTATATAATATATACCTGTCCGGCTGCAGTAGTGATATATATATATTTTTTATATCATTATCATCCAGTCTATATTAGCAGCAGACGCAGTACGGTAGTTCACGGCTGTAGCTACCTCTGTGTCGGCAGTCGCTCGTCCATCCATAATTGTATACCACCTACCTGTTGTGTTTTTTTTTCTATCTTCTTGATACTAGTAGCTTACTTTAGGAGTCTGCAGTGCTGACAGTGTCCAGCAGGTCCGTCATTATATAATATATACCTGTCCGGCTGCAGTAGTGATATATATATATTTTTTATATCATTATCATCCAGTCTATATTAGTAGCAGACGCAGTACGGTAGTCCACGGCTGTAGCTACCTCTGTGTCGGCAGTCGCTCGTCCATCCATAATTGTATACCACCTACCTGTTGTGTTTTTTTTTTCTATCTTCTTGATACTAGTAGCTTACTTTAGGAATCTGCAGTACCGAAAGTGTCCAGCAGGTCCGTCATTATATAATATATACCTGTCCGGCTGCAGTAGTGATATATATATATTTTTTATATCATTATCATCCAGTCTATATTAGCAGCAGACGCAGTACGGTAGTCCACGGCTGTAGCTAACTCTGTGTCGGCAGTCGCTCGTCCATCCATAATTGTATACCACCTACCTGTTGTGTTTTTTTTTCTATCTTCTTGATACTAGTAGCTTACTTTAGGAATCTGCAGTACCGACAGTGTCCAGCAGGTCCGTCATTATATAATATATACCTGTCCGGCTGCAGTAGTGATATATATATATATTTTTTATATCATTATCATCCAGTCTATATTAGCAGCAGACGCAGTACGGTAGTCCACGGCTGTAGCTACCTCTGTGTCGGCAGTCGCTCGTCCATCCATAATTGTATACCACCTACCTGTTGTGTTTTTTTTTCTATCTTCTTGATACTAGTAGCTTACTTTAGGAGTCTGCAGTGCTGACAGTGTCCAGCAGGTCAGTCATTATATAATATATACCTGTCCGGCTGCAGTAGTGATATATATATATTTTTTATATCATTATCATCCAGTCTATATTAGCAGCAGATGCAGTACGGTAGTCCACGGCTGTAGCTACCTCTGTGTCGGCAGTCGCTCGTCCATCCATAATTGTATACCACCTACCTGTTGTGTTTTTTTTTTTCTATCTTCTTGATATTAGTAGCTTACTTTAGGAGTCTGCAGTGCTGACAGTGTCCAGCAGGTCCGTCATTATATAATATATACCTGTCCGGCTGCAGTAGTGATATATATATATTTTTTATATCATTATCATCCAGTCTATAATAGCAGCAGACGCAGTACGGTAGTCCACGGCTGTAGCTAACTCTGTGTCGGCAGTCGCTCGTCCATCCATAATTGTATACCACCTACCTGTTGTGTTTTTTTTCTTTCTATCTTCTTGATACTAGTAGCTTACTTTAGGAGTCTGCAGTGCAGACAGTGTCCAGCAGGTCCGTCATTATATAATAAATACCGGTCCTGCAGTAGTGATATATATATATTTTTTATATCATTATCATCCAGTCTATATTAGCAGCAGACGCAGTACGGTAGTCCACGGCTGTAGCTACCTCTGTGTCGGCAGTCGCTCATCCATAATTGTATACCTACCTGTGGTGTTTTTTTTTTTCTATCTTCTTCATACTAGTAGTTAACTTTAGGAGTCTGCAGTGCTGACAGTGTCCAGCAGGTCCGTCATTATATAATATATACCTGTCCGGCTGCAGTAGTGATATATATATATTTTTTATATCATTATCATCCAGTCTATATTAGCAGCAGACGCAGTACGGTAGTTCACGGCTGTAGCTACCTCTGTGTCGGCAGTCGCTCGTCCATCCATAATTGTATACCACCTACCTGTTGTGTTTTTTTTTCTATCTTCTTGATACTAGTAGCTTACTTTAGGAGTCTGCAGTGCTGACAGTGTCCAGCAGGTCCGTCATTATATAATATATACCTGTCCGGCTGCAGTAGTGATATATATATATTTTTTATATCATTATCATCCAGTCTATATTAGTAGCAGACGCAGTATGGTAGTCCACGGCTGTAGCTACCTCTTTGTCGGCAGTCGCTCGTCCATCCATAATTGTATACCACCTACCTGTTGTGTTTTTTTTTTTCTATCTTCTTGATACTAGTAGCTTACTTTAGGAATCTGCAGTACCGACAGTGTCCAGCAGGTCCGTCATTATATAATATATACCTGTCCGGCTGCAGTAGTGATATATATATATTTTTTATATCATTATCATCCAGTCTATATTAGCAGCAGACGCAGTACGGTAGTCCACGGCTGTAGCTACCTCTGTGTCGGCAGTCGCTCGTCCATCCATAATTGTATACCACCTACCTGTTGTGTTTTTTTTCTATCTTCTTGATACTAGTAGCTTACTTTAGGAGTCTGCAGTGCTGACAGTGTCCAGCAGGTCAGTCATTATATAATATATACCTGTCCGGCTGCAGTAGTGATATATATATATTTTTTATATCATTATCATCCAGTCTATATTAGCAGCAGATGCAGTACGGTAGTCCACGGCTGTAGCTACCTCTGTGTCGGCAGTCGCTCGTCCATCCATAATTGTATACCACCTACCTGTTGTGTTTTTTTTTTTTCTATCTTCTTGATACTAGTAGCTTACTTTAGGAGTCTGCAGTGCTGACAGTGTCCAGCAGGTCCGTCATTATATAATATATACCTGTCCGGCTGCAGTAGTGATATATATATATTTTTTATATCATTATCATCCAGTCTATATTAGCAGCAGACGCAGTACGGTAGTCCACGGCTGTAGCTACCTCTGTGTCGGCAGTCGCTCGTCCATCCATAATTGTATACCACCTACCTGTTGTGTTTTGTTTTTTTCTATCTTCTTGATACTAGTAGTTTACTTTAGGAGTCTGCAGTGCTGACAGTGTCCAGCAGGTCCGTCATTATATAATATATACCTGTCCGGCTGCAGTAGTGATATATATATATTTTTTATATCATTATCATCCAGTCTATATTAGCAGTAGACGCAGTACGGTAGTCCACGGCTGTAGCTACCTCTGTGTCGGCAGTCGCTCGTCCATCCATAATTGTATACCACCTACCTGTTGTGTTTTTTTTTCTATCTTCTTGATATTAGTAGCTTACTTTAGGAGTCTGCAGTGCTGACAGTGTCCAGCAGGTCCGTCATTATATAATATATACCTGTCCGGCTGCAGTAGTGATATATATATATTTTTTATATCATTATCATCCAGTCTATATTAGCAGCAGACGCAGTACGGTAGTCCACGGCTGTAGCTAACTCTGTGTCGGCAGTCGCTCGTCCATCCATAATTGTATACCACCTACCTGTTGTGTTTTTTTTCTTTCTATCTTCTTGATACTAGTAGCTTACTTTAGGAGTCTGCAGTGCAGACAGTGTCCAGCAGGTCCGTCATTATATAATAAATACCGGTCCTGCAGTAGTGATATATATATATTTTTTATATCATTATCATCCAGTCTATATTAGCAGCAGACGCAGTACGGTAGTCCACGGCTGTAGCTACCTCTGTGTCGGCAGTCGCTCATCCATAATTGTATACCTACCTGTGGTGTTTTTTTTTTTCTATCTTCTTCATACTAGTAGTTAACTTTAGGAGTCTGCAGTGCTGACAGTGTCCAGCAGGTCCGTCATTATATAATATATACCTGTCCGGCTGCAGTAGTGATATATATATATTTTTTATATCATTATCATCCAGTCTATATTAGCAGCAGACGCAGTACGGTAGTTCACGGCTGTAGCTACCTCTGTGTCGGCAGTCGCTCGTCCATCCATAATTGTATACCACCTACCTGTTGTGTTTTTTTTTCTATCTTCTTGATACTAGTAGCTTACTTTAGGAGTCTGCAGTGCTGACAGTGTCCAGCAGGTCCGTCATTATATAATATATACCTGTCCGGCTGCAGTAGTGATATATATATATTTTTTATATCATTATCATCCAGTCTATATTAGTAGCAGACGCAGTATGGTAGTCCACGGCTGTAGCTACCTCTTTGTCGGCAGTCGCTCGTCCATCCATAATTGTATACCACCTACCTGTTGTGTTTTTTTTTTTCTATCTTCTTGATACTAGTAGCTTACTTTAGGAATCTGCAGTACCGACAGTGTCCAGCAGGTCCGTCATTATATAATATATACCTGTCCGGCTGCAGTAGTGATATATATATATTTTTTATATCATTATCATCCAGTCTATATTAGCAGCAGACGCAGTACGGTAGTCCACGGCTGTAGCTACCTCTGTGTCGGCAGTCGCTCGTCCATCCATAATTGTATACCACCTACCTGTTGTGTTTTTTTTCTATCTTCTTGATACTAGTAGCTTACTTTAGGAGTCTGCAGTGCTGACAGTGTCCAGCAGGTCAGTCATTATATAATATATACCTGTCCGGCTGCAGTAGTGATATATATATATTTTTTATATCATTATCATCCAGTCTATATTAGCAGCAGATGCAGTACGGTAGTCCACGGCTGTAGCTACCTCTGTGTCGGCAGTCGCTCGTCCATCCATAATTGTATACCACCTACCTGTTGTGTTTTTTTTTTTCTATCTTCTTGATACTAGTAGCTTACTTTAGGAGTCTGCAGTGCTGACAGTGTCCAGCAGGTCCGTCATTATATAATATATACCTGTTCGGCTGCAGTAGTGATATATATATATTTTTTATATCATTATCATCCAGTCTATATTAGCAGCAGACGCAGTACGGTAGTCCACGGCTGTAGCTACCTCTGTGTCGGCAGTCGCTCGTCCATCCATAATTGTATACCACCTACCTGTTGTGTTTTGTTTTTTTCTATCTTCTTGATACTAGTAGTTTACTTTAGGAGTCTGCAGTGCTGACAGTGTCCAGCAGGTCCGTCATTATATAATATATACCTGTCCGGCTGCAGTAGTGATATATATATATTTTTTATATCATTATCATCCAGTCTATATTAGCAGTAGACGCAGTACGGTAGTCCACGGCTGTAGCTACCTCTGTGTCGGCAGTCGCTCGTCCATCCATAATTGTATACCACCTACCTGTTGTGTTTTTTTTTTTTCAATCTTCTTGATACTAGTAGCTTACTTTAGGAGTCTGCAGTGCTGACAGTGTCCAGCAGGTCCGTCATTATATAATATATACCTGTCCGGCTGCAGTAGTGATATATATATATTTTTTATATCATTATCATCCAGTCTATATTAGCAGCAGACGCAGTACGGTAGTTCACGGCTGTAGCTACCTCTGTGTCGGCAGTCGCTCGTCCATCCATAATTGTATACCACCTACCTGTTGTGTTTTTTTTCTATCTTCTTGATACTAGTAGCTTACTTTAGGAGTCTGCAGTGCTGACAGTGTCCAGCAGGTCCGTCATTATTTAATATATACCTGTCCGGCTGCAGTAGTGATATATATATATTTTTTATATCATTATCATCCAGTCTATATTAGCAGTAGACGCAGTACGGTAGTCCACGGCTGTAGCTACCTCTGTGTCGGCAGTCGCTCGTCCATCCATAATTGTATACCACCTACCTGTTGTGTTTTTTTTTTTCAATCTTCTTGATACTAGTAGCTTACTTTAGGAGTCTGCAGTGCTGACAGTGTCCAGCAGGTCCGTCATTATATAATATATACCTGTCCGGCTGCAGTAGTGATATATATATATATTTTATATCATTATCATCCAGTCTATATTAGCAGCAGACGCAGTACGGTAGTCCACGGCTGTAGCTACCTCTGTGTCGGCAGACGCTCGTCCATCCATAATTGTATACCACATACCTGTTGTGTTTTTTTTTTCTATCTTCTTGATACTAGTAGCTTACTTTAGGAGTCTGCAGTGCTGACAGTGTCCAGCAGGTCCGTCATTATATAATATATACCTGTTCGGCTGCAGTAGTGATATATATATATTTTTTATATCATTATCATCCAGTCTATATTAGCAGCAGACGCAGTACGGTAGTCCACGGCTGTAGCTACCTCTGTGTCGGCAGTCGCTCGTCCATCCATAATTGTATACCACCTACCTGTTGTGTTTTTTTTTCTCTATCTTCTTGATACTAGTAGCTTTCTTTAGGAGTCTGCAGTGCTGACAGTGTCCAGCAGGTCCGTCATTATATAATATATACCTGTCCGGCTGCAGTAGTGATATATATATATTTTTTATATCATTATCATCCAGTCTATATTAGCAGCAGACGCAGTACGGTAGTCCACGGCTGTAGCTACCTCTGTGTCGGCAGTCGCTCGTCCATCCATAAGTATACTAGTATCCATCCATCTCCATTGTTTACCTGAGGTGCCTTTTAGTTGTGCCTATTAAAATATGGAGAACAAAAATGTTGAGGTTCCAAAAATAGGGAAAGATCAAGATCGACTTCCACCTCGTGCTGAAGCTGCTGCCACTAGTCATGGCCGAGACGATGAAATGCCATCAAAGTCGTCTGCCAAGGCCGATGCCCAATGTCATAGTACAGAGCATGTAAAATCCAAAACACCAAATATCAGTAAAAAAAGGACTCAAAAATCTAAAATAAAATTGTCGGAGGAGAAGCGTAAACTTGCCAATATGCCATTTATAACACGGAGTGGCAAGGAACGGCTGAGGCCCTGGCCTATGTTCATGGCTAGTGGTTCAGCTTCACATGAGGATGGAAGCACTCAGCCTCTCGCTAGAAAAATGAAAAGACTCAAGCTGGCAAAAGCACAGCAAAGAACTGTGCGTTTTTCGAAATCACAAATCCACAAGGAGAGTCCAATTGTGTCGTTTGCGATGCCTGACCTTCCCAACACTGGACGTGAAGAGCATGCGCCTTCCACCATTTGCACGCCCCCTGCAAGTGCTGGAAGGAGCACCCGCAGTCCAATTCCTGATAGTCAGATTGAAGATGTCAGTGTTGAAGTACACCAGGATGAGGATGATATGGGTGTTGCTGGCGCTGGGGAGGAAATTGACCAGGAGGATTCTGATGGTGAGGTGGTTTGTTTAAGTCAGGCACCCGGGGAGACACCTGTTGTCCGTGGGAGGAATAGGGCCATTGACATGCCTGGTGAAAATACAAAAAAAATCAGCTCTTCGGTGTGGAAGTATTTCAACAGAAATGCGGACAACATTTGTCAAGCGTGTGTTGCCTTTGTCAAGCTGTAATAAGTAGTGGTAAGGACGTTAACCACCTCGGAACATCCTCCCTTATACGTCACCTGCAGCGCATTCATCATAAGTCAGTGACAAGTTCAAAAACTTTGGGCGACAGCGGAAGCAGTCCACTGACCAGTAAATCCCTTCCTCTTGTAACTAAGCTCACGCAAACCACCCCACCAACTCCCTCAGTGTCAATTTCCTCCTTCCCCAGGAATGCCAATAGTCCTGCAGGCCATGTCACTGGCAATTCTGACGAGTCCTCTCCTGCCTGGGATTCCTCCGATGCATCCTTGCGTGTAACGCCTACTGCTGCTGGCGCTGCTGTTGTTGCTGCTGGGAGTCGATGGTCATCCCAGAGGGGAAGTCGTACTCGTAAGACCACTTTTACTACTTCCACCAAGCAATTGACTGTCCAACAGTCCTTTGCGAGGAAGATGAAATATCACAGCAGTCATCCTGCTGCAAAGCGGATAACTGAGGCCTTGGCATCCTGGGCGGTGAGAAACGTGGTTCCGGTATCCATCATTACTGCAGAGCCAACTAGAGACTTGTTGGAGGTACTGTGTCTCCGGTACCAAATACCATCTAGGTTCCATTTCTCTAGGCAGGCGATACCGAAAATGTACACAGACCTCAGAAAAAGACTCACCAGTGTCCTAAAAAATGCAGTTGTACCCAATGTCCACTTAACCACGGACATGAGGACAAGTGGAGCAGGGCAGGCTCAGGACTATATGACTGTGACAGCCCACTGGGTAGATGTATGGACTCCTGCCGCAAGAACAGCAGCGGTGGCACCAGTAGCAGCATCTCGCAAACGCCAACTCTTTCCTAGGCAGGCTACGCTTTGTATCACCGCTTTCCAGAATACGCACACAGCTAAAAACCTCTTACGGCAACTGAGGAAGATCATCGCAGAATGGCTTACCCCAATTGGACTCTCCTGTGGATTTGTGGCATCGGACAACGCCAGCAATATTGTGTGTGCATTAAATATGGGCAAATTCCAGCACGTCCCATGTTTTGCACATACCTTGAATTTGGTGGTGCAGAATTATTTAAAAAACGAGAGGGGCGTGCAAGAGATGCTGTCGGTGGCCAGAAGAATTGCGGGACACTTTCGGCGTACAGGCACCACGTACAGGAGACTGGAGCACCACCAAAAACTCCTGAACCTGCCCTGCCATCATCTGAAGCAAGAAGTGGTAATGAGGTGGAATTCAACCCTCTATATGCTTCAGAGGTTGGAGGAGCAGCAAAAGGCCATTCAAGCCTATACAACTAAGCACGATATAGGAGGTGGAATGCACCTGTCTCAAGCGCAGTGGAAAATGATTTCAACGTTGTGCAAGGTTCTGCAACCTTTTGAACTTGCCACACGTGAAGTCAGTTCAGACACTGCCAGCCTGAGTCAGGTCATTCCCCTCATCAGGCTTTTGCAGAAGAAGCTGGAGACATTGAAGGAGGAGCTAACACAGAGCAATTCCGCTAGGCATGTGGGACTTGTGGATGGAGCCCTTAATTCGCTTAACAAGGATTCACGGGTGGTCAATCTGTTGAAATCAGAGCACTACATTTTGTCCACCGTGCTCGATCCTAGATTTAAAACCTACCTTGGATCTCTCTTTCTGGCAGACACAAGTCTGCTGGGGTTCAAAGAACTGCTGGTGACAAAATTGTCAAGTCAAGCGGAACGCGACCTGTCAACATCTCCTCCTTCACATTCTCCCGCAACTGGGGGTGCGAGGAAAAGGCTCAGAATTCTGAGCCCTCCCGCTGGCGGTGATGCAGGGCAGTCTGGAGTGACTGCTGATGCTGACATCTGGTCCGGACTGAAGGACCTGACAACGATTACGGACATGTCGTCTACTGTCACTGCATATGATTCTCTCCCCATTGAAAGAATGGTGGAGGATTATATGAGTGACCGCATCCAAGTAGGCACGTCAGACAGTCCGTACTTATACTGGCAGGAAAAAGAGGCAATTTGGAGGCCCTTGCACAAACTGGCTTTATTCTACCTAAGTTGCCCTCCCACAAGTGTGTACTCCGAAAGAGTGTTTAGTGCCGCCGCTCACCTTGTCAGCAATCGGCGTACGAGGTTACATCCAGAAAATGTGGAGAAGATGATGTTCATTAAAATGAATTATAATCAATTCCTCCGTGGAGACATTGACCAGCAGCAATTGCCTCCACAAAGTACACAGGGAGCTGAGATGGTGGATTCCAGTGGGGACGAATTGATAATCTGTGAGGAGGGGGATGTACACGGTGATATATCGGAGGATGATGATGAGGTGGACATCTTGCCTCTGTAGAGCCAGTTTGTGCAAGGAGAGATTAATTGCTTCTTTTTTGGTGGGGGTCCAAACCAACCCGTCATTTCAGTCACAGTCGTGTGGCAGACCCTGTCACTGAAATGATGGGTTGGTTAAAGTGTGCATGTCCTGTTTATACAACATAAGGGTGGGTGGGAGGGCCCAAGGACAATTCCATCTAGCACCTCTTTTTTCTTTCATTTTTCTTTGCGTCATGTGCTGTTTGGGGAGTAGTTTTTGGAAGGGCCATCCTGCGTGACACTGCAGTGCCACTCCTAGATGGGCCAGGTGTTTGTGTCGGCCACTTGGGTCGCTTATCTTAGTCACACAGCTACCTCATTGCGCCTCTTTTTTTTCTTTGCGTCATGTGCTGTTTGGGGGGTGTTTTTTGGAAGGGCCATCCTGCGTGACACTGCAGTGCCACTCCTAGATGGGCCAGGTGTTTGTGTCGGCCACTTGGGTCGCTTATCTTAGTCACACAGCTATCTCATTGCGCCTCTTTTTTTCTTTGCGTCATGTGCTGTTTGGGGGGTGTTTTTTGGAAGGGCCATCCTGCGTGACACTGCAGTGCCACTCCTAGATGGGCCAGGTGTTTGTGTCGGCCACTAGGGTCGCTTATCTTAGTCACACAGCTACCTCATTGCGCCTCTTTTTTTTCTTCTTTGCATCATGTGCTGTTTGGGGAGTAGTTTTTTGAAGGGCCATCCTGCGTGACACTGCAGTGCCACTCCTAGATGGGCCAGGTGTTTGTGTCGGCCACTTGGGTCGCTGAGCTTAGACATTTAGCGACCTCGGTGCAAATTTTAGGACTAAAAATAATATTGTGAGGTGTGAGGTGTTCAGAATAGACTGAAAATGAGTGGAAATTATGGTTATTGAGGTTAATAATACTTTGGGATCAAAATGACCCCCAAATTCTATGATTTAAGCTGTTTTTTAGGGTTTTTTGAAAAAAACACCCGAAACCAAAACACACCCGAATCCGACAAAAAAAATTCGGTGAGGTTTTGCCAAAACGCGTTCGAACCAAAAACACGGCCGCGGAACCGAACCCAAAACCAAAACACAAAACCCGAAAAATTTCCGGTGCTCATCACTACTGTTTATACAACATGAGGGTGGGTGGGAGGGCCCAAGGACAATTTCATCTTTCACCTCTTTTTGTTCTTTGCATTTTGTGGTCTTTGTGGCCTAGTTTTTAAAACTGCCATCCTATCTGACACTACAGTGCCACTCCTAGATGGGCCAGGTGTAAGTGCCGCCCACTTGTGTTGCTTAGCTTAGTCATCCAGCAACCTCATTGCAACCTTTTGGCTTAAAAACAATATTGTGATGTGTTCAGAATAGATTGGAAATGAATGTTATTGAAGATAATAATACCATAGGATCAAAATTACCCCCAAATTCAGAGATTTTGGGGGTAATTCCAAGTTGATCGCAGTAGTATTCTTGTTAGCAGTTGCGCAAAACCATGTGCACTGCAGGGGAGGCAGATTTAACATGTGCAGAGAGAGTTAGATTTGGGTGGGGTGTGTTCAATCTGCAATCTAATTTGCAGTGTAGAAATAAAGCAGCCCGTATTTACCCTGCACAGAAACAAAATAACCCAAGCAAATCTAACTCTTTCTGCATGTTATAGCTGCCTCCCCTGCAGTGCACATGGTTTTGCCCAACTGCTAACAAAAATCCTGCTGCGATCAACTTGGAATTACCCCCTTTAACTGTTTTTGAGTTTTTTTCAAAAATCATCCAGATCCAAAGTCAAAACACAAAAGGGTGGTTTTGGCAAAACCAATCCTGATCCAAAACACGAGTGGGGATCTTAATCCAAAACCTGAACACAAAACACGAAAAGTGCCTGCCGCACATCTCTAATATAAATATATATATATATATATATATATATATATATATATACACTGCTCAAAAAAATAAAGGGGACACTTAAACAACACAATGTAACTCCAAGTCAGTCACACTTCTGTGAAATCAAACTGTCCACTTAGGAAGCAACACTGATTGACAATCAATTTCACATGCTATTGTGCAAATGGAATAGTCAACAGGTGGGAATTATAGGCAATTAGCAAGACACCCCCAATAAAGGAGTTGTTCTGCAGGTGGTAACCACAGACCACTTCTCAGCTCCTATGCTTTCTGGCTGATGTTTTGGTCACTTTTGAAAGCTGGCGGTGCTTTCACTCTAGTGGTAGCATGAGACGGAGTCTACAACCCACACAAGTAGCTCAGCTAGTGCAGCTCATCCAGGATGGCACATCAATGCGAGCTGTGGCAAGAAGGTTTGCTGTGTCTGTCAGCGTAGTGTCCAGAGCATGGAGGTGCTACCAGGACACAGGCCAGTACATCAGGAGATGTGGAGGAGGCTGTAGGAGGGCAACAACCCAGCAGCAGGACCGCTACCTCCGCCTTTGTGCAAGGAGGAACAGGAGGAGCACTGCCAGAGCCCTGCAAAATGACCTCCAGCAAGCCACAAATGTGCATGTGTCTACTCAAACGATCAGAAACAGACTCCATGAAGGTGGTATGAGGGCCCGACGTCCACAGGTGGGGGTTGTGCTTACAGCCCAACACCGTGCAGGACGTTTGGCATTTGCCAGAGATCACCAAGATTGGCATATTCGCCTCTGGTGCCCTGTGCTCTTCACAGATTAATCAGGTTCTCACTGAGCACATGTGACAGACGTGACAGAGTCTGGAGATGCCAAGGAGAATGTTCTGCTGCCTGCAACATCCTCCAGCATGACCGGTTTGGCAGTGGGTCAGTAATGGTGTGGGGTGGCATTTCTTTGGGGGGCCGCACAGCCCTCCATGTGCTCGCCAGAGGTAGCCTGACTTCCATTAGGTACCGAGATGAGATCCTCAGACCCCTTGTGAGACCATATGCTGGTGCGGTTGGTCCTGGGTTCCTCATAGTGCAAGACAATGCTAGACCTCATGTGGCTGGAGTGTGTCAGCAGTTCCTGCAATACGAAGGCATTGATGCTATGGACTGGCCCGCCCGTTCCCCAGACCTTAATTCAATTGAGCACATCTGGGACATCATGTCTCGCTCCATCCACCAACGCCACGTTGCACCACAGACTGTCCAGGAGTTGGCGGATGCTTTAGTCCAGGTCTGGGAGGAGATCCCTCAGGAGACCATCCGCCACCTCATCAGGAGCATGCCCAGGCATTGTAGGGAGGTCTTACAGGCATGTGGAGGCCACACACACTACTGAGCCTCATTTTGACTTGTTTTAAGGACATTACATCAAAGTTGGATCAGCCTGTAGTGTGTTTTTCCACTTTAATTTTGAGTGTGACTCCAAATCCAGACCTCCATGGGTTAATAAATTTGATTTCCATTGATAATTTTTGTGCGATTTTGTTGTCAGCACATTCAACTATGTAAAGAACAAAGTATTTAATAAGAATATTTCATTCATTCAGATCTAGGATGTGTTATTTTAGTGTTCCCTTTATTTTTATGAGCAGTGTGTGTGTATATATATATATATTGCATCTGTTCTATTATATGTACTATGATTTATTGCCTCAATTTGGATTTGAACTGTATTTTAATAAGTTTTATATTTGTTTATAAGTGGTTGCTGGATATAATTTGAATTTTAACAGTATAATTTCAATTAGTGCACCTATATATATATATATATATATATATATATATATCGAAAAAAGAGTGGAGGGCGCAGGTATAAATAAAAAGGTTTACAATTCCATTTATTAAAAACAAATGCTCACATACATCTCAGTTTAAAATGATGAACTCAGTCCTCCATATATCAGTCAAGCCTCGGAACCGCTCTCTCCCATAATCGATCGTCCATCTATTATCAGGAATCACGGGTGCCGCTCGTTCTTTCACCGGGACCAAGACAAAGTTCAGACAATTTGCCTTTGTCTTGGTCCCGGTGAAAGAACGAGCGGCACCCGTGATTCCTGATAATAGACGGACGATCGATTATGGGAGAGAGCGGTTCCGAGGCTTGACTGATATATGGAGGACTGAGTACATCATTTTAAACTGAGATGTATGTGAGCATTTGTTTTTAATAAATGGAATTGTAAACCTTTTTATTTATACCTGCGCCCTCCACTCTTCTTTCGTTACATGTACATTGGAATTAGTGGCTCTAATTCCTAACGGAGGAAGTGGCAGCGTACATCATAAAGAACGGGACACAGAACATTATTAATGGACTAATACATCAAAAGGAAAGTGTGTTTAATGTGCAGCTTTTTACTAACATATATATATATATATATATATATATATATAAAAAATAAGATTTTACTTACCGGTAAATCTATTTCTCGTAGTCCGTAGTGGATGCTGGGGACTCTGTAAGGACCATGGGGAATAGACGGGCTCCGCAGGAGACATGGGCACTTCAAGAAAGAATTTAGACTCTGGTGTGCTCTGGCTCCTCCCTCTATGTCCCTCCTCCAGACCTCAGTTAGAGAAACTGTGCCCGGAAGAGCTGACAGTACAAGGAAAGGATTTTGGGAATCCAGGGTAAGACTCATACCAGCCACACCAATCACACCGTATAACTTGTGATAACCTTACCCAGTTAACAGTATGAACAACAATAGAGCATCAGAGCAACCTTGATGCAACTATAACATAACCCTTATTTAAGCAATAACTATATACAAGCATTGCAGAATAAGTCCACAATTGGGACGGGCGCCCAGCATCCACTACGGACTACGAGAAATAGATTTACCGGTAAGTAAAATCTTATTTTCTCTAACGTCCTAGTGGATGCTGGGGACTCCATAAGGACCATGGGGATTATACCAAAGCTCCCAAACGGGCGGGAGAGTGCGGATGACTCTGCAGCACCGAATGAGCAAACACAAGGTCCTCCTCAGCCAGGGTATCAAACTTGTAGAACTTTGCAAAGGTGTTTGAACCTGACCAAGTAGCCGCTCGGCAAAGTTGTAATGCCGAGACCCCTCGGGCAGCCGCCCAAGAAGAGCCCACCTTCCTTGTGGAATGGGCCTTAACTGATTTAGGCAGCGGCAATCCAGCCGCAGAATGAGCCTGATGAATCATGTTACAGATCCAGCGAGCAATAGTCTGCTTTGAAGCAGGCGCCCCAAGCTTTTTGGAAGCATACAGGATAAACAAAGATTCTGTTTTCCTGACCCTAGCCGTTCTGGCTACATAAACCTTCAAAGCCCTGACCACATCCAGTAACTCGGAATCCTCCAAGTCAGTAGTAGCCACAGGCACCACAATGGGTTGGTTTATATGAAATGATGAAACCACTTTTGGCAGAAATTGTGGGCGCGTCCGCAATTCTGCTCTATCCGCATGGAAAACCAGATAAGGGCTTTGATGTGACAAAGCCGCCAATTCTGACACACGCCTAGCCGAAGCCAAGGCTAGTAGCATAACTACCTTCCACGTGAGATATTTCAATACAACCGTCTTGAGTGGTTCAAACCAGTGTGATTTCAGGAAACTCAACACCACGTTAAAATCCCAAGGTGCCACCGGAGGCACAAAAGGGGGCTGAATATGCAGCACTCCCTTTACAAACGTCTGAACTTCAGGCAGAGAAGCCAGTTCTTTTTGAAAGAAAATGGATAGGGCCGAAATCTGGACCTTAATGGAACCCAATTTTAGGCCAAAAGTCACTCCCGACTGTAGGAAGTGAAGGAAACGGACCAGCTGGAATTCCTCCGTAGGGGCATTCCTGGCCTCACACCAAGCAACATATTTTCGCCATATACGGTGATAATGTTGAGCCGTCACGTCCTTCCTAGCCTTTATCAGCGTAGGAATGACCTCATCCGGAATGCCTTTTTCTGCTAGGATCCGGCGTTCAACCACCATGCCGTCAAACGCAGCCACGGTAAGTCTTGGAACAGACAGGGCCCCTGTCGCAACAAGTCCTGTCTTAGAGGCAGAGGCCACGGGTTCTCTGTGAGCATTTCTTGCAGATCTGGATACCAAGTCCTTCTTGGCCAATCCGGAACAATGAGTATTGTTCTCATTCCTCTTTTTCTTATGATTCTCAGCACCTTTGGTATGAAAGGAAGAGGAGGAAATACATAGACCGACTGGAACACCCACGGCGTCACCAGTGCGTCCACAGCTATCGCCTGAGGGTCTCTTGACCTGGCGCAATACTTCTGTAGCTTTTTGTTGAGGCGGGATGCCATCATGTCCACCTGTGGCAGTTCCCACCGACTCGCAACCTGCGCAAAGACTTCTTGACGAAGTCTCCATTCTCCCGGTTGGAGGTCGTGCCTGCTGAGGAAGTCTGCTTCCCAGTTGTCCACACCCGGAATGAACACTGCTGACAGTGCGCTTACGTGATTCTCCGCCCAACGAAGAATTCTGGTGGCTTCTACCATCGCCACCCTGCTCCTTGTGCCGCCTTGGCGGTTTACATGAGCCACTGCGGTGATGTTGTCTGACTGAATCAGAACCGGTTGGTCGCGAAGTAGGAACTCCGCTTGGCGTAGGGTGTTGTATATGGCCCTTAGTTCCAGGATGTTGATGTGGAGGCAAGTCGCCTGACTTGACCACAGACCTTGGAAATTTCTTCCCTGTGTGACTGCCCCCCACCCTCGGAGGCTTGCATCCGTGGTCACCAGGACCCAGTCCTGAATGCGAAATCTGCGGCCCTCGAGGAGGTGAGCACTCTGCAGCCACCACAGGAGAGACACCCTGGCCCTGGGGGATAGGGTGATTAACCAATGCATTTGAAGATGTGATCCGGACCATTTGTCCAGTAGATCCCATTGAAAGGTCCTCGCATGGAACCTGCCGAAGGGAATGGCCTCGTATGATGCCACCATATTTCCCAGGACTCGCGTGCAGTGATGCACCGACACCTGTTTTGGTTTCAATAGGTTTCTGACCAGTATCATGAGTTCTTGAGCCTTCTCCATCGGGAGATAAACCCTCTTCTGGTCTGTGTCCAGAATCATGCCCAGGAAGGGCAGACGAGTCATAGGAACTAACTGCGACTTTGGAATATTTAGAATCCAGCCGTGTTGTCATAACACTTCCAGAGAGCGTGCTACGCTGATCAGCAACTGCTCTCTGGACCTCGCCTTTATGAGGAGATCATCCAAGTATGGGATAATTGTGACCCCTTGCTTCCGCAGGAGTATCATCATTTCCGCCATTACCTTGGTAAATATTCTTGGTGCCGTGGAGAGCCCAAACGGCAACGTCTGAAACTGGTAATGACAATCCTGTACCACAATCTGAGGTACGCCTGATGAGGTGGATAAATGGGGACATGAAGGTATGCATCCTTTATGTCCAGAGACACCATAAAATCCCCCCATTCCAGGCTTGCGATGACCGCTCTGAGCGATTCCATCTTGAACTTGAACCTTTTCAGGTATATGTTCAGGGATTTTAAATTCAATATGGGTCTGACCGAACCATCCGGTTTCGGTACCACAAACATGGTCGAATAATAACCCTTTCCTTGTTGAAGGAGGGGAACCTTGACCACCACCTGTTGAAGATACAATTTGTGAATTGCAGCTAACACTATTTCCCTCTCTAAAGGGGAAGCTGGCAGGGCCGATTTGAGGTATCGGTGAGGGGGCATCTTTTCGAATTCCAGCTTGTATCCCTGAGACACAATAGCTATTACCCAGGGTTCCACCTGGGAGTGAACCCACTTGTGGCTGAAATTTCGGAGACGCGCCCCCACCGGGCCTAGCTCCGCCTGTGGAGCCCCAGCGTCATGCGGTGGATTTAGTGGAAGCCGGGGAGGACTTCTGTTCCTGGGAACTAGCTGTGTTGTGCAGCTACCTTCCTCTGCCCCTGCCTCTGGCAAGAAAGGACGCACCTCGGACTTTCTTGCCTTTTTCTGATCGAAAGGACTGCATTTGGTAATACGGTGCTTTCTTAGGTTGTGAGGAAACATATGGCAAAAAATGTGACTTTCCAGCAGTAGCTGTGGAGACCAGGTCCGAGAGACCCTCCCCAAACAATTCCTCACCCTTGTAAGGTAAAACCTCCATGTGCCTTTTTGAGTCGGCATCACCTGTCCATTGCCGAGTCCACAGGACCCTTCTGGCAGAAATCGACATTGCATTTATTCTAGAGCCCAGTAGGCTAATGTCTCTTTGAGCATATCTCATATATAGGACAGCGTCTTTTATATGCCCCAGGGTCATTAATATAGTATCCTTGTCTAAGGTGTCAAGTTCCTCAGATAAGGTATCCGTCCATGCTGCTACAGCACTACACACTAGAGATGAGCGCCTGAAATTTTTCGGGTTTTGTGTTTTGGTTTTGGGTTCGGTTCCGCGGCCGTGTTTTGGGTTCGAACGCGTTTTGGCAAAACCTCACCGAATTTTTTTTGTCGGATTCGGGTGTGTTTTGGATTCGGGTGTTTTTTTCAAAAAACACTAAAAAACAGCTTAAATCATAGAATTTGGGGGTCATTTTGATCCCAAAGTATTATTAACCTCAAAAACCATAATTTACACTCATTTTCAGTCTATTCTGAATACCTCACACCTCACAATATTATTTTTAGTCCTAAAATTTGCACCGAGGTCGCTGTGTGAGTAAGATAAGCGACCCTAGTGGCCGACACAAACACCGGGCCCATCTAGGAGTGGCACTGCAGTGTCACGCAGGATGTCCCTTCCAAAAAACCCTCCCCAAACAGCACATGACGCAAAGAAAAAAAGAGGCGCAATGAGGTAGCTGTGTGAGTAAGATTAGCGACCCTAGTGGCCGACACAAACACCGGGCCCATCTAGGAGTGGCACTGCAGTGTCACGCAGGATGTCCCTTCCAAAAAACCCTCCCCAAACAGCACATGACGCAAAGAAAAAAAGAGGCGCAATGAGGTAGCTGTGTGAGTAAGATTAGCGACCCTAGTGGCCGACACAAACATCGGGCCCATCTAGGAGTGGCACTGCAGTGTCACACAGGATGTCCCTTCCAAAAAACCCTCCCCAAACAGCACATGACGCAAAGAAAAAAAGAGGCGCAATGAGGTAGCTGACTGTGTGAGTAAGATTAGCGACCCTAGTGGCCGACACAAACACCGGGCCCATCTAGGAGTGGCACTGCAGTGTCACGCAGGATGTCCCTTCCAAAAAACCCTCCCCAATCAGCACATGATGCAAAGAAAAAGAAAAGAAAAAAGAGGTGCAAGATGGAATTGTCCTTGGGCCCTCCCGCCCACCCTTATGTTGTATAAACAAAACAGGACATGCACACTTTAACCAACCCATCATTTCAGTGACAGGGTCTGCCACACGACTGTGACTGATATGACGGGTTGGTTTGGACCCCCCCCAAAAAAGAAGCAATTAATCTCTCCTTGCACAAACTGGCTCTACAGAGGCAAGATGTCCACCTCATCTTCACCCTCCGATATATCACCGTGTACATCCCCCTCCTCACAGATTATCAATTCGTCCCCACTGGAATCCACCATCTCAGCTCCCTGTGTACTTTGTGGAGGCAATTGCTGCTGGTCAATGTCTCCGCGGAGGAATTGATTATAATTCATTTTAATGAACATCATCTTCTCCACATTTTCTGGATGTAACCTCGTACGCCGATTGCTGACAAGGTGAGCGGCGGCACTAAACACTCTTTCGGAGTACACACTTGTGGGAGGGCAGCTTAGGTAGAATAAAGCCAGTTTGTGCAAGGGCCTCCAAATTGCCTCTTTTTCCTGCCAGTATAAGTACGGACTGTGTGACGTGCCTACTTGGATGCGGTCACTCATATAATCCTCCACCATTCTATCAATGTTGAGAGAATCATATGCAGTGACAGTAGACGACATGTCCGTAATAGTTGTCAGGTCCTTCAGTCCGGACCAGATGTCAGCATCAGCAGTCGCTCCAGACTGCCCTGCATCACCGCCAGCGGGTGGGCTCGGAATTCTGAGCCTTTTCCTCGCACCCCCAGTTGCGGGAGAATGTGAAGGAGGAAATGTTGACAGGTCGCGTTCCGCTTGACTTGACAATTTTGTCACCAGCAGGTCTTTCAACCCCAGCAGACTTGTGT
Organism: Pseudophryne corroboree; assembly: GCF_028390025.1. Lineage (NCBI taxonomy): Eukaryota > Metazoa > Chordata > Amphibia > Anura > Myobatrachidae > Pseudophryne > Pseudophryne corroboree. Next base: position 42,014,679 of record NC_086448.1, read on the forward strand.
CTGCCGGAAAGAGAGATCCAAGGTAGGCTTTAAATCTAGGATCGAGCACGGTGGCCAAAATGTAGTGCTCTGATTTCAACAGATTGACCACCCGTGAATCCTTGTTAAGCGAATTAAGGGCTGCATCCACAAGTCCCACATGCCTAGCGGAATCGCTCCCTTTTAGCTCCTTCTTCAATGCCTCCAGCTTCTTCTGCAAAAGCCTGATGAGGGGAATGACCTGACTCAGGCTGGCAGTGTCTGAACTGACTTCACGTGTGGCAAGTTCAAAGGGCATCAGAACCTTGCACAACGTTGAAATCATTCTCCACTGCACTTGAGACAGGTGCATTCCACCTCCTATATCGTGCTCAATTGTATAGGCTTGAATGGCCTTTTGCTGCTCCTCCAACCTCTGAAGCATATAGAGGGTTGAATTCCACCTCGTTACCACTTCTTGCTTCAGATGATGGCAGGGCAGGTTCAGGCGTTTTTGGTGGTGCTCCAGTCTTCTGTACGTGGTGCCTGTACGCCGAAAGTGTCCCGCAATTCTTCTGGCCACCGACAGCATCTCTTGCACGCCCCTGTCGTTTTTTAAAAAATTCTGCACCACCAAATTCAAGGTATGTGCAAAACATGGGACGTGCTGGAATTTGCCCATATTTAATGCACACACAATATTGCTGGCGTTGTCCGATGCCACAAATCCACAGGAGAGTCCAATTGGGGTAAGCCATTCCGCGATGATCTTCCTCAGTTGCCGTAAGAGGTTTTCAGCTGTGTGCGTATTCTGGAAAGCGGTGATACAAAGCGTAGCCTGCCTAGGAAAGAGTTGGCGTTTGCGAGATGCTGCTACTGGTGCCGCCGCTGCTGTTCTTGCGGCGGGAGTCCATACATCTACCCAGTGGGCTGTCACAGTCATATAGTCCTGACCCTGCCCTGCTCCACTTGTCCACATGTCCGTGGTTAAGTGGACATTGGGTACAACTGCATTTTTTAGGACACTGGTGAGTCTTTTTCTGACGTCCGTGTACATTCTCGGTATCGCCTGCCTAGAGAAGTGGAACCTAGATGGTATTTGGTAACGGGGGCACACTGCCTCAATAAATTGTCTAGTTCCCTGTGAACTAACGGCGGATACCGGACGCACGTCTAACACCAACATAGTTGTCAAGGCCTCAGTTATCCGCTTTGCAGTAGGATGACTGCTGTGATATTTCATCTTCCTCGCAAAGGACTGTTGAACAGTCAATTGCTTACTGGAAGTAGTACAAGTGGGCTTACGACTTCCCCTCTGGGATGACCATCGACTCCCAGCGGCAACAACAGCAGCGCCAGCAGCAGTAGGCGTTACACGCAAGGATGCATCGGAGGAATCCCAGGCAGGAGAGGACTCGTCAGAATTGCCAGTGACATGGCCTGCAGGACTATTGGCATTCCTGGGGAAGGAGGAAATTGACACTGAGGGAGTTGGTGGGGTGGTTTGCGTGAGCTTGGTTACAAGAGGAAGGGATTTACTGGTCAGTGGACTGCTTCCGCTGTCACCCAAAGTTTTTGAACTTGTCACTGACTTATTATGAATGCGCTGTAGGTGACGTATAAGGGAGGATGTTCCGAGGTGGTTAACGTCCTTACCCCTACTTATTACAGCTTGACAAAGGGAACACACGGCTTGACACCTGTTGTCCGCATTTCTGGTGAAATACCTCCACACCGAAGAGCTGATTTTTTTGGTATTTTCACCTGGCATGTCAACGGCCATATTCCTCCCACGGACAACAGGTGTCTCCCCGGGTGCCTGACTTAAACAAACCACCTCACCATCAGAATCCTCCTGGTCAATTTCCTCCCCAGCGCCAGCAACACCCATATCCTCCTCATCCTGGTGTACTTCAACACTGACATCTTCAATCTGACTATCAGGAACTGGACTGCGGGTGCTCCTTCCAGCACTTGCAGGGGGCGTGCAAATGGTGGAAGGCGCATGCTCTTCACGTCCAGTGTTGGGAAGGTCAGGCATCGCAACCGACACAATTGGACTCTCCTTGTGGATTTGGGATTTCGAAGAATGCACAGTTCTTTGCTGTGCTGCTTTTGCCAGCTTGAGTCTTTTCATTTTTCTAGCGAGAGGCTGAGTGCTTCCATCCTCATGTGAAGCTGAACCACTAGCCATGAACATAGGCCAGGGCCTCAGCCGTTCCTTGCCACTCCGTGTGGTAAATGGCATATTGGCAAGTTTACGCTTCTCCTCCGACAATTTTATTTTAGGTTTTGGAGTCCTTTTTTTTCTGATATTTGGTGTTTTGGATTTGACATGCTCTGTACTATGACATTGGGCATCGGCCTTGGCAGACGACGTTGCTGGCATTTCATCGTCTCGGCCATGACTAGTGGCAGCAGCTTCAGCACGAGGTGGAAGTGGATCTTGATCTTTCCCTAATTTTGGAACCTCAACATTTTTGTTCTCCATATTTTAATAGGCACAACTAAAAGGCACCTCAGGTAAACAATGGAGATGGATACTAGTATACAATTATGGACTGCCTGCCGACTGCAGACACAGAGGTAGCCACAGCCGTGAACTACCGTACTGTACTGTGTCTGCAGCTAATATAGACTGGTTGATAAAGAGAAGATGTCTATGTAACTATGTATGTATAAAGAAGACTGAAAAAAATCCACGGTTAGGTGGTATACAATTATGGACGGACTGCCTGCCGAGTGCAGACACAGAGGTAGCCACAGCCGTGAACTACCGTACTGTACTGTGTCTGCAGCTAATATAGACTGGTTGATAAAGAGAAGATGTCTATGTAACTATGTATGTATAAAGAAGAATGAAAAAAAACCACGGTTAGGTGGTATACAATTATGGACGGACTGCCTGCCGAGTGCAGACACAGAGGTAGCCACAGCCGTGAACTACCGTACTGTACTGTGTCTGCAGCTAATATAGACTGGTTGATAAAGAGAAGATGTCTATGTAACTATGTATGTATAAAGAAGAATGTAAAAAATCCACGGTTAGGTGGTATTACAATTATGGACGGACTGCCTGCCGAGTGCAGAGACACAGAGGTAGCCACAGCCGTGAACTACCGTACTGTGTCTGCTGCGACTGGATGATAAATGATATAAAAAATATATATATATCACTACTGCAGCCGGACAGGTATATATTATATATTATATAATGACGGACCTGCTGGACACTGTCTGTCAGCAGAATGAGTTTTATTTTTATAGAATAAAAAAAAAAAAACACACAAGTGAAGTCACACGACGAGTGTTTAACTTTTTCAGGCAATCACAATATAAGTATACTACTAACTATACTGGTGGTCAGTGTGGTCAGGTCACTGGTCAGTCACACTGGCAGTGGCACTCCTGCAGCAAAAGTGTGCACTGTTTAATTTTAATATAATATGTACTCCTGGCTCCTGCTATAACCTATAACTGGCACTGCAGTAGTGCTCCCCAGTCTCCCCCACAATTATAAGCTGTGTGAGCTGAGCAGTCAGACAGATATATAATATATATAGATGATGCAGCACACTGGCCTGAGCCTGAGCAGTGCACACAGATATGGTATGTGACTGACTGAGTCACTGTGTGTATCGCTTTTTTCAGGCAGAGAACGGATATATTAAATAAACTGCACTGTGTGTCTGGTGGTCACTCACTATATAATATATTATGTACTCCTGGCTCCTGCTATAACCTATAACTGGCACTGCAGTAGTGCTCCCCAGTCTCCCCCACAATTATAAGCTGTGTGAGCTGAGCAGTCAGACAGATATATATAATATTATATATAGATAATAGATGATGCAGCACACTGGCCAGAGCCTGAGCAGTGCACACAGATATGGTATGTGACTGACTGAGTCACTGTGTGTATCGCTTTTTTCAGGCAGAGAACGGATATATTAAATAAACTGCACTGTGTGTCTGGTGGTCACTCACTATATAATATATTATGAACTCCTGGCTCCTGCTATAACCTATAACTGGCACTGCAGTAGTGCTCCCCAGTCTCCCCCACAATTATAAGCTGTGTGAGCTGAGCAGTCAGACAGATATATATAATATTATATATAGATAATAGATGATGCAGCACACTGGCCTGAGCCTGAGCAGTGCACACAGATATGGTATGTGACTGACTGAGTCACTGTGTGTATCGCTTTTTTCAGGCAGAGAACGGATATATTAAATAAACTGCACTGTGTGTCTGGTGGTCACTCACTATATAATATATTATGTACTCCTGGCTCCTGCTATAACCTATAACTGGCACTGCAGTAGTGCTCCCCAGTCTCCCCCACAATTATAAGCTGTGTGAGCTGAGCAGTCAGACAGATATATATAATATTATATATAGATAATAGATGATGCAGCACACTGGCCTGAGCCTGAGCAGTGCACACAGATATGGTATGTGACTGAGTCACTGTGTGCTGTGTATCGCTTTTTTCAGGCAGAGAACGGATTATAAAGTAAACTGCACTGTCCTCACTAGTAAACTCTCTCCACTCAGTCTCTACACTTCTACAGTAACAGTACTCCTCCTAGTCAGCTCCAGTAAATCTCTCTCAGTCTCTTATAATCTAAATGGAGAGGACGCCAGCCACGTCCTCTCCCTATCAATCTCAATGCACGTGTGAAAATGGCGGCGACGCGCGGCTCCTTATATAGAATCCGAGTCTCGCGATAGAATCCGAGCCTCGCGAGAATCCGACAGCGTCATGATGACGTTCGGGCGCGCTCGGGTTAACCGAGCAAGGCGGGAAGATCCGAGTCTGCTCGGACCCGTGAAAAAAACCATGAAGTTCTGGCGGGTTCGGATTCAGAGAAACCGAACCCGCTCATCTCTACTACACACCCAGGCCGACGCAATTGCCGGCCTTAGTAAGGTACCTGAATGTGTATAAATGGACTTCACGGTACCCTCTTGCTTTCTATCCGCAGCATCTTTTAGGGTGTCCGTATCCTTTGACGTCAGGGCTACCCTCTTGGACAAGCGTGTTAAAGCTTTGTCCACCCTAGGGGAGGATTCCGAGCATAACCTGTCCGTTGGCGGGAAAGGATACGCCATAAGCATCCGTTTGGAAATCTGCAGTTTTTTATCTGGAAATTCCCAAGCCTTTTCACATAACTCATTTAGCTCGTGTGAAGGGGGGAAGGTCACCACCTGCCTTTTTTCCCCATACATATGAACCCTCTTGTCAGGGACTGGGGTTTCCTCTGTGATGTGCAACACATCCTTAATTGCTGTAATCATATAACGGATGGATTTAGCCAATTTAGGCTGTAACTTTGCATCATCGTAATCGACACAGGAGTCAGAATCCATGTCGGTATCTGTGTCAACCATTTGGGATAGTGGACGCTTCTGAGACCCTGACGGCCTCTGCGACATAGGATCAGGCATGGGCTGAGACCCTGACTGTCCTAAGGTTTCAGCTTTATCCAACCTTTTATGCAAGGAATTAACATTATCATTTAAAACCTTCCACATATCCATCCAATCAGGTGTCGGCGCCGTCGGCGGAGACACCACATTCATTTGCTCCCGCTCTGTTTCCACATAGCCTTCCTCGTCAAACATGTCGACACAAGCGTACCGACACACCACACACAGGGAATGCTCTTTTTGAAGACAGTTCCCCCACAAGGCCCTTTGGAGAGACAGAGAGAGAGTATGCCAGCACACACCCCAGCGCTATATCACCCAGGAATCACACAGTAACTTAGTGTTAACTAGTGATGAGCGGGTTCGGTTTCCGAGAAACCGAACCACCCCGAACTTTACCCTTTTTACATGGGTCCGAGCCATACTCAGATTCTCCCGTATGGCTCGGTTAACCCAAGCGCGCCCGAATGTCATCATCCCGCTGTCGGATTCTCGCGAGATTCGGATTCTATATAAGCAGCCGCGCGTCACCGCCATGTTCACTCGTGCATTGGAGATGATAGGGAGAGAACGTGGCTGGCGTCCTCTCCGTTTATTGTAGAAGACAGTTGATTCTTGTTTGTTTTTTATTGCTTAATTGTGGGGAGGAGTACAGTGCAGAGTTTTGCTGATAAGTGACCACCAGTTTTTTTTATCCGTTCTCTGCCTGAAAAATACGCTCCATACCATATCTGTGCTCAGTGTGCTGCATAATATATCTGTGCTGAGTGCTCACACTGCTTAATTGTGGGGACTGGGGAGCAACTATAGCAGGAGTACAGTGCAGAGTTTTGCTGACAGTGACCACCAGTATACGTTGTCTGTCTGAAAAACACTCCATATCTGTGCTCACAATGTGCTGCTTTATTGTGGGGACTGGGGACCACCAGTATAATTAATATTATATAGGAGTAGTACAGTGCAGAGTGCACTGCTGTACCTACCTCTGTGTCGTCACTCGTCATCCATTAAGTATACTATCCATCTACATTGTATACCTGTGGTGCATTTTTTTTAGACTAGTTTAGCAGTTTGCTGACAGTGTCCACCAGTATACTACATATAGCAGTACGGTAGGCCACTGCTGTACCTACCTCTGTGTCGTCACTCGTCATCCATTAAGTATACTATCCATCTACATTGTATACCTGTGGTGCATTTTTTTAGACTAGTTTAGCAGTTTGCTGACAGTGTCCACCAGTATACTATATATAGCAGTACGGTAGGCCACTGCTGTACCTACCTCTGTGTCGTCACTCGTCATCCATTAAGTATACTATCCATCTACATTGTATACCTGTGGTGCATTTTTTTAGACTAGTTTAGCAGTTTGCTGACAGTGTCCACCAGTATACTATATATAGCAGTACGGTAGGCCACTGCTGTACCTACCTCTGTGTCGTCACTCGTCATCCATTAAGTATACTATCCATCTACATTGTATACCTGTGGTGCATTTTTTTAGACTAGTTTAGCAGTTTGCTGACAGTGTCCACCAGTATACTATATATAGCAGTACGGTAGGCCACTGCTGTACCTACCTCTGTGTCGTCACTCGTCATCCATTAAGTATACTATCCATCTACATTGTATACCTGTGGTGCATTTTTTTAGACTAGTTTAGCAGTTTGCTGACAATGTCCACCAGTATACTATATATAGCAGTACGGTAGGCCACTGCTGTACCTACCTCTGTGTCGTCACTCGTCATCCATTAAGTATACTATCCATCTACATTGTATACCTGTGGTGCATTTTTTTAGACTAGTTTAGCAGTTTGCTGACAATGTCCACCAGTATACTATATATAGCAGTACGGTAGGCCACTGCTGTACCTACCTCTGTGTCGTCACTCGTCATCCATTAAGTATACTATCCATCTACATTGTATACCTGTGGTGCATTTTTTTAGACTAGTTTAGCAGTTTGCTGACAGTGTCCACCAGTATACTATATATAGCAGTACGGTAGGCCACTGCTGTACCTACCTCTGTGTCGTCACTCGTCATCCATTAAGTATACTATCCATCTACATTGTATACCTGTGGTGCATTTTTTTAGACTAGTTTAGCAGTTTGCTGACAGTGTCCACCAGTATACTATATATAGCAGTACGGTAGGCCACTGCTGTACCTACCTCTGTGTCGTCACTCGTCATCCATTAAGTATACTATCCATCTACATTGTATACCTGTGGTGCATTTTTTTAGACTAGTTTAGCAGTTTGCTGACAGTGTCCACCAGTATACTATATATAGCAGTACGGTAGGCCACTGCTGTACCTACCTCTGTGTCGTCACTCGTCATCCATTAAGTATACTATCCATCTACATTGTATACCTGTGGTGCATTTTTTTAGACTAGTTTAGCAGTTTGCTGACAATGTCCACCAGTATACTATATATAGCAGTACGGTAGGCCACTGCTGTACCTACCTCTGTGTCGTCACTCGTCATCCATTAAGTATACTATCCATCTACATTGTATACCTGTGGTGCATTTTTTTAGACTAGTTTAGCAGTTTGCTGACAGTGTCCACCAGTATACTATATATAGCAGTACGGTAGGCCACTGCTGTACCTACCTCTGTGTCGTCACTCGTCATCCATTAAGTATACTATCCATCTACATTGTATACCTGTGGTGCATTTTTTTAGACTAGTTTAGCAGTTTGCTGACAGTGTCCACCAGTATACTATATATAGCAGTACGGTAGGCCACTGCTGTACCTACCTCTGTGTCGTCACTCGTCATCCATTAAGTATACTATCCATCTACATTGTATACCTGTGGTGCATTTTAGTTGTGCGCAGTATATATAGTAGTAGGCCATTGCTATTGATACTGGCATATAATTCCACACATTAAAATATGGAGAACAAAAATGTGGAGGTTAAAAAAATAGGGAAAGATCAAGATCCACTTCCACCTCGTGCTGAAGCTGCTGCCACTAGTCATGGCCGAGACGATGAAATGCCATCAACGTCGTCTGCAAAGGCCGATGCCCAATGTCATAGTAGAGAGCATGTAAAATCCAAAACACAAAAATTCAGTAAAATGACCCAAAAATCAAAATTAAAAGCGTCTGAGGAGAAGCGTATACTTGCCAATATGCCATTTACGACACGGAGTGGCAAGGAACGGCTGAGGCCCTGGCCTATGTTCATGGCTAGTGGTTCAGCTTCAAATGAGGATGGAAGCACTCATCCTCTCGCTAGAAAAAAGAAAAGACTCAAGCTGGCAAAAGCACAGCAAAGAACTGTGCGTTCTTCGAAATCACAAATCCCCAAGAAGAGTCCAATTGTGTCGGTTGCGATGCCTGACTTTCCCAACACTGGACGGGAAGAGCTTGCGCCTTCCACCATTTGCACGCCCCCTGCAAGTGCTGGAAGGAGCACCCGCAGTCCAGTTCCTGATAGTCAAATTGAAGATGTCAGTGTTGAAGTACACCAGGATGAGGATATGGGTGTTGCTGGCGCTGGGGAGAAAATTGACAAGGAGGATTCTGATGGTGAGGTGGTTTGTTTAAGTCAGGCACCCGGGGAGACACCTGTTGTCCGTGGGAGGAATATGGCCATTGACATGCCTGGTCAAAATACAAAAAAAAAAATCAGCTCTTCGGTGTGGAATTATTTCAACACAAATGCAGACAACAGGTGTCAAGCCGTGTGTTGCCTTTGTCAAGCTGTAATAAGTAGGGGTAAGGACGTTAACCACCTCGGAACATCCTCCCTTATACGTCACCTGCAGCGCATTCATCATAAGTCAGTGACAAGTTCAAAAACTTTGGGTGACAGCGGAAGCAGTCCACTGACCATTAAATCCCTTCCTCTTGTAACCAAGCTCCTGCAAACCACACCACCAACTCCCTCAGTGTCAATTTCCTCCTTACCCAGGAAAGCCAATAGTCCTGCAGGCCATGTCACTGTCAAGTCTGACGAGTCCTCTCCTGCCTGGGATTCCTCCGATGCATCCTTGAGTGTAACACCTACTGCTGCTGGCGCTGCTGTTGTTGCTGCTGGGAGTCGATCGTCATCCCAGAGGGAAAGTCGGAAGACCACTTGTACTACTTCCAGTAAGCAATTGACTGTCCAACAGTCCTTTGCGAGGAAGATGAAATATCACAGCAGTCATCCTGCTGCAAAGCGGATAACTGAGGCCTTGGCAGCCTGGGCGGTGAGAAACGTGGTTCCGGTATCCATCGTTAATTCAGAGCCAACTAGAGACTTGATTGAGGTACTGTGTCCCCGGTACCAAATACCATCTAGGTTCCATTTCTCTAGGCAGGCGATACCGAAAATGTACACAGACCTCAGAAAAAGAGTCACCAGTGTCCTAAAAAATGCAGTTGTACCCAATGTCCACTTAACCACGGACATGTGGACAAGTGGAGCAGGGCAGACTCAGGACTATATGACTGTGACAGCCCACTGGGTAGATGTATTGCCTCCCGCAGCAAGAACAGCAGCGGCGGCACCAGTAGCAGCATCTCGCAAATGCCAACTCGTTCCTAGGCAGGCTATGCTTTGCATCACCGCTTTCCAGAATAGGCACACAGCTGAAAACCTCTTACGGCAACTGAGGAAGATCATCGCAGAATGGCTTACCCCAATTGGACTCTCCTTGGGATTTGTGACATCGGACAACGCCAGCAATATTGTGCGTGCATTACATCTGGGCAAATTCCATCACGTCCCATGTTTTGCACATGCCTTGAATATGGTGGTGCAGAATTATTTAAAAAACGACAGGGGCGTGCAAGAGATGCTGTCGGTGGCCCGAAGAATTGCGGGCCACTTTCGGCATTCATGCACCGCGTACAGAAGACTGGAGCACCACCAAACATTCCTGAACCTGCCCTGCCATCATCTGAAGCAAGAGGTGGTAACGAGGTGGAATTCAACCCTCTATATGCTTCAGAGGATGGAGGAGCAGCAAAAGGCCATTCAAGCCTATACATCTGGCCACGATATAGGCAAAGGAGGTGGAATGCACCTGACTCAAGCGCAGTGGAGAATGATTTCAATGTTGTGCAAGGTTCTGCAACCCTTTGAACTTGCCACACGTGAAGTCAGTTCAGACACTGCCAGCCTGAGTCAGGTCATTCCCCTCATCAGGCTTTTGCAGAAGAAGCTGGAGACATTGAAGGAGGAGCTAAAACAGAACGATTCCGCTAGGCATGTGGGACTTGTGGATGTAGCCCTTAATTCGCTTAACCAGGATTCACGGGTGGTCAATCTGTTGAAATCAGAGCACTACATTTTGGCCACCGTGCTCGATCCTAGATTTAAAACCTACGTTGTATCTCTCTTTCCGGCAGACACAAGTCTGCAGAGGTTCAAAGACCTGCTGGTGAGAAAATTGTCAAGTCAAGCGGAACTTGACCCGTCACCATCTCCTCCTTCACATTCTCCCGCAACTGGGGGTGCGAGGAAAAGGCTAAGAATTTCGAGCCCACCCGCTGGCGGTGATGCAGGGCAGTCCGGAGCGAGTGCTGACATCTGGTCCGGACTGAAGGACCTGGCAACGATTACTGACATGTCGTCTACTGTCACTGCATATGATTCTCTCACCATTGAAAGAATGGTGGAGGATTATATGAGTGACCGCATCCAAGTATGCCCGTCAGACAGTCCGTACGTATACTGGCAGGAAAAAGAGGCAATTTGGAGGCCCTTGCAGAAACTGGCTTTATTCTACCTAAGTTGCCCTCCCTCCAGTGTGTACTCCAAAAGAGTGTTTAGTGCAGCCGCTCACCTTGTCAGCAATCGGCGTACGAGGTTACTTCCAGAAAATGTGGAGAAGATGATGTTCATTAAAATGAATTATAATCAATTCCTCCGTGGAGACATTCACCTGCAGCAATTGCCTCCAGAAAGTACACAGGGACCTGAGATGGTGGATTCCAGTGGGGACGAATTAATAATCTGTGAGGAGGGGGATGTACACAGTGAAAGGGGTGAGGAATCGGAGGATGATGATCAGGTGGACATCTTGCCTCTGTAGAGCCAGTTTGTGCAAGGAGAGATTGATTGCTTCTTTTTTGGTGGGGGCCCAAACCAACCAGTCATTTCAGTCACAGTCGTGTGGCAGACCCTGTCACTGAAATGATGGGTTCGTTAAAGTGTGCATGTCCTGCTTATACAACATAAGGGTGGGTGGGAGGGCCCAAGGACAATTCCATCTTGCACCTCTTTATTCTTTCATTTTTCTTTGCATCATGTGCTGTTTGGGGACAATTTTTTTGAAGGGCCATCCTGCCTGACACTGCAGTGCCACTCCTAGATGGGCCAGGTGTTTGTGTCGGCCACTTGGGTCGCTTAGCGTAGTCACACAGCTACCTCATTGCACCTCTTTTTTTCTTTGCATCATGTGCTGTTTGGGGACAATTTTTTTGAAGGGCCCTCCTGTCTGACACTGCAATGCCACTCATAGATGGGCCAGGTGTTTGTGTCGGCCACTTGTGTCGCTTAGCTTAGTCACACAGCGACCTTGGTGCGCCTCTTTTTTTCTTTGCATCATGTGCTGTTTGGGGAGAATTTTTTTGAAGAACCATCCTGCCTGACACTGCAGTGCCACTCCTAGATGGGCCAGGTGCTTGTGTCGGCCACTTGTGTCGCTTAGCTTAGCCATCCAGCGACCTCCGTGCAAATTTTGGGACTAAAAATAATATTGTGAGGTGTTCAGAATAGACTGAAAATTAGTGGAAATTATGGTTATTGAGGTTAATAATACTATTGGATCAAAATGACCCCCAAATTCTATGATTTAAGCTGTTTTTTAGGGTTTTTTGAAAAAACACCCGAATCCAAAACACACCCGAATCCGACAAAAAAATTTCGGTGAGGTTTTGCCAAAACGCGTCCGAATCCAAAACACGTCCGCGGAACCGAACCCAAAACCAAAACACTAAACCCGAAAAATTTCCGGTGCACATCACTAGTGTTAACGCAGTAGCCGCTGTAATAATGATTTTTGCGCCTAATTATGTGCCCCCCCCCCCTCTCTTTTTTACCCTCTTCTACCGTGTATCTGCAGGGGAGAGCCTGGGGAGCTTCCTCTCAGCGGAGCTGTGGAGAAAAAATGGCGCTGGTGAGTGCTGAGGAAGAAGCCCCGCCCCCTCAGCGGCGGGCTTCTGTCCCGTGTTTCTGTCCCGCGTTTATGTACAATATTATGGTGGGGGCTCATACATATATACAGTGCCCAACTGTATATATGTTAAACTTTTGCCAAGAGGTCCTAATTGCTGCCCAGGTCGCCCCCCTTCCCTGCGCCCTGCACACTTACAGTGACCGGAGTATGTGGGAGCAATGGCGCACAGCTGCAGTGCTGTGCGCTACCTCAGTGAAGACTGGAGTCTTCTGCCGCCGATTTCGAAGTCTTCTTGCTTCTCCCGGCTTCTGTCTTCCGGCTCTGCGAGGGGGACGGCGGCGAAGCTCTGGGATCGGACGACGAGGGTGAGATCCTGTGTACGATCCCTCTGGAGCTAATGGTGTCCAGTAGCCTAAGAAGCAGGACCTATCTGCAGAGAGTAGGGCTGCTTCTCTCCCCTCAGTCCCACGATGCAGGGAGTCTGTTGCCAGCAGAGCTCCGTGAAAATAAAAAAACCTAACTAAAATACTTTCTTACAGCAAGCTCAGGAGAGCTCACTGAACAGCACCCAGCTCGTCCGGGCACAGATTCAAACTTACTGAGGTCTGGAGGAGGGACATAGAGGGAGGAGCCAGAGCACACCAGAGTCTAAATTCTTTCTTGAAGTGCCCATGTCTCCTGCGGAGTTCGTCTATTCCCCATGGTCCTTACAGAGTCCCCAGCATCCACTAGGACGTTAGAGAAATATATATATATATATATATATATATATATATAAATAAATACATATAGATTTTTGTACTGTATGTAGTTTACAGAATGACTTTTGTTGTATGCCAGCTTACATGCATGAAAGCACAGTTGGAGTAGTGGTTAGTTTTACTGCAATGGAACTAGTGGTCTAGTGAGGGGATCAAAGCTATCTGTATAGTGTACAAAATACTGTCACAGGATCTAAAATTTCCAGGGATAATGTCCAGGGATAATACTAGGTCAAAGGAAAAACAGAATACAGGCAATAAATCTCACATACCTAGAAAACTGTTGTTCCTTATAGGGATCCCCTGGGACTTATGTGTAACGTGTATAAATCCAGAATGTCTCTTTTTAAGAGGTTTGTATTTGTGTCTATTGTCAGTTTCTTGTAAGATCATCCGTCCCAGGTCAGGAACCTGATGTTTGAAGTTTCATTGATTAGAGATAAGAACTTAAGAAGACAAAGATATTTTTTTAAATAGTGCTGAAAGCTGACGGACTGACGAGGTTTCCTCATTATGGAGAACAGACAAGAAAAATATTACTTCTAAAAGCGCCATTAAAATTTTCCAAAATGCTGTGTAACCCTAAATTTCATATTGTATTCAAAGATTACCCAACTTCCCCCTTATCTATTATTAATGTAAAAACATTGGGGGTCATTCCGAGTTGTTCGCTCGCAAGCTGCTTTTAGCAGCTTTGCACACGCTAAGCCGCCGCCTACTGGGAGTGAATCTTAGCTTATCAAAATTGCGAACGAAAGATTTGCAATATTGCGAAAAGACTTCTCTGTGCAGTTTCTGAGTAGCTCGAGACTTACTCTGCCAGTGCGATCAGTTCAGTGCTTGTCGTTCCTGGTTTGACGTCACAAACACACCCAGCGTTCGCCCAGACACTCCTCCGTTTCTCCAGCCACTCCCGCGTTTTTCCCAGAAACGGTAGCGTTTTTTCACACACACCCATAAAACGGCCAGTTTCCGCCCAGAAACACCCACTTCCTGTCAATCACACTCCGATCACCAGAACGAAGAAAAACCTCGTAATGCCGTGAGTAAAATACCTAACTGCATAGCAAATTTACTTGGCGCAGTCGCACTGCGGACATTGCGCATGCGCATTTGCGACTAATCGCTCCGTTGCGAGAAAAAAATAACGAGCGAACAACTCGGAATGACCCCCATTGTTAATTCACTGATTAAGGCGGACATTTCTTCCATTGCAGCAATTATTTTTAAGATGTCTGGAAAATGGAAAGTTTACATTTCTTATATGTAAACAGTATCAAAGAAAAAGTTAAGAGAAAAAGGGGTGCTGCCAGTACACACATTTATTAAATCACAAATTATCACAGCAAAATACAATTACACACTAAATTGTCCTAATAGGGGAACACCTGGGATAGTATATATATTTTAGAGATGTGCAGGTTCGGATTCACTCGGTTCTTAACGCCAGAATTAACGCAATTCGGATTTATCCGGATTTTTCTTATTGGCTAACCAAAACACATGACATCGGAGAGCCAATAAGATGCCGTTTTGAGATCCGGGTTAATCCGAGTAAATCCGCGTAAATCTGAACCCGCTCATCTCTAGTATATATATATATATATATATATATATAAACATATATTAGTGATGAGCGGGTTCGGATCCTCGGGATCCGAACCCGCCCGAACTTCACCTTTTTTTGCACGGGTCCGAGCAACTCGGATCATCCCGCCTTGCTCGGTTAACCCGAGCGCGCCCGAACGTCATCATCTCGCAGTCGGATTCTCGCGAGATTCGTATTCTATATAAGGAGCCGCGCGTCGCCGCCATTTTTCACTCGTGCATTGGAGATGATCGTGAGAGGACGTGGCTGGCGTCCTCTCAGTTTCTATGTTCAGTGGGCTGCAAATATCTGTGCTCAGTGCGCTGCAAATATCTGTGCTCAGTGTGCTGCAAGTGCAAATATCTACGTTCTCTGCCTGAAAAACGCTCCATATCTGTGCTCAGTGTGCTGCAAATATCTGTGCTCAGTGTGCTTAATTGCTTTATTGTGGGGACTGGGGACCAGCAGTATTATATAGTAGGAGGACAGTGCAGAGTTTTGCTGACCAGAGACCACCAGTATTATACGTTCTCTGCCTGAAAAACGCTCCATATCTGTGCTGCATTGTAGTATATAGTAGGAGGACAGTGCAGAATTTTGCTGACCACCAGTATAACTATATATATAGCAGTACGGTACAGTAGGCCACTGCTCTACCTACCTCTGTGTCGTCAAGTATACTATCCATCCATACCTGTGTTGCATTTCAGTTTTGAACAGTTTGCTGACCACCAGTATATAATATATAGCAGTACGGAACAGTAGGCCACTGCTCTACCTACCTCTGTGTCGTCAAGTATACTATCCATCCATACCTGTGGTGCATTTCAGTTTTGCACAGTTTGCTGACCACCAGTATATAATATATAGCAGTACGGTACAGAAGGCCACTACTCTACCTACCTCTGTGTCGTAAAGTATACTATCCATCCATACCTGTGGTGCATTTCAGTTTTGCACAGTTTGCTGACCACCAGTATATAATATATAGCAGTACGGTACAGTAGGCCACTGCTCTACCTACTTCTGTGTCGTCAAGTATACTATCCATCCATACCTGTGGTGCATTTCAGTTTTGCACAGTTTGCTGACCATTAGTATATAATATATAGCAGTACGGTACAGTAGGCCACTGCTCTACCTACCTCTGTGTCGTCAAGTATACTATCCATCCATACCTGTGGTGTATTTCAGTTTTGCACAGTTTGCTGACCACCAGTTTATAATATATAGCAGTACGGTACAGTAGGCCACTGCTCTACCTACTTCTGTGTCGTCAAGTATACTATCCATCCATACCTGTGGTGCATTTCAGTTTTGCACAGTTTGCTGACCATTAGTATATAATATACAGCAGTACGGTACAGTAGGCCACTGCTCTACCTACCTCTGTGTCGTCAAGTATACAATCCATCCATACCTGTGGTGCATTTCAGTTTTGCACAGTTTGCTGACCACCAGTATATAATATATAGCAGTACAGTACAGTAGGCCACTGCTCTACCTACCTCTGTGTCGTCAAGTATACTATCCATCCATACCTGTGGTGCATTTCAGTTTTGCACAGTTTGCTGACCACCAGTATATAATATATAGCAGTTCGGTACAGAAGGCATCTGCTCTACCTTCCTCTGTGTCGTCAAGTATACTATCCAGAAAATGTGGAGAAGATGATGTTCATCAAAATGAATTATAATCAATTCCTCCGTGGAGACATTGACCACCAATTGCCTCCTGAAAGTACACAGGGACCTGAGATGGTGGATTCCAACGGGGACGAATTAATAATCTGTGAGGAGGGGGATGTACACAGTGAAAGGGGTGAGTAATCGGAGGAAGAGGAGGAGGTGGACATCTTGCCTCTGTAGAGCCAGTTTGTGCAAGGAGAGATTGATTGCTTCTTTTTTTGGTGGGGGCCCAAACCAACCACTCATTTCAGTCACAGTCGTGTGGCAGACCCTGTCGCTGAAATGATGGGTTTGTTAAAGTGTGCATGTCCTGTTTATGCAACATAACGGTGGGTGGGAGGGCCCAAGGACAATTCCATCTTGCACCTCTTTTTTCTTTCATTTTTCTTTGCATCATGTGCTGTTTGGGGACTATTTTTGGAAGTGCCATCCTGTCTGATACTGCAGTGCAACTCCTAGATGTGCCAGGTGTTTGTGTCGGCCACTTGGGTCGCTTAGCTTAGTCACACAGCTACCTCATTGCGCCTTTTTTTCTTTGCATCATGTGCTGTTTGGGGATTATTTTTTTTAAGCTGCCATCCTGTCTGACACTGCAGTGCCACTCCTAGATGGGCCAGGTGATTGTGTCGGCCGCTTAGCTTAGTCACACAGCTACCTCATTGTGCCTCTTTTTTTCTTTGCATCATGTGCTGTTTGGGGACTATTTTTTTGAAGTGCCATCCTGTCTGACACTGCAGTGCTACTCCTAGATGGGCCAGGTGTTTATGTCGGCCACTTGGGTCGCTTAGCTTAGTCATCCAGCGACCTTGGTGCAAATTTTAGGACTAAAAATAATATTGTGAGGTGTGTAGTGTTCAGAATAGACTAAAAATGAGTGGAAATTATGGTTATTGAGGTTAATAATACTATGGGATCAAAATGATTTAAGCTGTTTTTGAGGGTTTTTGTAAAAAAACTAGATATGTGCACCGGAAATTTTTCGGGTTTTGTGTTTTGGTTTTGGATTCGGTTCCGCGGCTGTGTTTTGGATTCGGACGCGTTTTGGCAAAACCTCCCTGATTTTTTTTTGTCGGATTCGGGTGTGTTTTGGATTCGGGTGTTTTTTTACACTCAAGGATGCATCGGAGGAATCCCAGGCAGGAGAGGACTCGTCATACTTGCCAGTGACATTGCCTGCAGGACTATTGGCTTTCCTGTGTAAGGTGGAAATTGACACTGAGGGAGTTGGTGGTGTTGTTTGCAGGAGCTTGGTTACAAGAGGAAGGGATTTAGTGGTCAGTGGACTGCTTCCGCTTTCATCCAAAGTTTTTGAACTTGTCACTGACTTCTGATGAATGCGGACCAGGTGACGTATAAGGGAGGATGTTCCAAGGTGGTTAACATCCTTACCCCTACTTATTACAGCTTGACAAAGGCAACACACGGCTTGACACCTGTTGTCCGCATTTGTGTTGAAATAATTCCACACCGAAGAGGTGATTTTTTTTGTATTTTGACCAGGCATGTTAATGGCCATATTCTTCCCACGGACAACAGGTGTCTCCCCGGGTGCCTGACTTAAACAAACCACCTCACCATCAGAATCCTCCTTGTCAATTTCCTCCCCAGCGCCAGCAACACCCATATCCTCATCCTGGTGTACTTCAACAGTGACATCTCCAATTTGACTATTAGGAACTTTACTGCGGGTGCTCCTTCCAACCCACTGTGTGCAAATGGTGGAAAGTGCAAGCTCTTCCCGTCCAGTGTTGGGAAGGTCAGGCATCACAACCGACACAATTGGACTCTCCTTGGGGATTTGTGATTTAGTAGAACGCACAGTTCTTTGCTGTGCTTTTGCCAGCTTGAGTCTTTTCATTTTTCTAGCGAGAGGATGAGTGCTTCCATCCTCATGTGAATCTGAACCACTAGCCATGAACATAGGCCAGGGCCTCAGCCGTTCCTTGCCACTCCGTGTCGTAAATGGCATATTGGCAAGTTTACGCTTCTCATCAGACGCTTTCAATTTTGATTTTTAGGTCATTTTACTGAACTTTTGTTTTTTGGATTTTACATGATCTCTACTATGACATTGGACATCGGCCTTGGCAGACGACGTTGATGGCATTTCATCGTCTCGGCCATGACTAGTGGCAGCAGCTTCAGCACGAGGTGGAAGTGGATCTTGATCTTTCCCTATTTTAACCTCCACATTTTTGTTCTCCATTTTTTAATGTGTGGAATTATATGCCAGTATCAATAGCAATGGCCTACTACTATATATACTGCGCACAACTGAAATGCACCACAGGTATGGATGGATAGTATACTTGACGACACAGAGGTAGGTAGAGCAGTGGCCTTCCGTACCGTACTGCTATATATACTGGTGTTCACTGTCAGCAAAACTCTGCACTGTACTCCTCCTATATAATATACTGGTGGTCCCCAGTGCCCACAATAAAGCAGTGTGAGCACAGATATATGCAGCACACTGAGCACAGATATGGAGTGTTTTTCAGGCAGACAACGTATACTGGTGGTCACTGGTCAACTCTGCACTGTACTCCTCCTATATAATACAGCTGCTCCCCAGTCCCCACAATTAAGCAGTGTGAGCACAGATATATGCAGCACACTGAGCACAGATATGGAGTGTTTTTCAGGCAGACAACGTATACTGGTGGTCACTGGTCAGCAAAACTCTGCACTGTACTCCTCCTATATAATACAGCTGCTCCCCAGTCCCCACAATTAAGCAGTGTGAGCACAGATATATGCAGCACACTGAGCACAGATATGGAGTGTTTTTCAGGCAGACAACGTATACTGGTGGTCACTGGTCAGCAAAACTCTGCACTGTACTCCTCCTATATAATACAGCTGCTCCCCAGTCCCCACAATTAAGCAATAAGCACTGCAGTAGCACAAATATTATTAATAAACGGAGAGGACGCCAGCCACGTCCTCTCCCTAACATTTCCAATGCACGAGTGAAAATGGCGGCGACGCGCGGCTGCTTATATAGAATCCGAATCTCGCGAGAATCCGACAGCGGGATAATGACGTTCGGGCGCGCTCGGATTAACCGAGCCATACGGGAGAATCCGAGTATGCCTCGGACCCGTATAAAATGGGTGAAGTTCGGGGGGGTTCAGTTTCCGAGGAACCGAACCCGCTCATCACTAATAACAAGTACTGTAGTTATTGTAGTTTGCAGGCCTGGAACTAGGTAGAGTAAGATAGACCGCTCTCCAGTATGACTGAGTGCCACAAAACTGACAATTTGCCTTCCATATACTCAGGAAGATAATGCAGATGCTAATGTGAGAGGGTATGTTTCCCCTACGATAGGTGAGATTTATAGAGTGTCCAGGGTAGTCCCAAATCTTTTACATTCTACAACATTTCTTGGGCATGTCACAGAAACGAGGCTTCCCCAGCAGAACATCAGGCATTACCTCCTGCACATTTGCCTCTAAGAATGCTAGTATTGTAACCTCACTGAGCCTCATTCAGGGAGAGATGTGGATGTTGTACAGTAGGTTCCTTACACATCAGTTATTATAATTCAAGGACATTTTTGCATTTCTTGTCCCTAAACATAATTTGGCACCCGGGCTGCTGCATATACCCCTAGGTTTCAACTTCCAATAATAACACCTCCTTATTATACGATTACATCAGTTTTACCCTGTCTGGACACCCACTTTAAATCACATACTGTTGGCATTCTACAGATGTGTCGGGTCTATTATGAAATCCCGGCTGTTGGAATGCCGGCGCCCAGAATATAGGCGCCGCGATCCCTACCGCCGGTAGGCCGGGCCGGCAGTGGGACAAGTACAAAAGAGTCCCTTGCAGGATTGCTGCGCTTGCCACGCTGCACTCACCATAGTGTCCCACACCATTTATTCTCCCTCCAGGAGTGTCGTGGACACCCCAAGAGGGAGAATATTTGGCGGTATCCCGGCGGTCGTGATCCCGGCTCCGGTATGCTGAGCGCCAGGATCCCGACAACTGGGATATTGAATGCTTCCCAGATGTGTCTTCTCTTACTATTGCTTCAGTAATGCCCAATAGCCCTTATCAGCACACCATGTTCCTTGTAGCTTGACTGCACTGGTAGTCTTTTTCACTCAACATGTGCATCTTATTTGCATATTTGAAAGACATAGATGCAACAAAACTACATTGCTAGTGTATATAGCAAAGGATAGTTTTCCACCTGCGCCAACCAGAGACTGCAGCTAGATTATGTTTCTGAGCTCACCTAGCCCATATACAAATACATAAAAACAACAATGAAACAAAACCACAGCGCTGTCAATATGGATGGTAATTCTTCTTGTCTGTAGCGACTATCCAAAAACACCCTAGGTTATCTTCACTCCACAGAGTAGAGAGGTTGAACCCAAAAAGAGGAAGACACGAAGTTAGTGGAGAACAACCGCTACCACCAATGTATGGTGGAATAGATGTTCTCCTTATAGGCACTGACCTTAAAATAGTGCCCTATATGCACAAAATGGTTTCTTTATAGGTCAGTCGCACCCACTTCCTCTTCTTATAAAACTTCAAAAAGGCAAAGATAGCCTGTCAAGCACTGACCTTCAAATAGTGCCCTATATGCATTGAAAGGTATCTTTGTCCACCGTTTTCATTGTGTTTCTTTTAACTCCAAATGTGTAGCCAGTATGTAATCCCCCACAATGAACTGACCTTTTAGAAATTCCCTATATTCGCATAAAGGTTTCTTTTATATGCTGGAATCCCAAATTCATGTGGAGATTACTTGATTAGCTTTCATATACACGGTCCTCAAATATTGATCCCAAAAAAATTGTGAAGGTAAAAAACAATTTATTGGTACAAAAGGACCATAAAACAAATCTGGACAGATATAAAAATACAAAAAGCCCTTAGACCAGAAAACACCGACACTAAGTGTGCTGTGGCCTCCAGACTAAGGGACATCTTCACTTGGCTGTCGGGTATAGTATGATGCCTATGGCAAGTTTGCATATCCGGATATAGGCACTACTCATCTATCGTTCTGTACCTGTGCAGCCGGTGTCGGTGTTTTCTGGTCTAAGGGCTTTTTGTATTTTTATATCTGTCCAGATTTGTTTTATGGTCCTTTTGTACCAATAAATTGTTTTTTACCTTCACAATTTTTTTGGGATCAATATTTGAGGACCGTGTATATGAAAGCTAATCAAGTAATCTCCACATGAATTTGGGATTCCAGCATATAAAAGAAACCTTTATGCGAATATAGGGAATTTCTAAAAGGTCAGTTCATTGTGGGGGATTACATACTGGCTACACATTTGGAGTTAAAAGAAACACAATGAAAACGGTGGACAAAGATACCTTTCAATGCATATAGGGCACTATTTGAAGGTCAGTGCTTGACAGGCTATCTTTGCCTTTTTGAAGTTTTATAAGAAGAGGAAGTGGGTGCGACTGACCTATAAAGAAACCATTTTGTGCATATAGGGCACTATTTTAAGGTCAGTGCCTATAAGGAGAACATCTATTCCACCATACATTGGTGGTAGCGGTTGTTCTCCACTAACTTCGTGTCTTCCTCTTTTTGGGTTCAACCTCTCTACTCTGTGGAGTGAAGATAACCTAGGGTGTTTTTGGATAGTCGTTACAGACAAGAAGAATTACCATCCATATTGACAGCGCTGTGGTTTTGTTTCATTGTTGTTTTTATGTACATTGCTAGTGTACACTACTCAATGGGGTGTGCAATTTGTGCACATCTGTGTGTGACTGAGTCTATGTGGTCTTTTTACTAAACCTTGGATGGAGATAAAGTGGATGAAGATAAAGTACCAGACAACCAGCACCTAACTGTCATTTTTCAAAAACAGCCTGTTTCATGGCAGTTAGGAGCTGATTAGATGGGACTTTGGAGTTTATTCATGAAGTAGTGAAAACTGTGGAGAAGTGAGCCAGTGGAGAAGATGATCATGGCAACCAATCAGCATTTATGTAACATTTATAATTTGCATACTATAAAATTATACAGACCAGCTGATTGGTTGCCATGGGCAACTTCTCCACTGTCTCACTTCTCCACACTTTTCACAGCTTCATGAATAAACCTCTTTATCTCCATCCACTTTATCTCCATCCAAAGCTTAGTAAATAGACCCCTGAGTCTGTTTAAGAAGTGCTTCGATAAGAGCATCCTGCATTTTCCTCACGTCAAACTCCATCTTTTTAGTACATTTTTTATTTGATTAAGATACCATATGATCTATGGACAACCAATAAATGAGGACATGTCTGTAAATGTGGCATGAGGAAAATTTTATGAAGATTCGATGATTGTCATACTGTAGGTCCTGTACATAACATTTATATTGTAATCCCTTTCCTACCCTGATCCGCCCTGTTAGACATACCGGGGGTTATCAGACCTGATCGCTAGGCTGCGTTTTCGTACAGCCTGCGATCAGGTCTAAACTGCTCATGCGTATGCACCGCAATGCGCAGGTGCGTCGCACGGGTACAAAGCGGATCGCCGCTCAGCAATGGGTTTGTGCGAAGAATCCATTCACATGGGCAATCGCAAGGAGATTGATAGGGTTTGTGGGTGGCAACTGACCGTTTTCAGGGAGTGGTTAGAAAAATGCAGGCGTGTCCAAGTGTTTGCAGGGAGGGTTCCTGACATCAGTTCTGGTCCCGAACAGGCTGAAATGATTGCAGCGGCTGAGTAAGTCCTGGGCTGCGCAGAGACCGCACAAGATCTGTTTGTACAGCTCTGCTACACATGCGTTCGCACACTTGCACAGCGAAAATACACTACCCTGTAGGCGGCGACTATCTGATCGCAGCAGTGCAAAAATCGCCTGCTAGCAATCAGGTTGAGATGATCATCGTAACTGCTGATTAATAATACACGTGTATGGGTTCACAATTCTGTGGATGCAAAGAGAATAGAATATTAGCAAATTAGCATTCCATCAACTGTTGATATATTCACCCTGTGTGAGACCTATATACTGTAGGTTCGGCTGCACTGACCGTCCGGGGCTTCAAAATAAGACATTTTCCTTGAATGTGCTGAATAAGTAGACACTCGGGGCGTTTGTGCTGGTAGCAATTCTACTGCTTTTACTATCTCACTACATATGGATTATGTTCAAGTTCCCGGCTGTCAGGAACCCGGCAGTCGAAATATACCAACACCGAATTCCCTACACCCGTGAGAACACCAACGCCAGAATACGGACTAGGTCAGTATCCAGTTGCAGGAATACCGACAGCTGGGATCCCGAATGTAAGTATAGCCGGGAGCGTTAGGATTTGGCTGGGGGGAGGGGGGGGTTAGGCTCCGGGGGAGGTTATATTTGGGCTGTGGAGAGGGAGGGGTTACGGTTAGGCACCACTGGTGGGTGTTAGGTTTAGGCACTAAGGGTG
Organism: Pseudophryne corroboree; assembly: GCF_028390025.1. NCBI lineage: Eukaryota > Metazoa > Chordata > Amphibia > Anura > Myobatrachidae > Pseudophryne > Pseudophryne corroboree. Next base: position 42,038,661 of record NC_086448.1, read on the forward strand.
GGGGGGTTACAGTTAGGCTGTGGGAAGGAAGGGTTAGGGAGTAGGGGAGAGAGGGGTAAAATACTTACCTCACTCCTGTCGGGATTGTGATCATCAGGATGCCCGTGTCAGTATTGTGACCGTCGGCATACCGTCGGCTGGGATCACATACCAATCCCTTACATACACGCTTGCTTTATTTTATGTACAGTTATTACTTGACCACAACACTTTTGCCTTTTTTTTTTTAGCACTTAGTACTTTTTTTTGTCTGGACTTGAGAATTAATTAACTTACTACAAACGTGTTGAAAGAATGTAAAATAGAATGATAATAATATAAGTAACCCAAATAGTTTACTGAATCACAAAAGTGGTAGTGTTAATATAGCAATAACTAGAAAGAAATATCAATGAAGTATGACTATAAGAAAATGTGAAAAATGCTACACCTCTTGTTTTCATCCTAGAAAATCAATTACATATTTCTTATTTCTACAATGAAACTGTTCAACAAGGAGCCAATTTTCTTTTCTGTTCTGACAAGGTGAAGGAAAAGGTAAAATTATATTTATTGTATGCTTCAAATCCTCCTCTTGCCACTTTTATGTATTGCACAATTGCAAGCATACCCAATATTTGTTTTCTTTTTTAATATTCCTGGAAGATAATGAGAAAATCCCTGAGGGCTAGTTACAAACTTATATATCATTAGGTCTGTGACATATATTAGGATATTGATGTACGGTGAAGCAGTACAACAACCAATAGTAGTCAGTCATTTTTTCTTTTCTTTTATAAATGCTACTAGAAAAATAACAATATGGAATGGCTGCTGTGGCCAGGACTTTATAATGCAAGGTACCTCAACAAAGATTCCACATGCCTACCCTCCTCCCCACAAAATGGGTGGAGCCAGTGGTGGGAGTGACCATGGGCATTGCCCTTCCCCCAGTAACACTTATTCCCCCCCATCCACCCTCCCTGACTCTACCCTTAACTTTTTCTCCCCTGAACTTTTGGCTTTTTCAAAATAAAAATAATAACTTATCTGCTCTTTGATGGTGAAGCTGCTTTTCAGGTGGACAGCAAAGACCTGTCTGTACTCCATTGCTACTCAGTACCTTATTCAGATTTTCTGTAGGGTAAGGAAGTTCAAATCTTAGGTTTCAGAGCACAGCATCAGGAGTTAGAGCGGGATGTACTAACCTCTCCCGCTGCGGTATCTGTCTTTCTCAGCGCTCCCTGTGGGTTCTCCACGCCAACAGCATGATTCTGCATCCTGAAATGCGCACACACTGGCACGTGGGACGCCGGATCTTGTTCCCTTCCTGTGCTCCATTGTGTGTGCGCATGTCAAGATGCACTCATATGCGCATGCGCGACAGCCAGGGGGAGGGCAGCGCTGAGCAACCGCAACGGAAAGTACAGTTCTGAGTGGCCGCGGCGGTAAAGAGGCGGGAACGCAGTGATGCCAAGTGAGAGGAGAAAACTACAGGGAGCGACGGGCAGCGCTGGCCAGCGGTAGGACACCAGTTAGCGTGGAGAACACACAGGGAGCGCTGAGAAAGACGGGTACCACAGCGGGAGAGGTTAGTACATCCCGCCCTTAGGGGTCTATTTATGAAGCAGTGAAAAGAGTGGAGAAGTGAGCCAGTGGAGAAGTTGCCCATGGCAACCAATCAGCTGCTCTGTATAATTTTATAGTATGCAAATTATAAATGTTACTTCAGTGCTGATTGGTTCTTCTCCACTGTCTCACTTCTCCTCAATTTTCACTGCTTCATGAATAGACCCCTTAGTGTTGTCCTAAGTGACATGAGTGAGGTCAGTGACAATACTTTGGATATTTTAATTATTTCGGTGGTGGATGGGGCTTCACTGACAGTCAGTGGAGGGTGTGTGATGATAGTGACAATGCTGGGAAGGAGGCTTCCACCTGTGGGATCAGGTCCCCATCATCAGAGAAGTTTTCTAGTTTTCTAGTGATAGTGACCTGGATACGATACAATGTCTTGAAAAAAAGTATTTTTCAAGCCTCTTGAGGGTCTATTTACTAAAGCCTTGGATGGAGATAACGTCAACGCAGATAAAGTACCAGCCAATCAGCTCCTAACTGCCATGTCACAGGCTGTTTGAAAAATTACAGCTAGGAGCTGATTGGCTGGTACTTTATCTCCACCTGCTTTAACTCCATTCAAGGCTTAGTAAATAGACCCCTTGGTCTCTTGACGTGATGGTTTGCCAGCAATCCGTGGCAGCATATGCACTTTTATACTGATGTTGGAGAGTTGTCTGAACAGGGGCTTTTCTACTGTGTGACATATAACACCTGGCTACAATGTTATATTTAAAGCATGTGTGCCCAATTGATCCACAGATAATATAAAGAGGCATACCTACCCCCCTGGAGAAGTGATCCTATGTGGGAAATTATGTTGAGACTCAATGTCCGAAATGCAAACATAACATGAGAAGTCCAACTTCCTACCACTTTTGTATCACCGCTGTCAGAAAATCAATATTTGTCTGTTCTCACTCTAAAATACTGCATGGCTTAAATTGATATTGGGGGTCATTCCGAGTTGTTCGCTCGCAAGCGGATTTTAGCAGATTTGCTCATGCTAAGCCGCCGCCTACTGGGAGTGAATCTTAGCATCTTAAAATTGCGAACGATGTATTCGCAATATTGCGATTACACACCTCGTAGCAGTTTCTGAGTAGCTCCAGACTTACTCGGCATCTGCGATCATTTCACTGCTTGTCGTTCCTGGTTTGACGTCACAAACACACCCAGCGTTCGCCCAGACACTCCTCCGTTTCTCCGGCCACTCCTGCGTTTTTTCCGGAAACGGTAGCGTTTTTTCCCACACGCCCATAAAACGGCCTGTTTCCGCCCAGTAACACCCATTTCCTGTCAATCACATTACGATCGCCAGAACGATGAAAAAGCCGTGAGTAAAAATCCTAACTGCATAGCAAATTTACTTGGCGCAGTCGCAGTGCGGACATTGCGCATGCGCATTAAGCGGAAAATCGCTGCGATGCGAAGATTTTTACCGAGCGAACAACTTGGAATGACCCCCATTGTCTGTTAACTTACTTTCTGCAAGTCTAAATCTACAGTACTTCTTCTCTTATGCTATACAGCATGGAACACTCTCACTCTACCCAACCGCACTAATGGACTGTTCCAAACCTCCACTGCCTCTAGAATGCAGAGAACTTCCACCACAATCCTACAGTTAGGCTGACCATACTACCCCTTTACACAGGTTCTGTAGCTGAATAAAACCAGGTGACATGCAGGCTTGAAGTCAGCCAGCCACAGAACCTGTGTAATTCATGAGTGTATAAAGACCAAAAGACGGAAGTATTCCCTATAGTGGGCACACATGGACTCTGTGGCAATTTACTTAAAGTCACATATATACATGATATACAGTGTGACCATTAATGTTAAAATATAACTTTTATTTCTCTAACGTCCTAAGTGGATGCTGGGGACTCCGTCAGGACCATGGGGAATAGCGGCTCCGCAGGAGACAGGGCACAAAAAGTAAGCTTTTAGGATCACATGGTGTGTACTGGCTCCTCCCCCTATGACCCTCCTCCAAGTCTCAGTTAGGTTTTTGTGCCCGTCCGAGCAGGGTGCAATCTAGGTGGCTCTCCTAAAGAGCTGCTTAGAAAAAGTTTTTTAGGTTTTTTATTTTCAGTGAGTCCTGCTGGCAACAGGCTCACTGCATCGAGGGACTTAGGGGAGAGAATTTCAACTCACCTGCGTGCAGGATGGATTGGATTCTTAGGCTACTGGACACCATTAGCTCCAGAGGGAGTCGGAACACAGGTCTCACCCTGGGGTTCGTCCCGGAGCCGCGCCGCCGACCCCCCTTACAGATGCTGAAGATTGAAGGTCCGGAAACAGGCGGCAGAAGGCTCTTCAGTCTTCATGAAGGTAGCGCACAGCACTGCAGCTGTGCGCCATTGTTGTCACACACTTCACACCAGACGGTCACGGAGGGTGCAGGGCGCTGCTGGGGGCGCCCTGGGCAGCAATATATAATACCTTTTATGGCAAAAGAATACATCACATATAGCCATTAAGGCTATATGTATGTATTTAACCCATGCCAAATGTCTAAAACTCCGGGAGAAAAGCCCGCCGGAATAGGGGGCGGGGCTTATTCTCCTCAGCACACAGCGCCATTTTCCTGCTCAGCTCCGCTGTGAGGAAGGCTCCCAGGACTCTCCCCTGCACTGCACTACAGAAACAGGGTAAAACAGAGAGGGGGGGCATATTTTGGCGATATTTTTATATATTTAAGTGGCTATAAGGAACAACACTTATATAGGGTTGTTCCCATATATATTATAGCGCTTGGGTGTGTGCTGGCAAACTCTCCCTCTGTCTCCCCAAAGGGCTAGTGGGGTCCTGTCTTCGATAAGAGCATTCCCTGTGTGTCTGCTGTGTGTCGGTACGTGTGTGTCGACATGTATGAGGACGATGTTGGCGTGGAGGCAGAGAAATTGCCGATAATGGTGATGTCACCCCCCAGGGAGTCGACACCGGAATGGATGGCTTTGTTTATGGAATTACGTGATAATGTCAGCACATTACAAAAATCAGTTGACGACATGAGACGGCCGGCAAACCAGTTAGTACCTGCCCAGGCGTCTCAGACACCGTCAGGGGCTGTAAAGCGCCCTTTACCTCAGTCGGTCGACACAGACCCAGACACAGACACTGAATCTAGTGTCGACGGTGATGAAACAAACGTATTTTCAAGTAGGGCCACACGTTATATGATCACGGCAATGAAGGAGGCTTTGCATATCTCTGATACTACAAGTACCACAAAAAGGGGTATTATGTGGGGTGTGAAAAAACTACCTGTAGTTTCTCTATCGTCCTAAGTGGATGCTGGGGTTCCTGAAAGGACCAAGGGGGATAGCGGCTCCGCAGGAGACAGGGCACAAAAAAAGTAAAGCTTTACTAGGTCAGGTGGTGTGCACTGGCTCCTCCCCCTATGACCCTCCTCCAGACTCCAGTTAGATTTTGTGCCCGAACGAGAAGGGTGCAATCTAGGTGGCTCTCCTAAAGAGCTGCTTAGAGAAAGTTTAGTTTAGGTTTTTTTCTTTACAGTGAGTCCTGCTGGCAACAGGATCACTGCAACGTGGGACTTAGGGGGAAAGTAGTAAACTCACCTGCATGCAGAGTGGATTTGCTGCTTGGCTACTGGACACCATTAGCTCCAGAGGGATCGAACACAGGCCCAGCCGTGGAGTCCGGTCCCGGAGCCGCGCCGCCGACCCCCTTGCAGATGCTGAAGCGTGAAGAGGTCCGGAAACCGGCGGCTGAAGACTCCTCAGTCTTCATAAGGTAGCGCACAGCACTGCAGCTGTGCGCCATTTTCCTCTCAGCACACTTCACTGGGCAGTCACTGAGGGTGCAGAGCGCTGGGGGGGGGCGCTCTGAGAGGCAAATATAAACCTTATACAAGGCTAAAAATACCTCACATATAGCCCATAGGGGCTATATGGAGATATTTAACCCCTGCCTGACTGGAAAAATAGCGGGAGAAGAACCCGCCGAAAAAGGGGCGGGGCCTATCTCCTCAGCACACGGCGCCATTTTCTGTCACAGCTCCGCTGGTCAGAACGGCTCCCAGGTCTCTCCCCTGCACTGCACTACAGAAACAGGGTAAAACAGAGAGGGGGGGCACATTAATGGCTATATATATATATATATATATATTAAAGCAGCTATAAGGGAGCACTTAATATAAGGATATCCCTTGTATATATAGCGCTTTGTGGTGTGTGCTGGCAGACTCTCCCTCTGTCTCCCCAAAAGGGCTAGTGGGTCCTGTCTTCATTAGAGCATTCCCTGTGAGTTTGCGGTGTGTGTCGGTACGTGGTGTCGACATGTATGAGGACGATATTGGTGTGGAGGCGGAGCAATTGCCAAATATGCAGATGTCACCCCCCAGGGGGTCGACACCAGAATGGATGCCTTTATTTGTGGAATTACGTGATGGTTTATCTTCCCTTAAACAGTCAGTTGAGGACATGAGGCGGCCGGACAATCAATTAATGCCTGTCCAGGCGCCTCAAACACCGTCAGGGGCTGTAAAACGCCCTTTGCCTCAGTCGGTCGACACAGACCCAGACACGGGCACTGATTCCAGTGACGACGGTAGAAATTCAAACGTATTTTCCAGTAGGGCCACACGTTATATGATTTTGGCAATGAAGGAGACGTTACATTTAGCTGATACTACAGATACCGTAAAACAGGGTATTATGTATGGTGTGAAAAAACTACAAACAGTTTTTCCTGAATCAGAAGAATTAAATGACGTGTGTGATGAAGCGTGGGTTGCTCCTGATAAAAAGTTGATAATTTCAAAAAAGTTATTGGCATTATACCCTTTCCCGCCAGAGGTTAGGGCGCGCTGGGAAACACCCCCTAAGGTGGACAAGGCGCTCACACGCTTATCCAAACAAGTGGCGTTACCCTCTCCTGAGACGGCCGCACTTAAGGATCCATCAGATAGAAAGATGGAAGTTATTCAAAAGAATATATACACACATGCAGGTGTTATACTACGACCAGCTATAGCAACTGCCTGGATGTGCAGTGCTGGAGTAGTTTGGTCAGAATCCCTGATTGAAAATATTGATACCCTAGATAGGGACAATGTTTTACTGTCGGTAGAACAAATAAAGGATGCATTTATCTATATGCGTGATGCACAGAGGGATATTTGCACACTGGCATCTCGGGTGAGTGCTATGTCCATTTCAGCCAGAAGAGCCTTATGGACACGACAGTGGACAGGCGATGCGGATTCAAAACGTCACATGGAGGTTTTGCCGTATAAAGGGGAGGAGTTATTTGGAGTTGGTCTATCAGACTTGGTGGCCACGGCTACTGCCGGGAAATCCACTTTTTTACCTCAAGTCACTCCCCAACAGAGAAAGGCACCGACCTTTCAACCGCAGCCTTTTCGCTCCTACAAAAATAAGAGAGCAAAGGGCTTGTCGTACCTGCCACGAGGCAGAGGAAGAGGGAAGAGACACCAACAGGCAGCTCCTTCCCAGGAACAGAAGCCCTCCCCGGCTCCTGCAAAAACCTCAGCATGACGCTGGGGCCTCTCAAGCGGACTCGGGGACAGTGGGGGGCCGTCTCAAAAATTACAGCGCGCAGTGGGCTCACTCGCAGGTAGACCCCTGGATCCTGCAGATAATATCTCAGGGGTACAGGTTGGAATTAGAGACGGATCCTCCTCATCGTTTCCTGAAGTCTGCCTTACCAACCGTCTCTTCCGAAAGGGAGAGGGGGTTGGAAGCCATTCACGGGCTGTACGCTCAGCAGGTGATAGTCAGGGTACCCCTATTACAACAAGGAAAGGGGTATTATTCCACTCTATTTGTGGTACCGAAGCCGGATGGCTCGGTAAGGCCTATTCTAAATCTGAAGTCCTTGAACCTCTACATAAAAAAGTTCAAGTTCAAGATGGAGTCACTCAGAGCAGTGATAGCGAACCTGGAAGAAGGGGACTTTATGGTATCCTTGGACATCAAGGATGCGTATCTACACGTTCCGATTTACCCCGCACACCAGGGGTACCTCAGGTTCATTGTTCAAAACTGTCACTATCAGTTTCAGACGCTGCCGTTCGGATTGTCCACGGCGCCTCGGGTCTTTACCAAGGTAATGGCCGAGATGATGATTCTTCTTCGAAGAAAAGGCGTATTAGTTATCCCATACTTGGACGATCTCCTAATAAGGGCAAGGTCCAGAGAACAGCTGGAGACAGCTTTAGCACTATCTCAAGAGGTGCTAAGACAACACGGGTGGATTCTGAATATTCCAAAATCCCATTTAATCCCGACAACTCGTCTGCTGTTCCTAGGAATGATTCTGGACACGGTTCAGAAAAAGGTTTTCCTTCCAGAGGAAAAAGCCAAGGAGTTATCCGATCTGGTCAGGAACCTCCTAAAACCAGGAAAAGTGTCAGTACATCAATGCACAAGAGTCCTGGGAAAAATGGTGGCTTCTTACGAAGCAATTCCATTCGGCAGATTCCATGCAAGAATATTCCAAAGGGATCTGTTGGACAAATGGTCAGGGTCGCATCTGCAGATGCACCTGCGAATAGCCCTGTCACCAAAGACAAGGGTGTCACTTCTGTGGTGGTTGCAGAAGGCTCACCTATTAGAAGGCCGCAGATTCGGCATTCAGGATTGGATCCTGGTGACCACGGACGCCAGCCTGAGAGGCTGGGGAGCAGTCACACAAGGAAGAAACTTCCAGGGAGTATGGACGAGTCTGGAAAAGTCTCTTCACATAAACATTCTGGAACTAAGAGCAATCTACAATGCTCTAAGCCAGGCGGAACTTCTCCTGCAAAGAAAGCCGGTGTTGATTCAGTCGGACAACATCACGGCGGTCGCCCATGTAAACAGGCAGGGCGGCACAAGAAGCAGGAGTGCAATGGCAGAAGCTGCCAAGATTCTTCGCTGGGCGGAGAATCACGTGATAGCACTGTCAGCAGTGTTCATCCCGGGCGTGGACAACTGGGAAGCAGACTTCCTCAGCAGACACGATCTTCATCCGGGAGAGTGGGGTCTACATCCAGAAGTCTTCAACATGTTAATAGACCGTTGGGAAAGACCAATTGTAGACATGATGGCGTCTCGCCTCAACAAGAAACTGGACAAATATTGCGCCAGGTCAAGAGATCCACAGGCAATAGCTGTGGACGCACTGGTAACTCCTTGGGTGTACCAGTCAGTGTATGTGTTTCCTCCTCTGCCGCTCATACCAAAGGTATTGAAGATCATACGGCAAAGAAGAGTAAGAACAATACTAGTGGTTCCGGATTGGCCGAGAAGGACTTGGTATCCGGAACTTCAAGAGATGCTCACGGACGAACCGTGGCCTCTACCTCTGAGAAGGGACCTGCTACAGCAGGGTCCCTGTCTTTTTCAAGACTTACCGCGGCTGCGTTTGACGGCATGGCGGTTGAACGCCAGATCCTAAAAGGGAAAGGCATTCCAGAAGAAGTCATTCCTACCTTGATTAAGGCACGGAAGGAAGTCACCGTGAAACATTATCACCGCATTTGGCGAAAATATGTAGCGTGGTGCGAGGATCGGAGGGTTCCGACGGAGGAATTCCAACTGGGTCGTTTCCTACATTTCCTGCAATCAGGATTATCTATGGGTCTCAAATTGGGATCCATTAAGGTTCAAATTTCGGCCCTGTCAATATTCTTCCAAAAAGAATTGGCCTCTGTCCCTGAGGTCCAGACTTTTGTCAAGGGAGTACTGCATATACAGCCTCCTGTGGTGCCTCCGGTGGCACCGTGGGATCTAAATGTAGTTTTAGATTTCCTCAAATCCCATTGGTTTGAACCATTGAAAAAGGTGGATTTGAAATATCTCACATTGAAAGTGACTATGTTACTAGCCCTGGCCTCTGCCAGGAGAGTATCTGAATTGGCGGCTTTATCTTATAAAAGTCCTTATCTAATCTTCCATTCGGATAGGGCAGAACTGCGGACTCGTCCGCATTTTCTCCCTAAAGTGGTATCAGCATTTCATCTGAACCAACCTATTGTGGTGCCTGCGGCCACTAGCGACTTGGAGGACTCCAAGTTGTTGGACGTTGTCAGAGCCTTAAAAATATACATTGCAAGGACGGCTGGAGTCAGAAAATCTGACTCGCTGTTTATATTGTATGCACCCAACAAGTTGGGCGCACCTGCTTCTAAGCAGTCGATTGCTCGTTGGATTTGTAACACAATTCAACTTGCACATTCTGTGGCAGGCCTGCCACAGCCTAAAACTGTAAAAGCCCACTCCACAAGGAAGGTGGGCTCATCTTGGGCGGCTGCCCGAGGGGTCTCGGCATTACAACTCTGCCGAGCAGCTACGTGGTCGGGGGAGAACACGTTTGTAAAATTTTACAAATTTGATACCCTGGCAAAGGAGGACCTGGAGTTCTCTCATTCGGTGCTGCAGAGTCATCCGCACTCTCCCGCCCGTTTGGGAGCTTTGGTATAATCCCCATGGTCCTTTCAGGAACCCCAGCATCCACTTAGGACGATAGAGAAAATAAGAATTTACTTACCGATAATTCTATTTCTCGGAGTCCGTAGTGGATGCTGGGCGCCCATCCCAAGTGCGGATTATCTGCAATACTTGTACATAGTTATTGTTAACTAATTCGGGTTATTGTTAAGGAGCCATCTTTAAGAGGCCCTTTCTGTTGTCATACTGTTAACTGGGTTTAGATCACAAGTTGTACGGTGTGATTGGTGTGGCTGGTATGAGTCTTACCCGGGATTCAAAATGCCTCCCTTATTGTGTATGCTCGTCCGGGCACAGTACCTAACTGGAGTCTGGAGGAGGGTCATAGGGGGAGGAGCCAGTGCACACCACCTGACCTAGTAAAGCTTTACTTTTTTTGTGCCCTGTCTCCTGCGGAGCCGCTATCCCCCTTGGTCCTTTCAGGAACCCCAGCATCCACTACGGACTCCGAGAAATAGAATTATCGGTAAGTAAATTCTTATTTTTTCCTGAATCAGAGGAATTAAATGATGTATGTGATGAAGCGTGGGTTAACCCAGATAGAAAAATGCTAATTTCAAAAAAGTTATTAGCATTATACCCTTTCCCACCAGAGGTTAGGGCGCGCTGGGAAACACCCCCTAGGGTGGATAAGGCGCTCACACGCTTATCAAAACAAGTGGCGTTACCGTCTCCTGATACGGCCGCCCTCAAGGATCCAGCTGATAGGAGGCTGGAAACTACCCTGAAAAGTATATACACTCATACTGGTGTTATACTGCGACCAGCCATCGCCTCAGCCTGGATGTGCAGTGCTGGGGTCGTCTGGTTGGATTCCCTGACTGAAAATATTGATACCCTGGATAGGGACAGTATTTTATTGACTATAGAGCAATTAAAGGATGCTTTCCTTTATATGCGAGATGCGCAGAGAGATATTTGCACTCTGGCATCGAGAGTAAATGCGATGTCCATATCTGCCAGAAGGAGTTTATGGACGCGACAGTGGTCAGGTGATGCGGATTCCAAACGACATATGGAAGTATTGCCGTATAAAGGGGAGGAATTATTTGGCGTCGGTCTATCGGATCTGGTGGCTACGGCAACTGCCGGAAAATCCACTTTTTTACCTCAGACCCCCTCCCAACAGAAAAAGACACCGTCTTTTCAGCCGCAGTCCTTTCGTTCCTATAAGAACAAGCGGACAAAAGGACAGTCATATCTGCCTCGGGGCAGAGGAAGGGGTAAGAGAGGGCAGCAAGCAGCCCCTGCCCAGGAACAGAAGCCCTCCCAGGGTTCTGCAAAGCCCTCAGCATGACGCTGGGGCCTTACAAGCGGACTCAGGAACGGTGGGGGGTCGACTCAAGAATTTCAGCGCACAGTGGGCTTGCTCACAGGTGGACCCCTGGATTCTACAGGTAGTATCTCAGGGTTACAGGTTGGAATTCGAGAAGTCTCCCCCTCGCCGGTTCCTAAAGTCTGCTTTGCCAACGTCTCCCTCGGACAGGGCGACGGTATTGGAAGCCATTCACAAGCTGTTTGCTCAGCAGGTGATAGTCAAGGTACCCCTCCTACAACAGGGAAAGGGGTATTACTCCACGCTATTTGTGGTACCGAAGCCGGACGGCTCGGTAAGACCTATTCTAAATCTCAAATCTTTGAACCTGTACATACAAAAATTCAAGTTCAAGATGGAGTCACTCAGAGCAGTGATAGCGAATCTGGAAGAAGGGGACTTTATGGTGTCCCTGGACATAAAGGACGCTTACCTGCATGTCCCAATTTGCCCTTCACATCAAGGGTACCTCAGGTTCGTGGTGCAAAACTGTCATTATCAGTTTCAGACGCTGCCGTTTGGATTGTCCACGGCACCTCGGGTCTTTACCAAGGTAATGGCCGAAATGATGATCCTTCTACGAAGAAGAGGCGTATTAATTATCCCTTACTTGGACGATCTCCTGATAAGGGCAAGATCCAGAGAACAGCTGGAAGACGGAGTAGCACTAACCCAACTAGTGCTGCAACAACACGGGTGGATTCTGAATTTTCCAAAATCTCAGTTGACCCCGACGACACGTCTGCTGTTCCTGGGAATGATTCTGGACACGGTTCAGAAAAAGGTGTTTCTTCCGGAGGAGAAAGCCAGGGAGTTATCCGAACTTGTCAGGAACCTCCTAAAACCAGGGACAGTGTCTGTGCATCAATGCACAAGAGTCCTGGGAAAGATGGTGGCTTCTTACGAAGCGATTCCATTCGGCAGATTCCACGCACGAACTTTTCAGTGGGATCTGCTGGACAAATGGTCCGGATCGCATCTGCAGATGCATCAGCGGATAACCTTATCGCCACGGACAAGGGTGTCTCTTCTGTGGTGGTTGCAGAGTGCTCATCTGTTAGAGGGCCGCAGATTCGGCATACAGGACTGGGTCCTGGTGACCACGGATGCCAGTCTGAGTGGCTGGGGAGCGGTCACACAAGGAAGAAACTTCCAGGGAGTATGGTCAAGCCTGGAGATGTCTCTTCACAGAAATATACTGGAGCTAAGAGCGATTTACAATGCTCTAAGTCTGGCAAAACCCCTGCTTCAGGGTCAGCCGGTGTTGATCCAGTCGGACAACATCACGGCAGTCGCCCACGTAAACAGACAGGGCGGCACAAGAAGCAGGACAGCAATGGCAGAAGCTGCAAGGATTCTTCGCTGGGCGGAAGATCATGTGATAGCACTGTCAGCAGTATTCATTCCGGGAGTGGACAACTGGGAAGCAGACTTCCTCAGCAGACACGATCTACACCCGGGAGAGTGGGGACTTCATCCAGAAGTCTTCCACATGATTGTGAACCGTTGGGAAAAACCAATGGTGGATATGATGGCGTCCCGCCTCAACAAAAAACTGGACAGGTATTGCGCCAGGTCAAGAGATCCTCAGGCAATAGCTGTGGACGCTCTGGTAACACCGTGGGTGTTCCAGTCAGTGTATGTGTTCCCTCCTCTGCCTCTCATACCAAAAGTACTGAGAATTGTACGGCAAAAGGGAGTAAGAACGATACTAGTGGCTCCGGATTGGCCAAGAAGAACTTGGTACCCGGAACTTCAAGAGATGCTCACGGAGGATCCGTGGCCTCTACCTCTAAGACGGGACCTGCTTCAGCAGGGACCGTGTCTATTCCAAGACTTACCGCGGCTGCGTTTGACGGCATGGCGGTTGAACGCCGAATTCTAAAGGAAAAAGGCATTCCGGAAGAGGTCATTCCTACACTGGTAAAGGCCAGGAAGGAGGTGACTGCACAACATTATCACCGCATTTGGAGGAAATATGTTGCGTGGTGTGAGGCCAGGAAGGCCCCCACGGAGGAATTTCAACTGGGTCGATTCCTACATTTCCTGCAAACAGGATTGTCTATGGGCCTCAAATTGGGGTCCATTAAGGTTCAAATTTCGGCCCTGTCGATTTTCTTCCAGAAAGAATTGGCTTCAGTTCCTGAAGTCCAGACTTTTGTAAAAGGAGTACTACATATACAGCCCCCGGTTGTGCCCCCAGTGGCACCGTGGGATCTTAATGTAGTCTTGGATTTTCTAAAATCCCATTGGTTTGAGCCGCTCAAATCGGTGGAGATGAAGTATCTTACATGGAAAGTAACCATGCTACTGGCCCTGGCTTCAGCCAGGAGAGTATCAGAATTGGCGGCTTTATCATATAAGAGCCCATATCTGATTTTCCATACGGACTGGGCAGAACTGCGGACGCGTCCTCATTTTCTGCCTAAGGTGGTGTCAGCGTTTCACCTGAACCAGCCTATTGTGGTGCCTGCGGCTACTAACGAGTTGGAGGATTCCAAGTTGTTGGACGTGGTCCGGGCATTGAAAATATATATTTCAAGAACGGCTGGAGTCAGAAAGTCTGACTCACTGCTTATATTGTATGCACCCAACAAGATGGGTGCTCCTGCTTCTAAGCAGACGATTGCTCGTTGGATTTGTAGCACAATTCAACTTGCACATTCTGTGGCAGGCTTGCCACAACCTAAATCTGTCAAGGCCCATTCCACAAGGAAAGTGGGCTCATCCTGGGCGGCTGCCCGGGGAGTCTCGGCATTACAACTCTGCCGAGCTGCTACTTGGTCAGGGGCAAACACGTTTGCAAAATTCTACAAATTTGATACCCTGGCTGAGGAGGACCTTGAGTTCTCTCATTCGGTGCTGCAGAGTCATCCGCACTCTCCCGCCCGTTTGGGAGCTTTGGTATAATCCCTATGGTCCTGACGGAGTCCCCAGCATCCACTTAGGACGTTAGAGAAAATAAGAATTTACTTACCGATAATTCTATTTCTCGTAGTCCGTAGTGGATGCTGGGCGCCCATCCCAAGTGCGGATTGTCTGCAATACTTGTACATAGTTATTGTTACAAAAAAATCGGGTTGTTATTTGTTGTGAGCCGTCTGTTCAGAGGCTCCTACGTTTGTCATACTGTTAACTGGGTTCAGATCACAAGTTATACGGTGTGATTGGTGTGGCTGGTATGAGTCTTACCCGGGGTTCAATATCCTTCCTTATTGTGTACGCTCGTCCGGGCACAGTACCTAACTGAGGCTTGGAGGAGGGTCATAGGGGGAGGAGCCAGTACACACCATGTGATCCTAAAAGCTTACTTTTTGTGCCCTGTCTCCTGCGGAGCCGCTATTCCCCATGGTCCTGACGGAGTCCCCAGCATCCACTACGGACTACGAGAAATAGAATTATCGGTAAGTAAATTCTTATTTTTCATATCATAAAACATCTGCAAAAAAAAAAAAATACTAGCTATCTCACAGTATAACTTTAAAAAGATACAATTGTATCTGTCCTGTTTCTTAACAAAGGCCCTCATTCCGAGTTGTTCGCTCGGTAAAAATCTTCGCATCGCAGCGATTTTCCGCTTAATGCGCATGCGCAATGTCCGCACTGCGACTGCGCCAAGTAAATTTGCTATGCACTTAGTAATTTTACTCACGGCTTTTTCATCGTTCTGGCGATCGTAATGTGATTGACAGGAAATGGGTGTTACTGGGCGGAAACAGGCCGTTTTATGGGCGTGTGGGAAAAAACGCTACCGTTTCCGGAAAAAACGCAGGAGTGGCCGGAGAAACGGGGGAGTGTCTGGGCGAACGCTGGGTGTGTTTGTGACGTCAAACCAGGAACGACAAGCAGTGAACTGATCGCAGATGCCGAGTAAGTCTGAAGCTACTCAGAAACTGCTACGAGGTGTGTAATCGCAATATTGCGATTACTTCGTTCGCAATTTTAAGATGCTAAGATTCACTCCCAGTAGGCGGCGGCTTAGCGTGAGCAACTCTGCTAAAATCGCCTTGCGAGCGAACAACTCGGAATGAGGGCCAAAATATTGAAACAAACATGGATACATGTTGAACACTAGAGGTAGTGATGAATTGAAGCTTACAGTGGCTGAACTTTTATTTCACGTTTGGTTATTATACAGTATTTTCTCTTTTTACTGGCACAATATTTTCGCAGATGTTTTATGATATGAAAATAAAAGTTATATTTTAACATTAATGGTCATATATCATGATATGTGACTTTAAGTAAATTGCCACAGAGTCCATGTGTGCCCACCATAGGGAATACGTCCTTCTTTTGTTCTTCGTGCTCTTAATTTACTCCTAGGAGCACCTCCCATATAGTAAACTTGATGTTTTACAGCAAGATTTAAATAAATGGGAAAGGACTTTATGTGACTTATTGAAATTATTGATACAAAAAATTATGTATGTTTGTGCGACCTTTTTATTTCTTAATTCATGAGTGTCCCAGTTTAAAGGGCTAGTATGGTCAGCCTACTACAGTATACCCTCTGACTTACTTTGAGGATTTTGCAATGTACCACTGAGGTCTTTTGGACTTTCTGTAACATTCTTTACAGTACGTCCAAGATTTCTCTTTACACTGTGTTTTGATAAAACTCTATGTGCAAACATGACAGCTATTGAAGATACTTTCTCTATCGTCCTAAGTGGATGCTGGGGTTCCTGAAAGGACCATGGGGAATAGCGGCTCCGCAGGAGACAGGGCACAAAAAAGTAAAGCTTTACTAGGTCAGGTGGTGTGCACTGGCTCCTCCCCCCATGACCCTCCTCCAGACTCCAGTTAGATTTTGTGCCCGAACGAGAAGGGTGCAATCTAGGTGGCTCTCCTAAAGAGCTGCTTAGAGAAAGTTTAGTTTAGGTTTTTTTCTTTACAGTGAGTCCTGCTGGCAACAGGATCACTGCAACGTGGGACTTAGGGGGAAAGTAGTAAACTCACCTGCATGCAGAGTGGATTTGCTGCTTGGCTACTGGACACCATTAGCTCCAGAGGGATCGAACACAGGCCCAGCCGTGGAGTCCGGTCCCGGAGCCGCGCCGCCGACCCCCTTGCAGATGCTGAAGCGTGAAGAGGTCCGGAAACCGGCGGCTGAAGACTCCTCAGTCTTCATAAGGTAGCGCACAGCACTGCAGCTGTGCGCCATTTTCCTCTCAGCACACTTCACTGGGCAGTCACTGAGGGTGCAGAGCGCTGGGGGGGGGCGCTCTGAGAGGCAAATATAAACCTTATACAAGGCTAAAAATACCTCACATATAGCCCATAGGGGCTATATGGAGATATTTAACCCCTGCCTGACTGGAAAAATAGCGGGAGAAGAACCCGCCGAAAAAGGGGCGGGGCCTATCTCCTCAGCACACGGCGCCATTTTCTGTCACAGCTCCGCTGGTCAGAACGGCTCCCAGGTCTCTCCCCTGCACTGCACTACAGAAACAGGGTAAAACAGAGAGGGGGGGCACATTAATGGCTATATATATATATATTAAAGCAGCTATAAGGGAGCACTTAATATAAGGATATCCCTTGTATATATAGCGCTTTGTGGTGTGTGCTGGCAGACTCTCCCTCTGTCTCCCCAAAAGGGCTAGTGGGTCCTGTCTTCATTAGAGCATTCCCTGTGAGTTTGCGGTGTGTGTCGGTACGTGGTGTCGACATGTATGAGGACGATATTGGTGTGGAGGCGGAGCAATTGCCAAATATGCAGATGTCACCCCCCAGGGGGTCGACACCAGAATGGATGCCTTTATTTGTGGAATTACGTGATGGTTTATCTTCCCTTAAACAGTCAGTTGAGGACATGAGGCGGCCGGACAATCAATTAATGCCTGTCCAGGCGCCTCAAACACCGTCAGGGGCTGTAAAACGCCCTTTGCCTCTGTCGGTCGACACAGACCCAGACACGGGCACTGATTCCAGTGACGACGGTAGAAATTCAAACGTATTTTCCAGTAGGGCCACACGTTATATGATTTTGGCAATGAAGGAGACGTTACATTTAGCTGATACTACAGATACCGTAAAACAGGGTATTATGTATGGTGTGAAAAAACTACAAACAGTTTTTCCTGAATCAGAAGAATTAAATGACGTGTGTGATGAAGCGTGGGTTGCTCCTGATAAAAAGTTGATAATTTCAAAAAAGTTATTGGCATTATACCCTTTCCCGCCAGAGGTTAGGGCGCGCTGGGAAACACCCCCTAAGGTGGACAAGGCGCTCACACGCTTATCCAAACAAGTGGCGTTACCCTCTCCTGAGACGGCCGCACTTAAGGATCCATCAGATAGAAAGATGGAAGTTATTCAAAAGAATATATACACACATGCAGGTGTTATACTACGACCAGCTATAGCAACTGCCTGGATGTGCAGTGCTGGAGTAGTTTGGTCAGAATCCCTGATTGAAAATATTGATACCCTAGATAGGGACAATGTTTTACTGTCGTTAGAACAAATAAAGGATGCATTTATCTATATGCGTGATGCACAGAGGGATATTTGCACACTGGCATCTCGGGTGAGTGCTATGTCCATTTCAGCCAGAAGAGCCTTATGGACACGACAGTGGACAGGCGATGCGGATTCAAAACGTCACATGGAGGTTTTGCCGTATAAAGGGGAGGAGTTATTTGGAGTTGGTCTATCAGACTTGGTGGCCACGGCTACTGCCGGGAAATCCACTTTTTTACCTCAAGTCACTCCCCAACAGAGAAAGGCACCGACCTTTCAACCGCAGCCTTTTCGCTCCTACAAAAATAAGAGAGCAAAGGGCTTGTCGTACCTGCCACGAGGCAGAGGAAGAGGGAAGAGACACCAACAGGCAGCTCCTTCCCAGGAACAGAAGCCCTCCCCGGCTCCTGCAAAAACCTCAGCATGACGCTGGGGCCTCTCAAGCGGACTCGGGGACAGTGGGGGGCCGTCTCAAAAATTACAGCGCGCAGTGGGCTCACTCGCAGGTAGACCCCTGGATCCTGCAGATAATATCTCAGGGGTACAGGTTGGAATTAGAGACGGATCCTCCTCATCGTTTCCTGAAGTCTGCCTTACCAACCGTCTCTTCCGAAAGGGAGAGGGTGTTGGAAGCCATTCACAAGCTGTACGCTCAGCAGGTGATAGTCAAAGTACCCCTATTACAACAAGGAAAGGGGTATTATTCCACTCTATTTGTGGTACCGAAGCCGGATGGCTCGGTAAGGCCTATTCTAAATCTGAAGTCCTTGAACCTCTACATAAAAAAGTTCAAGTTCAAGATGGAGTCACTCAGAGCAGTGATAGCGAACCTGGAAGAAGGGGACTTTATGGTATCCTTGGACATCAAGGATGCGTATCTACACGTTCCGATTTACCCCGCACACCAGGGGTACCTCAGGTTCATTGTTCAAAACTGTCACTATCAGTTTCAGACGCTGCCGTTCGGATTGTCCACGGCGCCTCGGGTCTTTACCAAGGTAATGGCCGAGATGATGATTCTTCTTCGAAGAAAAGGCGTATTAGTTATCCCATACTTGGACGATCTCCTAATAAGGGCAAGGTCCAGAGAACAGCTGGAGACAGCTTTAGCACTATCTCAAGAGGTGCTAAGACAACACGGGTGGATTCTGAATATTCCAAAATCCCATTTAATCCCGACAACTCGTCTGCTGTTCCTAGGAATGATTCTGGACACGGTTCAGAAAAAGGTTTTCCTTCCAGAGGAAAAAGCCAAGGAGTTATCCGATCTGGTCAGGAACCTCCTAAAACCAGGAAAAGTGTCAGTACATCAATGCACAAGAGTCCTGGGAAAAATGGTGGCTTCTTACGAAGCAATTCCATTCGGCAGATTCCATGCAAGAATATTCCAAAGGGATCTGTTGGACAAATGGTCAGGGTCGCATCTGCAGATGCACCTGCGAATAACCCTGTCACCAAAGACAAGGGTGTCACTTCTGTGGTGGTTGCAGAAGGCTCACCTATTAGAAGGCCGCAGATTCGGCATTCAGGATTGGATCCTGGTGACCACGGACGCCAGCCTGAGAGGCTGGGGAGCAGTCACACAAGGAAGAAACTTCCAGGGAGTATGGACGAGTCTGGAAAAGTCTCTTCACATAAACATTCTGGAACTAAGAGCAATCTACAATGCTCTAAGCCAGGCGGAACTTCTCCTGCAAGGAAAGCCGGTGTTGATTCAGTCGGACAACATCACGGCGGTCGCCCATGTAAACAGGCAGGGCGGCACAAGAAGCAGGAGTGCAATGGCAGAAGCTGCCAAGATTCTTCGCTGGGCGGAGAATCACGTGATAGCACTGTCAGCAGTGTTCATCCCGGGCGTGGACAACTGGGAAGCAGACTTCCTCAGCAGACACGATCTTCATCCGGGAGAGTGGGGTCTACATCCAGAAGTCTTCAACATGTTAATAGACCGTTGGGAAAGACCAATTGTAGACATGATGGCGTCTCGCCTCAACAAGAAACTGGACAAATATTGCGCCAGGTCAAGAGATCCACAGGCAATAGCTGTGGACGCACTGGTAACTCCTTGGGTGTACCAGTCAGTGTATGTGTTTCCTCCTCTGCCGCTCATACCAAAGGTATTGAAGATCATACGGCAAAGAAGAGTAAGAACAATACTAGTGGTTCCGGATTGGCCGAGAAGGACTTGGTATCCGGAACTTCAAGAGATGCTCACGGACGAACCGTGGCCTCTACCTCTGAGAAGGGACCTGCTACAGCAGGGTCCCTGTCTTTTTCAAGACTTACCGCGGCTGCGTTTGACGGCATGGCGGTTGAACGCCAGATCCTAAAAGGGAAAGGCATTCCAGAAGAAGTCATTCCTACCTTGATTAAGGCACGGAAGGAAGTCACCGTGAAACATTATCACCGCATTTGGCGAAAATATGTAGCGTGGTGCGAGGATCGGAGGGTTCCGACGGAGGAATTCCAACTGGGTCGTTTCCTACATTTCCTGCAATCAGGATTATCTATGGGTCTCAAATTGGGATCCATTAAGGTTCAAATTTCGGCCCTGTCAATATTCTTCCAAAAAGAATTGGCCTCTGTCCCTGAGGTCCAGACTTTTGTCAAGGGAGTACTGCATATACAGCCTCCTGTGGTGCCTCCGGTGGCACCGTGGGATCTAAATGTAGTTTTAGATTTCCTCAAATCCCATTGGTTTGAACCATTGAAAAAGGTGGATTTGAAATATCTCACATTGAAAGTGACTATGTTACTAGCCCTGGCCTCTGCCAGGAGAGTATCTGAATTGGCGGCTTTATCTTATAAAAGTCCTTATCTAATCTTCCATTCGGATAGGGCAGAACTGCGGACTCGTCCGCATTTTCTCCCTAAAGTGGTATCAGCATTTCATCTGAACCAACCTATTGTGGTGCCTGCGGCCACTAGCGACTTGGAGGACTCCAAGTTGTTGGACGTTGTCAGAGCCTTAAAAATATACATTGCAAGGACGGCTGGAGTCAGAAAATCTGACTCGCTGTTTATATTGTATGCACCCAACAAGTTGGGCGCACCTGCTTCTAAGCAGTCGATTGCTCGTTGGATTTGTAACACAATTCAACTTGCACATTCTGTGGCAGGCCTGCCACAGCCTAAAACTGTAAAAGCCCACTCCACAAGGAAGGTGGGCTCATCTTGGGCGGCTGCCCGAGGGGTCTCGGCATTACAACTCTGCCGAGCAGCTACGTGGTCGGGGGAGAACACGTTTGTAAAATTTTACAAATTTGATACCCTGGCAAAGGAGGACCTGGAGTTCTCTCATTCGGTGCTGCAGAGTCATCCGCACTCTCCCGCCCGTTTGGGAGCTTTGGTATAATCCCCATGGTCCTTTCAGGAACCCCAGCATCCACTTAGGACGATAGAGAAAATAAGAATTTACTTACCGATAATTCTATTTCTCGGAGTCCGTAGTGGATGCTGGGCGCCCATCCCAAGTGCGGATTATCTGCAATACTTGTACATAGTTATTGTTAACTA
Organism: Pseudophryne corroboree; assembly: GCF_028390025.1. Lineage (NCBI taxonomy): Eukaryota > Metazoa > Chordata > Amphibia > Anura > Myobatrachidae > Pseudophryne > Pseudophryne corroboree. The sequence continues at coordinate 42,060,039 of NC_086448.1, forward strand.
ATTCGGGTTATTGTTAAGGAGCCATCTTTAAGAGGCCCTTTCTGTTGTCATACTGTTAACTGGGTTTAGATCACAAGTTGTACGGTGTGATTGGTGTGGCTGGTATGAGTCTTACCCGGGATTCAAAATGCCTCCCTTATTGTGTATGCTCGTCCGGGCACAGTACCTAACTGGAGTCTGGAGGAGGGTCATGGGGGGAGGAGCCAGTGCACACCACCTGACCTAGTAAAGCTTTACTTTTTTGTGCCCTGTCTCCTGCGGAGCCGCTATTCCCCATGGTCCTTTCAGGAACCCCAGCATCCACTACGGACTCCGAGAAATAGAATTATCGGTAAGTAAATTCTTATTTTCCCTCTGCACACAACACATGGAGGAGTATGAGAAATATTGACTTCATTCGGAGTAGCAAGCATATACTGAATTCATTGCAATACTGATCCACAGCAGGGGACCTATCCGGAACGGTTTTAAAATGTTTGCAAGGAAAAGTTGTAAGAGCACAGGATACATTGTCTAGATGAGCTATGAGTTGTCATGTTGCATGTAATGAACAAATTCCTAGGGACGTGTACATGAATCAATACTGAAACTTAGTAGCGGCATAGAAAGGTAGTTGAGATTGATTAGTGAGAAGTATTGACTGCTTCCTGTGACAAAAGCTGCAAATTCCTTTGGGTGGACGTACCATAGAAATAACTAAATTGTGTCTCTACAGCTACAAACAGAAACAATAAACAAGGAAAAACAGATAGAACAATGATCTCATATTTACAGTGAAGTTATAGTGAATTTAAAGTGGGAAATAATTAGTTAAATGATATGATATCACCCTACATCTGAGTAATGAAATAATGATGTATAATAATAATAATAATAATAATAATAATAATATTATTATTATTTATTAGATAGTAGACAGCTGTCCACCTAATATTACAAAATGAATGTATTAATCCTAACTTTTGGGATTAACATCATAAATAATAATATAATAATAATAATAATAATAATAATAAAAATAATAATAATAATAATAATAATTATTAGTATTATTATTATTATTATTATTATTATTTACCAGACCATCAAAATGATGGAACAACATAACAGTAATGTCAGCTCTGTCGAGCACCATCTAGTGGCTGCCAGCGCCCAAAACACTTGAACTCCCCCATAGAGGTGAGTAGCAGTGTTATCTTTTATCATAAAGGATTATTATTATTATTATTATTATTATTATTATTATTATTTATTAGATATTTGACAGCTGTCCACCTAATATTACAAATTTAATCTATTAATCCTAATTTGGGGGATTAACATCATAAATAATAATAATATAATCATAATATTAATAATATTAATAATAATAATAATAATAATAATTATTATTATTATTATTATTATTATTATTATTATTATTATTATTTACCAGACCATCAAAAGGATGGAACAACATAACAGTAATGTCAGCTCTGTCGAGCACCATCTAGTTGCCGCCAATGCCCAAAACACTTGAACTCCCCCATAGAGATGAGCAGCAGTGACACCCTTTATCATAAAGGATTCTTCTTCTTCTTCTTCTTCTTCTTCTTCTTCTTATTATTATTATTATTATTATTATTATTATTACATTTTTTAAATACTGTCATTTATTCATCCATATTTTGGTATTTCTGAACCAATAGGTATTATTATTATTATTATTATTATTATTATTACATTTTTTAAATACTGTAATTTATTCATTCATATTTTGGTATTTCTGAACCAATAGGTATTATTATTATTATTATTATTATTATGTTAATGTAGAGACTTATTATTATTATTTAGTTAATGTAGAGACTTATTATTATTATTTAGTTAATGTAGAGACTGGCAGGCTTAATCTGCTTTTGCATCACTGTAATTCAGTCTAAAGATGACTTCTTCCCATGTTATGTGCATCTTTTCCTTTCAGCCCTAGCTCACACACTTTAGTACTTTCTTAACAAATTATTTACTTACAGGAAAACTTTATTTCCAGTTAATTTTATCTCTACAGTTTGCTGCCCATCTATGTCAAGGCTGAGTGCTCTATTTGATGCAGTGTCTCGATTTTATTCTAGTCCACAACTGTGATAAGCGTTCTAGGCATCTCTCTGCTATTAGTACCATGCATATGCAATACAAATGGCAGCTATTAGTAGCAATTACATTAATGGTGCACAGAGAAGTTGTTGTAATAGGGTCAAAACCTATGGGTGGTTATTGCCATATTAAGCAGGAACACAAACTCTTTGTATTATGACTTCTGGAAAGCCTTGCTACTTATTGGTAAATGGTAAGATAAGAATAAGATTCCTGGAAGCGCGGACCAGAGATATATTCTGGAATTTTTATATACAGTTTGTGTATGAAACACATATCCAATTCCAATACCAATGCAATGTTTAGAGAAGTGTATAATTGTGTAAGAGAAGAGAAAGTTGGGATTGTGTATTTGTTGATCATATTTTTATTATCTTTTATTGAAATGGTGCCACAAAGGTCCTGTAGTGGAACACAGAGGGGATAGGCATACAACGGGATCCGGACAGGAATCCAGCAGTTAGGCTCATGGCAGTCGAAATCCTGACCCCAAAATCCTGACACTGCTCAGAAAGCTGGAACTGGCATCTTGTCAAGGATCACAATCCTGACGGCAGAATCACGACCGGTGGGGTCCGGAATGAGGGTTTGCCATGGCTACGGATAGGTAAGCGTGGGGGGTTTAGGTTTAGGCTGTGGGCGGAGGGTTAGGGTTTGGCTCTGAGAAAAGTAGGGTAAGGGTTAGGTTTAGGCAACCCCCTTTTACCCCCAGGGAGGGTTAGGGATAGGCTGTGGGGAAGGGAGGGTTAGTTTTATGCTGTAAAAGAGGGGGTTATGTTTAGGCACCACCAGGGAGGGTTAGGGATAGGCTGTGGGGAAGGGAGGGTTAGTTTTATGCTGTAAAAGAGGGGGTTATGTTTAGGCACCACCAGGGAGGGTTAGGGATAGGCTGTGGGGAAGGGAGGGTTAGTTTTATGCTGTAAAAGAGGGGGTTATGTTTAGGCACCACCAGGGAGGGTTAGGGTTAGGCTGCAGAGGGTAGGGGGAGGAAGGTTAGGTTTAGCTTACGGAAAGGGAGGGTTAGGGTTAGGGTGGCAATGGGGGAAGGTAAGAATACTTAGGGAATCTCACCATCGGGATGCCGCAGTCAGTCTTCTGACTACCGGCATCCCAACTGCCAGCATATCAAACCCAACCCCAGACAACAATATGATTTAAGCACGCTAGACAATAACAGATAAGATTACAAATTTACATAATAATGTATAGAGAGAAGGTCATGTTCGTGAGGAAGCCGTTTGTGGGTGGTAACTGACCATTTACTGGGAGTGTCCAGAAAAAGGCTGGCATACCCAAGCTCTTTCACGAAGTGTGTCTGATGTCAGCTCCGGCTCCAATCAGCCTCTTGTGATCGTACTGTAGGAGTAAGTTCTGGACTGCACAGAGACTGCACAAAGTGGATTGTAGCAGCTCGGCGTACACATAGGATCGCACACTTGCACGGCGAATTTACACTCCCCCTGGAGGCGGCGACTCTCTGAATGCCGGACAGCAAAATTAGCAGCCCAGTGATCAGGTCTGAATTACCCCCATTGTCCATGCAGAGCAAGCGTGGTCATTCGATAATCGGCCAAATTGCAAAATCTCTAAATTGCAAAACCATGTTGCACTGCAGGTGGGGCAGATGTAACATATGCAGAGAGATTTAGGGGTATATTTACTAATGTATCAATTTGGGGGGATTTTGGTGGTTTTTCATTCAATTTTGCATTTGGAGATTTACAAAAAAAATTGAATGTAAAATTGAATATAAAACAATATCCCATTCAAATTCGAATATCGGCAAAATATTGGTTCTTTTAAATAGACAAATATAGAATCCCCTTATTTACTGACATTCAAATTAAAATCGTAAACAATTTGAATATAAAATCGAACTACAAATCCCAAATATAATAAACTTATAGCTGACAGGCGATTAAGCCTATGCAAGTAGAAATGATGGAGGCTATGCCGATGTTTTTGCAATTGAGCGATTATCAGTACGTTGCGCATGCATATGCTTGGCACTGCGTATACGCCAAAGTCTAATAGCGATGCCACTCGCAGCGCTTACCTTTACACAAAGTGATTGACAGTCAGGCACTGTATGTGGGTGTTGATGGGAGAGTGGTTGCAGAAACACAGGCGATTTAAGAAGCACATTGGGCCTAATTCAGAGCTGATCACTAGGCTGCGTTTTCGTACAGCCGCCGATCAGGTCTGAACTGTGCATGCGTATGCACCACAATGCGCAGGCGAGTCGATCTGCAGTGACGGGGACCGGCGAGCAGCGATGGGATGTGCGAGAAAAGTGATCGCACGGGCGATCGCAAGGTGACTGACAGGAAAAGGCCATTTGTGAGTGGCAACTGACCATTTTTAAGGAGTGTTCAGAGAAACGCAGGAGGGGCCAGGCATTTGGAGTAGAGGGGTGGTATTCATGTGACCGCCGGTCAGCTGACCGACAGTCACATGACCTCCTCCACCAGCCTGACGGGTCACTGTCCCGATGGTCGGCATGACGACCAACAGGGACTATTTCCACTCGTGGGTGTCCACGACACCCATAGAGTGGGAATAGAACCTGTGGCGACCGCAGGTCGCCACCGAGCCCGCAAGGGGCTTGCTGCACTCGCCCCTCCCCGCCGGGATCCTGGCGTCGGTAAGCTGCCGGGATCCCGGCGTCGGTAAGCTGACCAGTGGTCAGGAGTAGAGATGAGCGGGTTCGGTTCCTCGGAATCCGAACCCCCCGAACTTCAGCCTTTTTACACGGGTCCGAGGCAGACTCGGATCTTCCCGCCTTGCTCGGTTAACCCGAGCGCGCCCGAACGTCATCATCCCGCTGTCGGATTCTCGCGAGGCTCGTATTCTATCGCGAGACTCGGATTCTATATAAGGAGCCGCGCGTCGCCGCCATTTTCACACGTGCATTGAGATTGATAGGGAGAGGACGTGGCTGGCGTCCTCTCCGTTTAGATAGAGAGTGAGACACTTGATTTACTAGTAATTTAATTTTAGTAATTTTGGGGAGCATTAGGACTGGAGTACTCAGAGAGTGCAGAGTTTTGCTGATAGTTATACTAGTGACCACCAGTTTAATTTATTATTTAAATCCGTTCTCTGCTTGAAAAAAAACGATACACAGTCACATACCATATCTGTGCTCAGCCTCAGTGTGCTGCATGATTGATAATATCATCTATGTATATCTGACTGTGCTGAGTGCTCACTGCTCACACAGCTTAATTGTGGGGGAGACTGGGGAGCAGTTATAGCAGGAGTACATAACTGTGCACACTTTTGCTGCCAGTGTGACTGACCAGTGACCACCAGTATATTGTCTGCCTGAAAAAGTTAAACACTCGTGTGGTGTTTTTTTATTTTATTCTATAAACGCATTCTGCTGACAGACAGTGTCCAGCAGGTCCGTCATTCATTATATTATAATATATACCTGCAGTAGTGATATATATATATTTTTTATATCATTATCATCCAGTCTATACTAGCAGACGCAGTACGGTAGTCCACGGCTGTAGCTACCTCTGTGTCGGCAGTGCTCGCCCATAATTGTATACCTACCTGTGGTGGTTTTTTTTTTTACTATCTTCTTCATACTAGTAGTTTAGGAGTCTGCTGACAGTGTCCAGCAGGTCCGTCATTATATAATATATACCTGTCCTGCAGTAGTGATATATATATATTTTTTATATCATTATCATCCAGTCTATACTAGCAGACGCAGTACGGTAGTCCACGGCTGTAGCTACCTCTGTGTCGGCAGTGCTCGTCCATAATTGTATACCTACCTGTGGTGGGTTTTTTTTTTCTATCTTCTTCATACTAGTAGTTTAGGAGTCTGCTGACAGTGTCCAGTAGGTCCGTCATTATATAATATATACCTGTCCTGCAGTAGTGATATATATATATTTTTTATATCATTATCATCCAGTCTATACTAGCAGACGCAGTACGGTATTCCACGGCTGTAGCTACCTCTGTGTTGGCAGTGCTCGTCCATAATTGTATACCTACCTGTGGTGGGTTTTTTTTTTCTATCTTCTTCATACTAGTAGTTTAGGAGTCTGCTGACAGTGTCCAGCAGGTCCGTCATTATATAATATATACCTGTCCTGCAGTAGTGATATATATATATATTTTATATCATTATCATCCAGTCTATACTAGCAGACGCAGTACGGTAGTCCACGGCTGTAGCTACCTCTGTGTCGGCAGTGCTCGTCCATAATTGTAAACCTACCTGTGGTGGGTTTTTTTATTTCTATCTTCTTCATACTAGTAGTTTAGGAGTCTGCTGACAGTGTCCAGCAGGTCCGTCATTATATAATATATACCTGTCCTGCAGTAGTGATATATATATATATTTTTTATATCATTATCATCCAGTCTATACTAGCAGACGCAGTACGGTAGTCCACGGCTGTAGCTACCTCTGTGTCGGCAGTGCTCGTCCATAATTGTATACCTACCTGTGGTGGGTTTTTTTTTTATATCTTCTTCATACTAGTAGTTTAGGAGTCTGCTGACAGTGTCCAGCAGGTCCGTCATTATATAATATATACCTGTCCTGCAGTAGTGATATATATATATATTTTATATCATTATCATCCAGTCTATACTAGCAGATGCAGTACGGTAGTCCACGGCTGTAGCTACCTCTGTGTCGGCAGTGCTCGTCCATAATTGTATACCTACCTGTGGTGGGTTTTTTTTTCTATCTTCTTCATACTAGTAGTTTAGGAGTCTGCTGACAGTGTCCAGCAGGTCCGTCATTATATAATATATACCTGTCCTGCAGTAGTAATATATATATATATATATATTTATATCATTATCATCCAGTCTATACTAGCAGACGCAGTACGGTAGTCCACGGCTGTAGCTACCTCTGTGTCGGCAGTGCTCGTCCATAATTGTATACCTACCTGTGGTGGGTTTTTTTTTTTCTATCTTCTTCATACTAGTAGTTTAGGAGTCTGCTGACAGTGTCCAGCAGGTCCGTCATTATATAATATATACCTGTCCTGCAGTAGTGATATATATATATTTTTTATATCATTATCATCCAGTCTATACTAGCAGACGCAGTACGGTAGTCCACGGCTGTAGCTACCTCTGTGTCGGCAGTCACTCGTCATCCATAAGTATACTAGTATCCATCCATCTCCATTGTTTACCTGAGGTGCCTTTTAGTTGTGCCTATTAAAATATGGAGAACAAAAATGTTGAGGTTCCAAAAATAGGGAAAGATCGAGATTGATTTCCACCTCGTGCTGAAGCTGCTGCCACTAGTCATGGCCGAGACGATGAAATGCCATCAACGTCGTCTGCCAAGGCCGATGCCCAATGTCATAGTACAGAGCATGTAAAATCCAAAACACCAAATATCAGTAAAAAAAAGGACTCAAAAATCTAAAATAAAATCATCGGTGGAGAAGCGTAAACTTGCCAATATGCCATTTACCACACGGAGTGGCAAGGAACGGCTGAGGCCCTGGCCTATGTTCATGGCTAGTGGTTCAGCTTCACATGAGGATGGAAGCACTCAGCCTCTCGCTAGAAAAATGAAAAGACTTAAGCTGGCAAAAGCACAGCAAAGAACTGTGCGTTCTTCGAAATCACAAATCCACAAGGAGAGTCCAATTGTGTAGGTTGCGATGCCTGACCTTCCCAACACTGGACGTGAAGAGCATGCGCCTTCCACCATTTGCACGCCCCCTGCAAGTGCTGGAAGGAGCACCCGCAGTCCAGTTCCTGATAGTAAGAATGAAGATGTCAGTGTTGAAGTACACCAGAATGAGGAGGATATGGGTGTTGCTGGCGCTGGGGAGGAAATTGACCAGGAGGATTCTGATGGTGAGGTGGTTTGTTTAAGTCAGGCACCCGGGGAGACACCTGTTGTCCGTGGGACGAATATGGCCATTGACATGCCTGGTGAAAATACCCAAAAAATCAGCTCTTCGGTGTGGAAGTATTTCAACAGAAATGCGGACAACATTTGTCAAGCCGTGTGTTGCCTTTGTCAAGCTGTAATAAGTAGGGGTAAGGACGTTAACCACCTCGGAACATCCTCCCTTATACGTCACCTGCAGCGCATTCATCATAAGTCAGTGACAAGTTCAAAAACTTTGGGCGACAGCGGAAGCAGTCCACTGACCAGTAAATCCCTTCCTCTTGTAACCAAGTGCACGCAAACCACCCCACCAACTCCCTCAGTGTCAATTTCCTCCTTCCCCAGGAATGCCAATTGTCCTGCAGGCCATGTCACTGGCAATTCTGACGAGTCCTCTCCTGCCTGGGATTCCTCCGATGCATCCTTGCGTGTAACGCCTACTGCTGCTGGCGCTGCTTGGAGTCGATGGTCATCCCAGAGGGGAAGTCGTAAGACCACTTTTTCTACTTCCACCAAGCAATTGACTGTCCAACAGTCCTTTGCGAGGAAGATGAAATATCACAGCAGTCATCCTGCTGCAAAGCGGATAACTGAGGCCTTGGCATCCTGGGCGGTGAGAAACGTGGTTCCGGTATCCATCATTACTGCAGAGCCAACTATAGACTTGTTTGAGGTACTGTGTCCCCGGTACCAAATACCATCTAGGTTCCATTTATCTAGGCAGGCGATACCGAAAATGTACACAGACCTCAGAAAAAGACTCACCAGTGTCCTAAAAAATGCAGTTGTACCCAATGTCCACTTAACCACGGACATGTGGACAAGTGGAGCAGGGCAGACTCAGGACTATATGACTGTGACAGCCCACTGGGTAGATGTATGGACTCCCGCCGCAAGAACAGCAGCGGCGGCACCAGTAGCAGCATCTCGCAAACGCCAACTCTTTCCTAGGCAGGCTACGCTTTGTATCACCGCTTTCCAGAATACGCACACAGCTAAAAACCTCTTACGGCAACTGAGGAAGATCATCGCAGAATGGCTTACCCCAATTGGACTCTCCTGTGGATTTGTGGCATCGGACAACGCCAGCAATATTGTGTGTGCATTAAATATGGGCAAATTCCAGCACGTCCCATGTTTTGCACATACCTTGAATTTGGTGGTGCAGAATTATTTAAAAAACGAGAGGGGCGTGCAAGAGATGCTGTCGGTGGCCAGAAGAATTGCGGCACACTTTCGACGTACAGGCACCACGTACAGAAGACTGGAGCACCACCAAAAACGCCTGAACCTGCCCTGCCATCATCTGAAGCAAGAAGTGGTAACGAGGTGGAATTCAACCCTCTATATGCTTCAGAGGTTGGAGGAGCAGCAAAAGGCCATTCAAGCCTATACAACTGAGCACGATATAGGAGGTGGAATGCACCTGTCTCAAGCGCAGTGGAGAATGATTTCAACGTTGTGCAAGGTTCTGCAACCTTTTGAACTTGCCACACGTGAAGTCAGTTCAGACACTGCCAGCCTGAGTCAGGTCATTCCCCTCATCAGGCTTTTGCAGAAGAAGCTGGAGACATTGAAGGAGGAGCTAACACAGAGCGATTCCGCTAGGCATGTGGGACTTGTGAATGGAGCCCTTAATTCGCTTAACAAGGATTCACGGGTGGTCAATCTGTTGAAATCAGAGCACTACATTTTGGCCACCGTGCTCGATCCTAGATTTAAAACCTACCTTGGATCTCTCTTTCCCGCAGACACAAGTCTGCTGGGGTTCAAAGAACTGCTGGTGACAAAATTGTCAAGTCAAGCGGAACGCGACCTGTCAACATCTCCTCCTTCACATTCTCCCGCAACTGGGAGTGCGAGGAAAAGGCTCAGAATTCCGAGCCCACCCGCTGGCGGTGATGCAGGGCAGTCTGGTGCGACTGCTGATGCTGACAACTGGTCCGGACTGAAGGACCTGCCAACGATTACGGACATGTCGTCTACTGTCACTGCATATGATTCTCTCCCCATTGAAAGAATGGTGGAGGATTATATGAGTGACCGCATCCAAGTAGGCACGTCAGACAGTCCGTACTTATACTGGCAGGAAAAAGAGGCAATTTGGAGGCCCTTGCACAAACTGGCTTTATTCTACCTAAGTTGCCCTCCCACAAGTGTGTACTCCGAAAGAGTGTTTAGTGCCGCCGCTCACCTTGTCAGCAATCGGCGTACGAGGTTACATCCAGAAAATGTGGAGAAGATGATGTTCATTAAAATGAATTATAATCAATTCCTCCGTGGAGACATTCACCAGCAGCAATTGCCTCCACAAAGTACACAGGGAGCTGAGATGGTGGATTCCAGTGGGGACGAATTGATAATCTGTGAGGAGGGGGATGTACACGGTGATATATCGGAGGATGATGATGAGGTGGACATCTTGCCTCTGTAGAGCCAGTTTGTGCAAGGAGAGATTAATTGCTTCTTTTTTGGTGGGGGTCCAAACCAACCCGTCATTTCAGTCACAGTCGTGTGGCAGACCCTGTCACTGAAATGATGGGTTGGTTAAAGTGTGCATGTCCTGTTTATACAACATAAGGGTGGGTGGGAGGGCCCAAGGACAATTCCATCTTGCACCTCTTTTTTCTTTCATTTTTCTTTGCGTCATGTGCTGTTTGGGGAGTGTTTTTTGGAAGGGCCAGCCTGCGTGACACTGCAGTGACACTCCTAGATGGGCCAGGTGTTTGTGTCGGCCACTAGGGTCGCTTAGCTTACTCACACAGCTACCTCATTGCGCCTCTTTTTTTCTTTGCGTCATGTGCTGTTTGGGGAGTATTTTTTGGAAGGGCCATCCTGCCTGACACTGCAGTGCCACTCCTAGATGGGCCAGGTGTTTGTGTCGGCCACTTGGGTCGCTGAGCTTAGTCACACAGCTACCTCATTGCGCCTCTTTTTTTCTTTGCGTCATGTGCTGTTTGGGGAGTGTTTTTTGGAAGGGCCATCCTGCGTGACACTGCAGTGACACTCCTAGATGGGCCAGGTGTTTGTGTCGGCCACTTGGGTCGCTGAGCTTAGTCATCCAGCGACCTCGGTGCAAATTTTAGGACTAAAAATAATATTGTGAGGTGTGAGGTGTTCAGAATAGACTGAAAATGAGTGGAAATTATGGTTATTGAGGTTAATAATACTTTGGGATCAAAATGACCCCCAAATTCTATGATTTAAGCTGTTTTTTAGGGTTTTTTGAAAAAAAACACCCAAATCCAAAACACACCCGAATCCGACAAAAAACATTCAGTGAGGTTTTGCCAAAACGCGTTCGAACCCAAAACACGGCCGCGGAACCGAACCCAAAACCAAAACACAAAACCCGAAAAATTTCCGGTGCACATCTCTAGTCAGGAGACCGCCGGTCAGCCGTACTACACCCGGAGTAGATATGTGCCGGTTCGGTTTTACTCGGATTTACTCGGGGCTCGAAACTGCATCTTATTGGATCACAGATGTCACGCGTTTTGGATAGTCAATAAGCAAAACCCAAAATACCAGAGTAAATCCGAGTAAAACCGAACCCGTACATCTCTAATTTGGAGGGAGGGATTGTGACGTGAGCTCCAGCCTCGATCATCGCACTGGAAGAGTAAGTCCTGGGCTATGCAGAGACTGCACAAACTTCTGTTTGTGCAGCTCTCCTGCACATGTGGTCGTTCCCTTGCACAGCGATTTCCCCCTCCCCCTGTAGCGACTACCTGATCGCAGGGATGCAAAAAAGGCACCATAGCGATAAGGTCTGAATTAGGCCCATTATCATTTCTTAACCTGCATGAAGTACCTGAAATGATGTATATGTGATATAGAAGCCTCCAAAGCTGTAATATGGCTGAGCACTTTGTCCCTTCATACAGTAAGTGTTGTTTAAGAAGAACCGAGTGCATAAAAACACAGTTTGAATTCAAGATTTACCTTATTTCTCTTTTTAAAACTAAACACAGGAGCTGCTGTTGCACCTCCTTGAGCAAATGAAAATATGCCTATATCTCTGCTGGACCACAAGGAGCTATGGATAGAATGCCATAGCACCAAAGCGTTTAGTAAAATTAAGAGGGTTAAAAAATAAGCATTGATTAGAAAAGTTGGTAAAGAAATGCCGGCTGTGGGGATTCCGCCCAGTCAAGAGACCGACAGCGGCATATTGACAGTCTAAAGCCCAACATGGAGAGCTAAGCAGTGTAACTCTCCCCCAACCCTACCCTAACCCTCCTTTTTAGGTGTCTACTCCTAACCCAATCCCCTCCCCTGCAGCCTAACTCTAACCCCCCTGGGTGGTGCCTAAACCTAAACACTGAACCCTAAACCAAACCATCTCTCCATACATTCAAACCCTAACCCCCTTCCCCCCCTGGTGGTGCCGAAACCTAAACCCCCCCTCCTCGCATCATAAGCCTAACCCTCTCCCCCTACTGCAACCTAACCCTAAGTCCAAGGGGGTTGCATAAACTTAACTCCCCCATCCCCAGCGTAGTATTCACCTGGGCCACCGTGAGGACAATTGGGATCCAGATTATACGCAATGTGCACATCATCTATTTACTGCTGCTCTGAGTGACAGTGAGACTCCCAACTGCTCCCCAGTGCGTGACACTGTGGCTGTGAGACAGCAGGACAGTACCCAAAAAACTGGACTGTACCACGAAAATCAGGACAGTTGAGAGATACAGTATGTCATAGAGGTACAAACAACCTTTGGATAACAAATATGTTTTTAGTGATTTAAGTTCTTAGAGCAGCTAAGATGTTGTTTTTCACAGAGCACATCTCAACATTACTACAGAACGACAAACATGCGGTATAATTAACCCACAAATTGCGCTTGCATACTTGAAATTGCATGATTAAAAGTACAATTTCCTCCTGCTAAGCTATCATCTAGGTTCCTAATTAAGCAATTGCACATGCTTCTTTCACTCATCCTATTTTTAAGCTTTCTTGATGATTCTTTATTGTTATATTTTCGTGGTTTGCATTAATTCATAAAACATATGTTACCCAAGTGTACGGAACAAAATGATTGCCGAGTTCCTGCATGCAGTGATTAGTGTTCCGGAAAACAAAGTGAACTTTAGTAGGGACGTGAAATAAAGACGAAAATGAAAGTATTGCAATAATATTTGTGTTGAATTATCTAGTAAAAACAAAATGAATCTCAGTTGTGCTTTAATTTTTTTTTAAAAAGATTGTCATTTTTTTTTCTTTTATATATAACATTAATATTAATATAAATGTATATGTGAAGACAAAGAAACATCACCATGTTTTTTTTCATGTCTATGGGCCTATTTCTTATTTGTAAAAAATGCAATTGCAAATGTGATTTTCTAGGCTATGGAATTGCTAATGTTAGCAAGTGAAGCAGTCGCCCAGAAATGAATAGAGGTGCCCACTGGAGCAACCGTAAACTTATTCGCAATTACGTACGCATTTTAAGCCTATACACAAAAATTAGGAATATTGAAGTTAATGGTAAACCTATGGTAAAGCAGAATGGACACAGCAGTAGCGAGGCTGGCGCTATGTTTTTTGCATGTACGAGCTCACATCCGACGGCAGATACACGCCCCAAAAGCGGCCATTACACGCCAGTGTTTTTCCAACCACTTTTGGTTAACACCTCCAAATGATCACATCCTGTTAATCACTTTTCCATGAAATCCTCATTGAAATCAGGATCACATCAGCACCTTGATTCATGCGCAGTGCAATCGCAGCACGTGTGCAATCTGGCTATAATCACTCCCTTGCATGAACATCGTCCATTGAGAACAAAAATGAATTAAGCCTTAAGAGAAAAAAGAAGGAGAAGGAGAAGAAGGAGAAGGAGAAGGAAAAGAAGAAGAAGAAGAAGAAGAAGAAGAAGGAGAAAGAGAAGGAGAAGAAGAAGAAGATTATTAATCAAACCATAACCGTGCTGGGCGCACTATGTAGGATTACCCTGGGTGGAATAGATTCCACCCAGAGAAGAATACAGAAAATGGGTGGTTTCAGCATCCTAATGCTCAGAGTAAGGTCTCAGCATATACCGTAGATAGTAAAATGGTAAAACCTAAATCTATTTACCCAATATACTAATACTAGGAAAGAGGTCCAACATATTCCAGATGTCCTCAGTCTGCCCCTAATGCAGCCATGCACCCGCTCCTCCCTGCCTTCTCTCTATATGCTACTCCACCACCGGGTCCTCCATCTAGGTTAGTTCCATCTTCCATTGGGGCATCTGAAATAACTCATGTAAGGTGTACATAAAAGCTTTGAAGCTGCCCTCCCATGCACAATTAGACTCTCCTCTAGTCTTCAAACCTTCAGTGTTCCCTGAAAACTCACCTCCTCAGGCAAGCTTATCACATTCCGGGCCCACCCATGTAACCTTCATAACCTTTCATATCCAACTACATCCTGACTGTACAGTCCATACATATCCTCACATATTTTCTCTTACTTCACTTTCCCATTGTCCTGACCCTTGGCCAACATTGCTGTGTGACCATATCATACAGCCCAACAGGAACTTTTCTAATCTGGGAGACCATTATGCAATAAATACAACTATCCTTGTGTATCAGTGTCTATTTCCCTATAGATTGTAAGCTTGCAAGCAGGGCCTTCCTACCTCGATGTCTGTCTGTTATTACCCAGTTTTGCTCAATCACTGTTGTTTCCAATTGTAAAGCACAACAGAATTTTCTGCTCTACATAAGAAAAATAAAATACATTAATTAATCTCATGGTTCCTGGGAAAGCAGAGCCAGTGCTGGTGTACAAATGTAGCCAGCTATCTCATTTCCACGATACATATGCATGTGCACACCCATCGCAACCATGACTAATGGGGATATCCTATTAGCCACAGCAAAACATTGGGTGCGAAAACCGTATGTTTTTTCTTGTTTTTTACCAATGTTTCACCAATTTTTTTACAGGCTGTCCAGATTGAGTGGCTGTAAAAAAAATATGCCCTTTCTCAAGAAAACACACAGGTTCACACGGGGCTGTTTTCGCCAGAAACAGCCCCGTCTTCACACAAAAACGGGACTGTGTCTGGGGATTGGGTTTCGCCTGCCTCAAAATCCCCGATGACCGTGGACAACCTGCAGTTTCCCATGGCTGCTGCTGCAGCAGCAGCAGCAGGCTGGGAGTGCAGGCATGGCGTCATGGCCTGGAAGCGCCATGACCGCATCCCCCCCACCTCCTCCACCCCCGGCAGCGGTCACATGATGGGGAGCGGCCATGTGACCGGGGGGAGCCGGAGGAGCAGTGCTGCACCGGGAGCATCAGGTAACCACCGATAAGCCACTGCTGGTGCTGGCTTATCGGGGGTAATAGGATAGCCCCCGGTTTGACAATTAGCCCCAGTAAATTGCAGGGGCTTATTGGATATCCCCCTAAGTCTCTCCTGTGACTAGAAAATGTAGTGTAGTGTAGTGATGGGTGCAAATAGATACACATCTGTAGCTGTTACATACAAATACCCCCATTGGATGCCGACACAAAACTGACACATTATAAACATACTGTAGATTATACACTGATCAAGTTTAATATACAACATTTACAATGTAGACTCTTAGGGGGAGATTCAAATGATTGAAAAGTCAGTTGGGAGTCTGTTTTTTCCTATCTAATAGACAGGAAAGAACAGACACCCAACCGACTTTTCAAACATTTGAATCTCCCCCTTATTATCCCATTGTATTCATAACATACATTAACTAAACTTCAAAGGCATGCAGAAGTAACGAAGATATCTTGTCGCGCTCAGAACAAACACGTCAAAATGCCAATAAACAGTAGATGTCTTCTGGAAGTGCTGCAGAATCCCCTGTATCTTCTCTGCAATCAATTTCAAACACAGAATAATTATCATGTCACCATGTAGTGAGTAATTATTATAATTAATACATGCTTCTGACTGGTATCATTAGTAGTGCCAAAACATGAGTATTTTTTTAGCCTCCCATATCAGATCAGCTGCTCAGAAATGTCTCCCCTGATTATCCACATGAGAGACCTCTACCTTGAAGGTAACTACAGAGGGAGAGAGAGAAAGAGAGAGAGGAGAGGGATATGTATCTAGTCTAGTAGAGTGATAAAGGGGAGAGAACTGAAGGGGTTAATGTATCAAGCAGGGAAAAGATTGGAGAAGTTGAGCAGTGAAGTTGTCCGTGGCAACCACTCAACTTTTACCTATAATTTTAAAGAATGTACTGTACTTGATAAATACTACCTCAAAGCTGACTGGTTGCTATGGGGAATTTCTCCACTGCTCCACTCTTTTCATTGCTTGATACATCAACCAAAGTACCCACCAACCAGCTCCTAACTGTCATATTTCAAACACAGGGATATACATACTGTGAGGGACATTTACTAAGCAGTGATAAGAGCGGAGAAGTGAGCCAGTGGAGACGTGCCCATGGCAACCAATCAGCACTGAAGTAACATCTATAATTTGCATACTATAAAATGATACAGAGCTGCTGATTGGTTGCTGGGGCAACTTCTCCACTGGCTCACGTCTCTACTCTTATCACTGCTTAGTAAATGTCCCCATGAGTCTTGGAAAGAGATAAAGTATACAGCGATAAAGGGGTCTACTTACTAAGCCTTGGATGTAGATAAAGTACTAGTAAATCAGCTCCTAGCTGCCATGTCACAGGCTGGATTTTAAAAATGACAGTTAGGAGCTGATTGGTTGGTACTTTATCTCTGTTAACTTTATCTCCATCTGGCCTATCCCTTATGGATATTTTAGTAAATAAAAAATCTACTTACTAAAATAGCCATAAGGGGTAGGCCATGTTGAACAAAAGCGCAGTCCAGGAAAACTTATCAAAAACAACTGGTTTTGAAAAACTGTCAGACAAACCTGGTGCCGTAAAAAAGGAATAATAAAAAATCATTACAGAATCTTTTATCAATAAAAAAAAATAAACATTGCACCTTCTGAAACTCATTTAAATATCACCTTAATCTTAACATGGTTTATTGCATATGAGCGCGCATAACCCGTGTTGCTGTGCGGTCTGAAAGGGCCCAGGAGAAATATCCTGGGTCGAGCGACCCAGTATTTCAACTCTGATCGCTATGTTGTGTGAACAAGAAAGCCTGGTCGATGCAAACCATTTCCTGTTCACGCTACAGGGACAGTCGGCGCTTGGAGATCATGTGATCTTCAAGCTCCGCCCCCCACCAGTGTCACCGCTGACGTCACCAACCCGGCACTATGCTGGGTTGGGAATATCAGTGGAAAGGGGCCTGAGTGGATTGCACCCGGGAAGCACCCGTGTACGGCTCCTGGGTGCGGCCCGCGACCTGCGGTCTGAAAGGAATATTAATAGACCCCTGAATTGCTTAGCTTAACATTAGCTCATAAAGTAAGTTAGGCTTCATGTTAAAAATGTTGGGCATCTACTGGCTGGAAGAATTACTGAACAATTCTAAGGTGTTATTGCTTATGAGTCATGACAGTCAATGTTAAACACCATACAGTACATATAACATTGTAATATATTATTTGATATTGTAGTAAACTGTTGTAAAGAGTGAGCTTTCACAGTTCAGAACTTGGGGGGTAATTCAGACCTCATTGCATCAGCAAATTTGTTAGCAGTTGGGCAAATCCATGTGCACTGCAGGGTGGGCATATATAACATGTGCAGAGAGAGTTAGATCTGGGTGAGGGGGTGTTCAAACTGAAATTGAAAGTGCAGTGTAAAAATAAAGCAGCCAGTATTTACCCTGCACAGAAACAATGTAACCCACCCAAATCTACCTCTCTCTGCAAATGTTATATCTGCCTCCCCTGCAGTGCACATTGGGTCTAATTCAGACCTGATCACTATGCTGCGTTTTCGTACAGCCTGCGATCAGGTCTGAACTGCGCATGTTTATGCACCGCAATGCTCAGGAACGTCGAACCGCAGCGACGGGGAGTGACGGGCAGCGACGGGATGGTGCGAGAAAAGCAATTGCATGGGCGATCGCAAGGTGACTGACAGGAAGAGGCCGTTTGTGGGTGGCAACTGACCATTTTTAAGGAGTGTCCGGAGAAACATAGGTGGGACCAGGTGTTTGATGGGAGGGTTTCTGACGTCAGCTCCGGCCCTGATCATCGCACTGGAAGAGTAAGTCCTGGTCTCTGCGGAGACTGCACAAACTTCTGTTTGTGCAGCTCTCCTGCACATGCGATCGCACCCCTGCAGAGCGATTACCCCCTCCCCCTGTAGGCGGCGAATACCTGATCGCAGGGATGCAAAAAATGCACCCTAGCGATCAGGTCTGAATTAGGCCCATGGTTTTGCCCAACTGCTAACAAATGTGCAGCTACGATCAGGTCTAAATTACCCCCTTGATACCTTAGAATTAGTGATGAGCGGGTTCGGTTCCTCGGAATCCGAACCGCCCCGAACTTCACCCATTTTACACGGGTCCGAGGCAGACTCGGATCCTCCCGCCTTGCTCGGTTAATCCGAGCGCGCCCGAACGTCATATTCCCGCTGTCGTATTTTCGCGAGATTCGTATCCTATATAAGGATCCGCGCGTCGCCGCCATTTTCACTCGTGCATTGGAGATGATAGGGAGTGGACGAGTGCAGCGTTCTCTCAGTTGTGTTCAGTGTGCTGCAAATATCTGTGCTCAGTGTGCTGCAAATATCTGTGCTGAGTGTGCTGAAAATATCTACGTTCTCTGCCTGAAAAACGCTCCATATCTGTGCT
Organism: Pseudophryne corroboree; assembly: GCF_028390025.1. Taxonomy (NCBI): domain Eukaryota; kingdom Metazoa; phylum Chordata; class Amphibia; order Anura; family Myobatrachidae; genus Pseudophryne; species Pseudophryne corroboree. Next base: position 42,078,820 of record NC_086448.1, read on the forward strand.
GCATTGTAGTATAGGAGGACAGGACAGTGCAGAATTTTGCTGACCAGTGACCACCAGTATAGCAGTATGGTACATTAGTCCACTGCTCTACCTACCTCTGTGTCATCAAGTATACTATTCATCCATACCTGTGGTGCATTTTAGTTGTTGTGCGGTGTATATATAGTAGGAGGACAGTGCATAATTTTGCTGACCACCAGTATATAATATATAGCAGTACGGTACAGTAGGCCACTGCTCTACCTACCTCTGTGTCGTCAAGTATACTATCCATCCATACCTGTGGTGCATTTAAGTGGTGCGGTGTATATATAGAAGGAGGACAGTGCATAATTTTGCTGACCACCAGTATATAATATATAGCAGTATGGTACAGTAGGCCACTGCTCTACCTACCTCTGTGTTGTCAAGTATACTATCCATCCATCCCTGTGGTGCATTTAAGTGGTGCGGTGTATATATAGTAGGAGGATAGTGCATAATTTTGCTGACCGCCAGTATATAATATATAGTAGTACGGTACAGTAGGCCACTGCTCTACCTACCTCTGTGTCGTCAAGTATACTATCCATCACTGTGGTGCATTTAAGTGATGCGGTGTATATATAGTAGTAGGACAGTGCATAATTTTGCTGACCGCCAGTATGTAATATATAGCAGTACGGTACAGTAGGCCACTGCTCTACCTACCTCTGTGTCGTCAAGTATACTATCCATCCATCCCTGTGGTGCATTTATGTGGTGCGGTGTATATATAGTAGGAGGACAGTGCATAATTTTGCTGACCACCAGTATATTATATATAGCAGTATGGTACAGTAGTCTACTGCTCACCTACCTCTGTGTCATCAAGTATACTATCCATCCATCCCTGTGGTGCATTTTAGTTGTTGTGCGGTGTATATATAGTAGGAGGACAGTGCATAATTTTGCTAACCGCCAGTATATAATATATAGCAGTACAGTACAGTAGGCCACTGCTCTACCTACCTCTGTGTCGTCAAGTATACTATCCATCCATCCCTGTGGTGCATTTAAGTGGTGCAGTATATATATAGTAGGAGGACAGTGCATAATTTTGCTGACCACCAGTATATAATATATAGCATTACGGTACAGTAGGCCACTGCTCTACCTACCTCTGTGTCGTCAAGTATACTATCCATCCATCCCTGTGGTGCATTTAAGTGGTGCAGTGTATATATAGTAGGAGGACGGTGCATAATTGTGCTGACCGCCAGTATATAATATATAGCAGTACGGTACAGTAGGCCACTGCTCTACCTACCTCTGTGTTGTCAAGTATACTATCTATCCATAACTGTGGTGCATTTTAGTTGTCGTGCGCAGTATATATAGTAGTTGGCCATTGCTATTGATATATTACTGGCATATAATTCCACACATTAAAAAATGGAGAACAAAAATGTGGAGGGTAAAATAGGGAAAGATCAAGATCCACTTCCACCTCGTGCTGAAGCTGCTGCCACTAGTCATGGCCGAGACGATGAAATGCCATCAACGTCATCTGCCAAGGTCGATGCCCAATGTCATAGTAGAGAGCATGTAAAATCCAAAAAACTAATGTTCAGTAAAATGACCCACAAATCAAAATTAAAAGCGTCTGATGAGAAGCATAAACTTGCCAATATGCCATTTACGACACGGAGTGGCAAGGAATGGCTGAGGCCCTGTCCTATGTTCATGGCTAGTGGTTCAGCTTCACATGAGGATGGAAGCACTCATTCTCCTGCTAGAAAACTTAAAAGAGTTAAGATGGCAAAAGCACAGCAAAGAACTTTGCGTTCTTCTAAATCACAAATCCCCAAGAAGAGACCAATTGTGTCGGTTGCGATGCCTGACCTTCCCAACACTGGACGGGAAGAGGTGGTGCCTTACACCATTTGCACGCCCCCTGCAAGTGCTGGAAGGAGCACCCACAGTCCAGTTCCTGATAGTCAAATTGAAGATGTCACCGTTGAAGTACACCAGGATGAGGATATGGGTGTTGCTAGCGCTGGGGAGGAAATTGACAAGGAGGATTCTGATGGTGAGGTGGTTTGTTTAAGTCAGGTACCCGGGGAGACACCTGTTGTTCGTGGGACGAATATGGCCATTGACATGCCTGGTCAAATTACAAAAAAAATCACCTCTTCGGTGTGGAATTATTTCAACAGAAATGCGGACAACTGGTGTCAAGCTGTGTGTTGCCTTTGTCAAGCTGTAATAAGTAGGGGTAAGGACGTTAACCACCTAGGAACATCCTCCCTTATACGTCACCTGGAGCGCATTCATCACAAGTCATTGACAAGTTCAAAAACTTTGGGTGACAGCGGAAGCAGTCCACTGCCAACTAAATCCCTTCCTCTTGTAACTAAGCTCCTGCAAACCACACCACCAACTCCCTCAGTGTCAATTTCCTCCTTACACAGGAAAGCCAATAGTCCTGCAGGCCATGTCACTGTCAAGTCTGACGAGTCCTCTCCTGCCTGGGATTCCTCCGATGCATCCTTGAGTGTAACGCCTACTGCTGCTGGCGCTGCTGTTGTTGCTGCTGGGAGTCGATCGTCATCCCAGAGGGGAAGTCGGAAGACCACTTGTACTACTTCCAGTAAGCAATTGACTGTCCAACAGTCCTTTGCGAGGATGATGAAATATCACAGCAGTCATCCTGCTGCAAAGCAGATAACTCAGGCCTTGGCAGCCTGGGTGGTGAAAAACGTGTTTCCTGTATCCACCGTTAATTCACCTGGAACTAGAGAATTGCTTGAGGTACAGTGTCCCCGGTACCAAATACCATCTAGGTTCCACTTCTCTAGGCAGGTGATACCGAAAATGTACACAGACGTCAGAAAAAGAGTCACCAGTGTCCTAAAAAATGCAGTTGTACCCAATGTCCACTTAACCATGGACATGTGGACAAGTGGAGCAGGGCAGACTCAGGACTATATGACTGTGACATCCTACTGGGTAGATGTATTGCCTCCCGAAGCAAGAACAGCAGCGGTGGCACCAGTAGCAGCATCTCGCAAACGCCAACTCGTTCCTAGGCAGGCTACGCTTTGTATCACCGCTTTCCATAAGAGGCACAGAGCTGACAACCTCTTACGGAAACTGAGGAACATCATCGCAGAATGGCTTACCCCAATTGGACTCTCCTGGGGATTTGTGACATCGGACAACGCCAGCAATATTGTGCGTGCATTACATCTGGGCAAATTCCAGCACGTCCCATGTTTTGCAGATACATTGAATTTGGTGGTGCAGAATTATTTGAAAAATGACAGGGGCGTGCAAGAGATGCTGTCTGTGGCCCGAAGAATTGCGGGACACTTTCGGCATTCAGCCACCGCGTGCCGAAGACTGGAGCACCAGCAAACACTCCTGAACCTGCCCTGCCATCATCTGAAACAAGAGGTGGTAACGAGTTGGAATTCAACCCTCTATATGCTTCAGATGATGGAGGAGCAGCAAAAGGCCATTCAAGCCTATACAGCTACCTACGATATAGGCAAAGGAGGGGGAATGCACCTGACTCAAGCGCAGTGGAGAATGATTTCAACGTTGTGCAAGGTTCTGCAACCCTTTGAACTTGCCACACGTGAAGTCAGTTCAGACACTGCCAGCCTGAGTCAGGTCATTCCGCTCATAAGGCTTTTGCAGAAGAAGCTGGAGAGATTGAAGGAGGAGCTAATACAGAGCGATTCCTCAAAGTATGTGGGACTTGTGGATGGAGCCCTTCATTCGCTTAACCAGGATTCACGGGTGGTCAATCTGTTGAAATCAGAGCACTACATTTTGGCCACCGTGCTCGATCCTAGATTTAAAACCTACGTTGTATCTCTCTTTCCGGCAGACACAAGTCTGCAGAGGTTCAAAGACCTGCTGGTGAGAAAATTGTCAAGTCAAGCGGAACGTGACCCCTCAATAGCTCCTCCTTCACATTCTCCCGCAACTGGGGCTGCAAGGAAAAGGCTAAGAATTCCGAGCCCACCCGCTGGCGGTGATGCAGGGCAGTCTGGAGCGAGTGCTGACAACTGGTCCGGACTGAAGGACCTGCCAACGATTACTGACATGTCGTCTACTGTCACTGCATATGATTCTGTCACCATTGAAAGAATGGTGGAGGATTATATGAGTGACCGCATCCAAGTAGGCACATCAGACAGTCCGTACGTATACTGGCAGGAAAAAGGGGCAATTTGGAGGCCCTTGCACAGTCTGGCTTTATTTTACCTAATGGACAATCGGAGTATCTGGCGCTCGTGCTTATGGATATTCAGGTAAGTTTGGGCAGCAACTTGTTATTGGAGTACCTCTAGAAACTCCACATAACTAGCAATGATACAAGAAGTTTCACAAGTGCGCCTGCTAAAAGTGTATGGTTTGTGACTGATAATTACTGCACTATGAACAAATTAAGTTTTATAATGTGATGCTAGCAATATAATCAATACCAATAAACAGTATATATTAGAAAAAAATGCGTGTTTTATTTTCTGCAGTGACAAGGTCTTCATCTGCTGTATGCAGAGAGGGGGGGCTGGGAAAAAATATACTGCTTTGGATAAGGCAGTACCTTCAATCGTAAAATAACACCCTCAGATGGGTGTGCTAATGCTCCACTCCTATAGGTGGCGTCCCACCTAGGTAGAGGAATAATGTCCTAGATTGATATGTGTATAGTCCAGAGCCAATATAATGACAATGATGATTCGTTGAATGTCCTCTTAATCCAAGAGCTGAGGCGTGGGGTACCCCTAGGTGACCACTGGCAGTGCGGGGAGTGGGACAGAGTTAGTGCTCAAGGTAGTAAGGACTCCGGACAAACCGTACCCCGATGTCGCTCTGGTGAGCGCACCGCGGTTCTCTAAACAACAGAGCAGAAGCGAGCAGGTAAGGGACTCTGTAGGAGAGGAGAAGGCAAAGCGGATATCCCTATTAGGGCTAGAAGCATTCCCCTTCTCTCTCTCCAAGTCAAACAACCGATCCCCTGTTGTTTAGAGAACCGCGGTGCGCTCACCAGAGCGACATCGGGGTAGATCAGGACACAAAGGAGATACGGTTTGTTCGGAGTCCTTACTACCTTGAGCACTAACTCTGCCCCACACCCCGCACTGCCAGTGGTCACCTAGGGGTACCCCACACCTCAGCTCTTGGATTCCATCATTAAGAGGACATTCAACGAATCATCATTGTCATTATATTAGCTCTGGACTATACACATATCAATCTAGGACATTATTCCACTACCTAGGTGGGACGCCACCTATAGGAGTGGAGCATTAGCACACCCATCTGAGGGTGATATTTTACGATTGAAGGTACTGCCTTATCCAAAGCAGTATATTTGTTCCCATCCCCTTCCCAGCCCCCCCCCCCCCTCTCTGCATACAGCAGATGAAGACCTTGTCACTGCAGAAAATAAAACACGCATTTTTTTTCTAATATATACTGTTTATTGGTATTGATTATATTGCCAGCATCACATTATAAACATCATTTGTTCATAGTGCAGTATTTATTTTACCTAAGTTGCCCACCCTCCAGTGTGTCCTCCGAAAGAGTGTTTAGTGTCAGCAATCGGCGTACGAGGTTTCTTCCAGAAAATGTGGAGAAGATGATGTTCATCAAAATTAATTATAATCAATTCCTCCTTGGAGACATTCACCAGCAATTGCGTCCAGAAAGTACACAGGGACCTGAAATGGTGGATTCCAGTGGGGACAAATTAATAATCTGTGAGGAGGGGGATGTACACAGTGAAAGGGGTGAGGAATCAGACGATGAGGAGGAGGTGACATCTTGCCTCTGTAGAGCCAATTTGTGCAAGGAGAGATTGATTGCTTCTTTTTTGGTGGGGGCCCAAACCAACCAGTCATTTCAGTCACAGTCATGTTGCAGACCCTGTCGCTGAAATGATGGGTTTGTTAAAGTGTGCATGTCCTGTTTATACAACATAAGGGTGGAAGGGCCAGAGGACAATTCCATCTTGTACCTCTTTTTTCTTTCATTTTTCTTTGCATCATGTGCTGTTTGGGTACTACTTATTTAATCTGCCATCCTGTCTGACACTGCAGTGCCACTCCTAGATGGGCCAGGTGTTTGTGTCGGCCACTTGGGTCGCTTAGCTTAGTCACACAGCTACCTCATTGCGCCTCTTTTTTTCTTTGCATCATGTGCTGTTTGGGGACAATTTTTTTGAAGGGCCATCCTGTCTGACACTGCAGTGCCACTCCTAGATGAGCCAGGTGTTTGTGTCGGCCACTTGGGTCGCTTTGCTTAGCCATCCAGTGACCTTGGGGCAAATTTTAGGACTAAAAATAATATTGTGAGGTGTGAGGTATTCAGAATAGACTGGAAATGAGTGGAAATTATGGTTATTGAGGTTAATAATACTATGGGATCAAAATGACCCCCAAATTCTATGATTTAAGCTGTTTTTGAGGGGTTTTTGGAAAAAAACACCCGAATCCAAAACACAACCAAATCCGACATAAAAATTTCAGGGAGGTTTTGCCAAAACGCGTCCGAATCCAAAACACTGCCGTGGAACCGAATCCAAAACCAAAACACAAAACCCGAAAAATGTCCGGTGCACATCACTACTTAGAATGGAGCCAAGCCCTAACACTTCATATAACCTGATAGCAAACCACAGTAATACAATAATTATCAAAGAATCCAGATATTTACTTGTATCCCACACACTCTCATTGGCTCCTGTAATCAAGCTAAAGTATAGTCTTTGATAGTAAGGTTCCGTTGTGTCTGTGAATTGTTGGTGCACAGTTAAGTGTGTCATGTTAGGTTTCTTTCAGGTTGCCAGCCGGCATCATCATGCACATGAAGCCACAGTATTTAGGACTGTAGTGTACTATGAATATATTTAGAAGCACAGGGTGACACAATTCCCCTTCGTAAAGGACATTTGTATATCATTTGGCTAAAATTAAGATTACGTATAGCTAAATTAGCCTTTTTTCTAAATTACTACTAATCACCAATTTGATTAATAATTGGCACTTATGAATATTTATTAATATATTAGAATTGTGAGTGAAATTGTTAATTAAGAATTTCAAGTTCAGATACTGTACGTCATCTACAGAGTATTTTATGCGGCTCTGTGTTGCCAAAACGCTGTAATAACATCCGCAGGAAATGAATTGGTAAACAATTGTAACTACTGGAAATGTCATCCTTGACTAATATTCTGTTTCTAGATAAACCGATTATGCCTCCTGTGAATGAGTTATTATGTTCGTCCACCATTCCTAGTTCATAATTGGGAACAAAGATTTTCAGTTTTATCTCAAAGTCAATAAATTGGCTTGTAAAAAATTCAAAGTCTCAATCACCAGCAGAAAAACTGTCAGCTAAAAATTACAAGCAATCCCGGGGGACTAATTAAAATTAAAAGAACACTAGCCAAGAAATAACATTACTTTACCATGACTTATAAAAGAGCTTATCCTTACAGCATTAACATGTCTTGTAAATATTGTAAATATGTCACTATAAAAAGAAACAGTTCAATATCAGCTTCAAGCTTAACGCAGTCAATGAAAATGAAATTAATATGGGCTATCTAACGTTTGACTATGTATATTAACTAGGAGAAGTAATAACTTGTAACTGGCCTGTAAAACAAGGTAGCAGTATAGTATTAAATTTCGCAGTAATGGAACCCATCTTCCAGATCCCTGGTCTGAGGTCCTAAGGGGGACATTTACTAAGCAGTGATAAGAGCGGAGAAGTCAGCCAGTGTAGAATTGCCCATGGCAACCAATCAGCACTGTAGTAACATCTATCATTTGCATACTATAAAATAATACATAGCTGCTGATTGGTTGATGGGGCAACTTCTCCACTGGCTCACTTCTACGCTCTTATCACTGCTTAGTAAATGTCCCCCTAAGCTCAGATTTATCAAGGCTTGGAGAGGTATAAATTGCACAGAGAAAAAGTACCAGCCAACCAGCTCTTAACTGTTGTGTTAGAAGCTGGGTTTGAAAAAACAGTAAGGAGCTGATTGGTTGGCACTTTATCATCGTGCAATTTATCTCTCTCCAAGGCTTGATAAATCTGGGTGTAAGGACCTTGTTTAACGCTGGGATTAGCATCCTGTTTGTAGGGTTGCAGGTAGATTTACTGTAGATCTTGAACTAGGTTAATGTATTGAACTTAGACAAGATATTGGCTGCATCGTACTAGACTGGGTTTGATGATGTGGCAAGCAGTCAGCTTCCCGACGGATGGATCCCAACAGTCAATATGCTGATGCTGGGATCCGGAAGAAGGACGCAATACATACCAACGCAGCTTGGGATGCTGGCGTCATATTACCGACAGCCAGCATCCCGAACGTCCTCATAGTGGGATGCGCTGGTATCCTGCTGTGGTGGGTGGGGGGTGGAGATTAGTTTTAGGCAGGAGTAGGGGGGTTAGCGTTAGGGAGCAGGAACTGGAAGGGAGGGTTAGGTTTAGACACTTAGAGTGGGAGGTTAGGGTTAGACACCAAGCAGGGAGGGTTATGGTTAGGCACCACCAGGGAGGGTTAGGGTAAGTAAAAGGTGAGGATTAGGGGCCTTAATAGGGGGATGTCAGGATTGTGATGGATGGGATGCCGCTGACGGTATACTAACTGCAGGATCCCGTCCACCGCCAAATCATACTGATCCCGTTGATGTATACTGTACATAAAAACAAGCAGTGGCTAGTAAAGACAGTGATTTCTTTTTGGGGTACTCTTTTGGATTATTATGTATAGAAAAAGATTTTTTATAAATATATACAGTGTATTTATAGGTTTCAGGTGTGGAAAAAATGCTGCAAAGTACATATGCTTTCAAAAATAGACGTGCTAATAGTTTATTTTTATCAATGAACAAAATGCAAAGTGAGTAAACAGAAGAGAAAGAAATCTAAACCAAATCAATATTTGGTGTGACCACCCTTTGCCTTTAAAACAGCATCAATTCTTCTAGGTACACTTGCACACAGTTTTTGAAGGGAGTCGGCAGGGAGGTTATTCCAAACATCTTGGAGAACTGTGGATGTGGACTTGCTCAAATCCTTCTCTCTCCTAATATAATGCCAAACAGACTCAATGATGTTGAGATCAGGGCTCTGTGGGAGCCATATCATCACTTCAAGGACTCCTTGTTCTTCTTTACGCTGAAGATAGTTCTTAATGACATTGACTGTATGTATGGGGTCATTGTCCTGCTGCAGAAGAAATTTGGAGCCAATTAGACCCTTGTTTATATTAGTGATGAGCGGGTTCGGTTTCTCGGAAACCGAACCTCCCCGAACTTCACCCTTTTTACACGGGTCCGAGCCATACTCGGATTCTCCCGTATGGCTCGGGTAACCCGAGCGCGCCCGAACATCATCATCCCGCTGTCGGATTCTCGCGAGATTCGGATTCTATATAAGCAGCCGTGCGTCGCCCCCATTTTCACTCGTGCATTGGAAATGTTAGGGAGAGGACGTGGCTGGCGTCCTCTCCGTTATTGTTGAACTTGATTGTGCTGTGCACTATTGCTTAATTGTGGGGAGGACTGGGGAGCAGCTGTATAATATAGGAGGAGTACAGTGCAGAGTTTTGCTGATCAGTGACCACCAGTTATCCGTTCTCTGCCTGAGAAAAACGCTCCATATCTGTGCTCACAGTGTGCTGCATATATCTGTGCTCACACTGCTTAATTGTGGGGACTGGGGAGCAGCTGTATTATATAGCAGGAGTACAGTGCAGAGTTTTGCTGACAGTGACCACCAGTATACGTTGTCTGCCTGAAAAACACTCCATATCTGTGCTCAGTGTGCTGCTTTATTGTGGGGACTGGGGACCACCAGTATAATATTATATAGGAGGAGTACAGTGCAGAGTTTTGCTGACCAGTGACCACCAGTATATAATATATAGCATTACGGTACAGTAGGCCACTGCTGTACCTACCTCTGTGTCGTCATTAAGTATACTATCCATCTATATTCTATACCCTTGGTGCATTTTAGTTTTGCAGTTTGCTGACACAGTGACCACCAGTATACTATATATAGCAGTACGGAAGGGCACTGCTGTACCTACCTCTGTGTCGTCATTAAGTATACTATCCATCTACATTCTATACCTGTGGTGCATTTTAGTTTTGCAGTTTGCTGACACAGTGACCACCAGTATACTATATATAGCAGTACGGAAGGCCACTGCTGTACCTACCTCTGTGTCGTCATTAAGTATACTATCCATCTACATTCTATACCTGTGGTGCATTTTAGTTTTGCAGTTTGCTGACACAGTGACCACCAGTATACTATATATAGCAGTACGGTACGGAAGGCCACTGCTGTACCTACCTCTGTGTCGTCATTAAGTATACTATCCATCTACATTCTATACCTGTGGTGCATTTTAGTTTTGCAGTTTGCTGACACAGTGACCACCAGTATACTATATATAGCAGTACGGTACGGAAGGCCACTGCTGTACCTACCTCTGTGTCGTCATTAAGTATACTATCCATCTATATTCTTTACCTGTGGTGCATTTTAGTTTTGCAGTTTGCTGACACAGTGACCACCAGTATACTATATATAGCAGTACGGAAGGCCACTGCTGTACCTACCTCTGTGTCGTCATTAAGTATACTATCCATCTACATTCTATACCTGTGGTGCATTTTAGTTTTGCAGTTTGCTGACACAGTGACCACCAGTATACTATATATAGCAGTACGGAAGGCCACTGCTGTACCTACCTCTGTGTCGTCATTAAGTATACTATCCGTCTACATTCTATACCTGTGGTGCATTTTAGTTTTGCAGTTTGCTAACACAGTGACCACCAGTATACTATATATAGCAGTACGGTATGGAAGGCCACTGCTGTACCTACCTCTGTGTCGTCATTAAGTATACTATCCATCTACATTTTATACCTGTGGTGCATTTTAGCTTTGCAGTTTGCTGACACAGTGACCACTAGTATATATAGCAGTACGGTACGGAAGGCCACTGCTCTACCTACCTCTGTGTCGTCAAGAATACTATCTATCCACACCTGTGGTGCATTTCAGTTGTGCGCAGTATATATAGTAGTAGGCCATTGCTATTGATACTGGCATATAATTCCACACATTAAAAAATGGAGAACAAAAATGTGGAGGTTAAAATAGGGAAAGATCAAGATCCACTTCCACCTCGTGCTGAAGCTGCTGCCACTAGTCATGGCCGAGACGATGAAATGCCATCAACATCGTCTGCCAAGGCCGATGCCCAATGTCATAGTAGAGAGCATGTAAAATCCAAAAAACAAAAGTTCAGTAAAATGACCCAAAAATAAAAATTAAAAGCGTCTGAGGAGAAGCGTAAACTTGCCAATATGCCATTTACGACACGGAGTGGCAAGGAACGGCTGAGGCCCTTGCCTATGTTCATGGCTAGTGGTTCAGCTTCACATGAGGATGGAAGCACTCATCCTCTTGCTAGAAAAATGAAAAGACTTAAGCTGGCAAAAGCACAGCAAAGAACTGTGCGTTCTTCTAAATCACAAATACCCAAGGAGAGTCCAATTGTGTCGGTTGCGATGCCTGACCTTCCCAACACTGGACGGGAAGAGCTTGCGCCTTCCACCATTTGCACGCCCCCTGCAAGTGCTGGAAGGAGCACCCGCAGTCCAGTTCTTGATAGTCAAATTGAAGATGTCACTGTTGAAGTACACCAGGATGAGGATATGGATGTTGCTGGCGCTGGGGAGGAAATTGACAAGGAGGATTCTGATGGTTTGTTTAAGTCAGGTACCCGGGGAGACACCTGTTGTCCGTGGGACGAATATGGCCATTGACATGCCTGGTCAAAATACAAAAAAAAAACAGCTCTTCGGTGTGGAATTATTTCAACACAAATGCGGACAACTGGTGTCAAGCCGTGTGTTGCCTTTGTCAAGCTGTAATAAGTAGGGGTAAGGACGTTAACCACCTCAGAACATCCTCCCTTATACGTCACCTGCAGCGCATTCATCATAAGTCCGTGACAAGTTCAAAAACTTTGGGTGACAGCGGAAGCAGTCCACTGACCACTAAATCCCTTCATCTTGTAACCAAGCTCCTGCAAACCACACCACCAACTCCCTCAGTGTCAATTTCCTCCTTACCCAGGAAAGCCAATAGTCCTGCAGGCCATGTCACTGGCAAGTCTGACGAGTCCTCTCCTGCCTGGGATTCCTCCGATGCATCCTTGAGTGTAACGCCTACTGCTGCTGGCGCTGCTGTTGTAGCTGCTGGGAGTCGATCGTCATCCCAGAGGGGAAGTCGGAAGACCACTTGAACTACTTCCAGTAAGCAAATGACTGTCCAACAGTCCTTTGCGAGGAAGATGAAATATCACAGCAGGCACACAGCTGACAACCTCTTACGGAAACTGAGGAACATCATCGCAGAATGGCTTACCCCAATTGGACTCTCCTGGGGATTTGTGACATCGGACAACGCCACCAATATTGTGCGTGCATTACATCTGGGCAAATTCCAGCACGTCCCATGTTTTGCACATACATTGAATTTGGTGGTGCAGAATTATTTAAAAAATGACAGTGGCGTGCAAGAGATGCTGTCGGTGGCCCAAAGAATTGCGGGCCACTTTCGGCATTCAGCCACCACGTACAGAAGACTGGAGCACCACCAAACATTCCTGAACCTGCCCTGCCATCATCTGAAGCAAGAGGTGGTAACGAGGTTGAATTCAACCCTCTATATGCTTCAGAGGATGGAGGAGCAGCAAAAGGCCATTCAAGCCTATACATCTGCCCATGATATAGGCAAAGTAGGGGGAATGCACCTGACTCAAGCGCAGTGGAGAATGATTTCAACGTTGTGCAAGGTTCTGCAACCCTTTGAACTTGCCACACGTGAAGTCAGTTCAGACACTGCCAGCCTGAGTCAGGTCATTCCCCTCATCAGGCTTTTGCAGAAGAAGCTGGAGACATTGAAGGAGGAGCTAAAACAGAGCGATTCCGCTAGGCATGTGGGACTTGTGGATGGAGCCCTTAATTCGCTTAACCAGGATTCACGGGTGGTCAATCTGTTGAAATCAGAGCACTACATTTTGGCCACCGTGCTCGATCCTAGATTTAAAACCTACGTTGTATCTCTCTTTCTGGCAGACACAAGTCTGCAGAGGTTCAAAGACCTGCTGGTGAGAAAATTGTCAAGTCAAGCGTAACGTGACCCGTCAACATCTCCTTCACATTCTCCCGCAACAGGGGGTGCGAGGAAAAGGCTAAGAATTCCGAGCCCACCCGCTGGCAGTGATGCAGGGCAGTCTGGAGCGAGTGCTGACATCTGGTCCGGACTGAAGAAACTGCCAGCGATTAATGACATGTCATCTACTGTCACTTCATGATTCTCTCACCATTGAAAGAATGGTGGAGGATTATATGAGTGACCGCATCCAAGTAGGCACGTCAGACAGTCCGTACGTAAACTGGCAGGAAAAAGAGGCAATTTGGAGGCCCTTGCACAAACTGGCTTTATTCTACCTAAGTTGCCCTCCCTCCAGTGTGTACTCCGAAAGAGTGTTTAGTGCAGCCGCTCACCTTGTCAGCAATCGGCGTACGAGGTTACTTCCAGAAAATGCGGAGAAGATGATGTTCATCAAAATTAATTATAATCAATTCCTCCGTGGAGACATTCACCAGCAGCAATTGCCTCCACACAGGGACCTGAGATGGTGGATTCCAGTGGGGACGAATTAATAATCTATGAGGAGGGGGATGTACACAGTGAAAGGGGTGAGGAATCGGAGGATGATGATGAGGTGGACATCTTGCCTCTGTAGAGCCAGTTTGTGCAAGGAGAGATTGATTGCTTCTTTTTTTGGTGGGGGCCCAAACCAACCAGTCATTTCAGTCACAGTCGTGTGGCAGATCCTGTCGCTGAAATGATGGGTTCGTTAAAGTGTGCATGTCCTGTTTATACAACATAAGGGTGGCTGGGAGGGCCCAAGGACAATTCCATCTTGCACCTCTTTTTTCTTTCATTTTTCTTTGCATCATGTGTTTTTTGGGGACAATTTTTTTGAAGTGCCATCCTGCTTGACACTGCAGTGCCACTCCTAGATGGGCCAGGTGTTTGTGTCGGCCACTTGTGTCGCTTAGCTTAGTCACACAGCGACCTTGTTGCGACTCTTTTTTTCTTTGCATCATGTGCTGTTTGGGGACAATTTTTTTGAAGTGCTATCCTGCCTGACACTGCAGTGCCACTCCTAGATGGGCCAGGTGTTTGTGTCGGCCACTTGTGTCGCTTAGCTTTGCCCTCCAGCGACCTCGGTGCAAATTTTAGGACTAAAAATAATATTGTGAGGTGTGAGGTGTTCAGAATAGACTGGAAAAGAGTGGAAATTATGGTTATTGAGGTTAATAAAACTATGGGATCAAAATGACCCCCAAATTCTATGATTTAAGCTGTTTTTGAGGGGTTTTTGGAAAAAAACACCCGAATCCAAAACACAACCAAATCCGACATAAAAATTTCAGGGAGGTTTTGCCAAAACGCGTCCGAATCCAAAACACAGCCGCGGAACTGAATCCAAAACCAAAACACAAAACCCGAAAAATGTCCGGTGCACATCACTAGTTTATATATATATATATATATATATATATATATATATATAACTCACTTAAAAGTACCAAAAGGGAGGAGGTGTCCTTCAAATAAGAAGACTTAGGGGTATATGCAATTGCGGTCGAATTGCCGCGAAAGTCGAAAAAAAACGGGGCATTTTTCGACAAAAAATACCTGTCGAATCGGATTCGACAATGCAATACAGTACTTTTTGACAAAATACCTGCCGTTTCAGATTCGACTTTTTGCAAATCGACATTTTCAAAATTTGACATGTCTGCAAAGGTCAAAATGTGGCTTTTCGACAAAAGTATATTCAATTGAAGAATGTCGATTCGACAACAGTGCTTTTCGACAGTAATTTCGTCAATTTCATTCCGCCTCACTTTGCTGGCGGAATCTAATAACATTTTTTAAAAACATGTTTTTTTTGTGTGTTTTTTTTATTGCTAATAGCATATCTATTTTTATTAAAAGGGATTATGTACTTGGTTTGTCTATTTTTGACCCACAAGTATTTTTTAATAGATTTTTAAAAAGAATATTTTTTTCTTCACTCTGCTGAGGGGAATGTACTCATGCTTCAACAGTTTTACCCAGGATACACTTCTGCAAAACCACTCCAGTATTGGACCAGTTTACCCCACTCTACCATGGACGTCCTACTTGTGATGTGGACCTGAACCACCACCATCACTCTTTCAGGTGAGATGTATTGGCCAAAACTCCATCTTGTCTGAGTCACCTGTGTATATGAGCAGTGTTTCTGGGACATTTGTTCTTTCCCAGGGTGGAGGAAACACTCTCAAATTACCTCCTTATTCTCTTCCGCAGGTCTTATGGAGTATCCTTCCCGATTTGCAGGAACCAGCCAGGATTTGAAGGGACCGGACAGTTCCCATGCTGTACCATGGGTGACCTACTTGTGATGTGGACCTAAACCTCCGCCATGTTGCAGACAACCCCCCTCAGGTGAGATGTACAAAACTCCCTCTTGTTCAAGTCACCCCGGCATGTCTAAGGTGCAGCCCTCCGGCATTTGCAAAACTGCACATCCAATCATGCCCTGATACACCAATGCTTACGCTGTGTCAGGGAATGTTTGGATGTGTACTTTCTCAAGTGCTGGAGGGTTGCATTTGGGACAAAGGCCGCTGTTACCTGCTTGTGTCAAAGTGTTGCTTGTACCTTTTCTTTTCCTAGAAGGGTGACACTATTACCAATACCTGGAACCTCATACTATTCTCTTCCACAGGTCTTGCAGAGTATCCTTCCCAAGTTACGTGGATGTGAAGAGACACGACAGTTCCCCTGATGTACCATGGGCGACCTAACACAATACCACTGCATCTCTGAAATACCATATTTTACATTTTATTTGCTATTAATTTAAATAAAAACACACAAAACTTCTCATTTTAAAAATTTATTGAAGAAATATATTTGTATTTAATTTTGGATTAAAAAATAAAATGTAATAAAACAAAAAAAGTAGTGTTTGTTCTTCTTTACATTCTTTTCTTGTGTAGATATCTGTGAAAAAAAAATCCATATTAAGTAAAGACAATAATGATATCATGTTCATTCCTTTCCCAAGAACATTTATGAAACCACACAGCCCAGCATGACCCATTGCTGGACTGTGTTGTCCCCCAAGTGCAGGCGGTCCAAAGTGGCAGAGTGGTGTCAGTGGTCAGCACTTTGACACGCCTGCACTTGGGGAACCACACAGCCCAGCATGACCCATTGCTGGACTGTGTTGTTCCCCAAGTGCAGGCGGTCCAAAGTGGCAGAGTGGTGTCAGTGGTCAGCACTTTGACATGCCTGCACTTGGGGAACCACACAGCCCAGCATGACCCATTGCTGGACTGTGTTGTCCCCCAAGTGCAGGCGGTCCAAAGTGGCAGAGTGGTGTCAGTGGTCAGCACTTTTGACACGCCTGCACTTGGGGAACCACACAGCCCAGCATGACCCATTGCTGGACTGTGTTGTTCCCCAAGTGCAGGCGGTCCAAAGTGGCAGAGTGGTGTCAGTGGTCAGCACTTTGACGTGCCTGCACTTGGGGAACCACACAGCCCAGCATGACCCATTGCTGGACTGTGTTGTCCCCCAAGTGCAGGCGGTCCAAAGTGGCAGAGTGGTGTCAGTGGTCAGCACTTTGACACGCCTGCACTTGGGGAACCACACAGCCCAGCATGACCCATTGCTGGACTGTGTTGTTCCCCGAGGGCAGGCGGTCCAAAGTTTCTTGAATATATACATTGAAACATGGCTTTACTCACCTTGGTACGCACAACACGAACTACGCCGTCCACTTCAATTTTCCAACCAATCCTATGAAGACGCCAAAAATAAACACTAGTTAATAGTAAATTCACACAACAGTGAAAGCCTATTTTACACCAATACAAAAAGGATTTTTTTTAAAGAAAAAAAAGTGGTGTCAGAATAGCTCTTTGGCCCATCATACATGTAACCACAAGGAGCTTTCATCAGTCACCACACGCGCCCGCATACATGCCCGCGCATGTATGCCTAGACATAGCTCCTTGGTAGTATCCGGTCATGGGTGGGGGAGCCCAACACAAAAATTTAAACAATAGTATGGAGGAAAAAAAACTAATGGGAGGGGGAGAAAGGGAAACATGAAAAACATAAATAGTATATAATAAAACAATACGACCGGGCTTATGGTGGTTGTCCGTCCGGATCCTCTTCTTCCTCCTGATGGGGCGTCGATGGCCTGGGCGGCTGTGGAGTTCGTTGACTTGGCCTCGGTGGCCGTGCGGGTGTAGATGATGCGGCCGGTGTTGGTGGTGGAGGCATCTGGTGGGTGGGGTACATCCCTGTATATCCTTGGTACACATGTGACCGTCCATACCAGGATGGTAGTGGAGGAAGGGCAGGAGGCGTCCATGTGGCTTCTGATGGCGGTTGTGGTGGTTCACCAGCGTATTGACGAGCTGGCTCTGGGAGCTTATCGTACATCATCTGCAGTGTTGTTGCGATGATCTGGTGGCTGGATGCCGAATGTCGTTGGCTCTCCGACATGTTGTTAACGCTGTGTGCCAGGCATGATGTGTTATCCACCAGCCGGTTGATGGATGTGGCCAGAACTTGAAGGATGTCCATAGTCTCCCTGTGATCTTCTCGTCTGGTCTTTTGCGTTTCTGCCGTGCTGTCGGCAAGAGCCTTTTGCATTTCAACCAGACCGTTTGCCATCTTCTCCATTGTCTTCTCAATGACGTCCAGTCTGGTTTCAATGACATTCGTGTAGGTATCCTGGCGGGCGGTCACCTCTGCTGCCAGGGAGTGTACCCTCTGAACATTTGAGGGATCCTGCCCTTCCTGTACGTCTGCCACCAATTGCATTTGTGCAGCTGAAAAGAAAATTAGAAATTAGTATACACATTCATACATTTGTTTGAAGGCTCACAATTTGATAATTACTCACACAGGGATGTAGAAACAGCGGGCTGCTGCACTTCCACCTCGTCGTCCAACGAATCCTGTAGGAGATCAGGCCTGAAGAAGGGACCAATCCCAGACGCAAGTCCATTGCTGGTCCGTGGGTCCGTGGCACCGTGGCACCTCTGTTTGCAAAAGAAAAAAATAAAATAAAGTTAATAAACTATACAAAAATGGCGACCCCCCAAAAAAATAAAAACCTTCTCCATCCTGTGGTGCCGCTGCTCCAGGAGCTTCACTTGTCCTCAATTCTGGAGACTTTTCAAGGGTATGGCTAGATAGTAGATACGTCTGCATGGCTGTCTTCAAACCCAAGAAAAGTCTCGTTCGTTAACCCTGTAGACTCAAACAGTTCAGGTGATGGGTCCACAAGGGTAGTGTCTTGTTGATGCTCTTAGGTCACAGTCCCAGAGCTCCTGGAGAGATGACGAGCTGGTGATGGCCTGCGCGCAGGAGATGTAGTTTGGCGCCCAGCTGGTGGTGTGGTCGCCGACGGTGTCTGGCGCGTAGGTGACGTTCTGCACGCTGATGTCTGGCGCACAGGTGATGGTCTGCGCGCTGACGTTGTCTGGCACGCAGGTGACTTTCTGCGCGCTGATGATGTGTGGCGTGCAAGTGATGATCTGCGCGCTCCTGATGCTTGCTGCGCAGGTGATGGTCCGTGCGCTGCTGCCGATGCCTGCTGCGCAGGTGATGGTCCGCGCGCTGCCGATGTCCTGCGCGCAGGTGATGTCCTCTGGGCAGGCGTGTCTGGGGAAAAAGAACAAACACATTAGCAAATAAAAAATTTAAAAAAAAGATTTAGTACAGCTCATCTGAATGTATTCTTACCATCAGGCCTCCTTTTGGACTGCTTGTCTCCCGCCGTCTTCCGTCTTCTGGGCGGTTCTTCCTCCTCGGGAAAGCCAGCAGGACGGCTAGAGTCCACACCTCCGCGAACTCCTTGGACCATAACAGGGTTCATACGCCTTCTAATAACATTCTCCCAGGGTAGCCACTTCAGATTGAGAGCCGGACCACCTCCCGTAGCTGTCTCATGTCAGCGCTGAATCCCCATCTTCTTCTTGGTCTGTCTGCGGCAATCACTGTACTGCTTCATGCAGTTTCTGGTGCTACGGCGGTTTCCAGATACTGCAGTGACTTGTCTCGCGATTGTATCCCAGATGTTTCGCTTGGTCTTAGCTGCTGTGGTCTGTGCCCTTGGTCCATACAGAAGGACCTGTCGACGCCATCCACTAGGGCACAGTTTTCCGCCTCAGTGTATCTGGGTCCACACGGCTTCTTCTGTCCTGCGTCTTCACCAGAGGCTTCCTCCTCTGACTGATCCTCTTGCTGGCTTCTTGCCTTTAGGGATAAAAAAAAACATGCATTTAATAAGATCGGTATGTACCTATGAGTGAGTCAGTATCCCTGGCAGTTCGCATAGATACCTGTAGGTGTGCATGGCAGTGCGCAAACTAGGGTGTGTCAAGTTGGATGCTATTGTGTCTGCAGGTGTTGTCAGTATTTACCTGTCTAGGCCTTTTCTTTTTCTTTTGCTTCTGTCTTTGGTCCCTTGACGACCGCGGCTGGTCACTGCATGCCTGGTCGGTCGTATCCTCCTCCTGGGTCGGCTCCCACTCCTCATTGCTGTGCAGGGAAAAAAAATGCTTCTGAGGGGTGGGGGGAAGGGGGGGATCGGGGCCGCTTGTCCCTGGACATCTCTGTTGTAAAAAGAAAAAAAATATTTTTACAAATTTAACACACATTACATAATTACATGCAACCACACATCATGCTGCTGGGTGCTCAAGCAGGACCAAACACAACAAAAAAAAAATTGAAAAATTGAAAAAAATCTCAGCCAAACAAGCCAAAACCCCCGTACAAGCATCCCTGCATATGCTGGAGGTCAACCAGTGCTAAAGTAGGAGCAAAAAACATGTTTTGGAAACAAACGATATCACATGATGATGTCGACCACATGGCTGATACAAACACGATGAAAATCACCCCAAATAAGCCAAAAAGTACCTCCAGCATGTGCAGGGATGCACCAGTGCTAAAATAGGAGCAAAAAAACATGTTTTGGGAACAAACAACATCACATGTCGGACACATGGCAAATACCGACACACTCTAAAATCACCCCAAACAAGCCAAAAAGCATCCCTGCACATGCTGGAGGTCAACCAGTGCTAAAGTAGGAGCAAAAAACATGTTTTGGAAACAATCTAAACCACATGTTGGCCGCATGGCAGATACCGACACAGTCAAAGTCAGCCCAAACAAGCCAAAAATTACCTCCAGCATGTGCAGGGATGCACCAGTGCTAAAATAGGAGCAAAAAAACATGTTTTGGAAACAAACGACATCACCTGTCGACCACATGGTGGATACCGACACGGTCTAAAATCACCCAAAACAAGCCAAAAATCATTCCTGCACATGCTGGAGGTACACCAATGCAAAAGCATGACCCAAATAACATTTTATGGAAAAAAAAAACATGAAAAACTACCCCCAAACACAAAACTACCAAAAAAACATGCAGCAATACAAGCAGGAGCTATATACACATACCTGCACACATATACATACCCCAAACACCCCAAAGCAATGCCACATGTACACCTCATGGCACCCCCCAACTACACAAACACATACATGCAACGCCAGACCACATGTGGTACTTACCTAGAAATGTAGAAATCGCTCCAAAAATGACTCTCCTCCGGGGTAACAGGTATCCTCCTGTCCGTCCTGGATTAAAGCCTGCTGGGTGTACAAACGAAACCACAGCACACAACCAATTTGCTAGCTCTGCACCTCCACACACCTCTCTGCAGGTTCACAAAATGGCTGCTGAGCACGCAGCAAACAAGCCCTATAAAGGGCTCCAAATGGCGGGAAGTCGAATCCAGGATGCCCACTACTCGACGATGGGTCCGTTATTTGACAAGGGGAGTGTCTAATGCGTTTTGTATTGAATATGTCGAATTCATGGTCCCGGGTGGAGGGTTTCAGCTGTCGAGTACAGTCGAATCCTAAAACGGTCGAAAAAAAGATGCAATTCGGCCAGAATTGCATATACCCCTTACTCTGTATACATGGCTGTAACACTGAATCAAGGTACACAGAAATCGGCTGATATAGCGAGCCACGGGCAGAAATAATAGGTCTGCCCGGTGGTGATAGCTGATCTTTGTGTACCTTGGGTAAAGTATAAAGAAGCGGTACAACAGGAAAAGGAACAGACAGCGCCTTAGCCAAGTCCTCAGAGATAACTTCTAGTCAGCTACAATCTTTCAACTAGAGATGAGCGGGTTCGGTTCCTCGGAATCCGAACCCGCCCGAACTTCATGATTTTTTACACGGATCAGAGCGACTCGGATCTTCCCGCCTGGCTCGGTTAACCCAAGCGCGCCCGAACGTCATCATGACGCTGTCGGATTCTCGCGAGGCTCGGATTCTATCGCGAGACTCGGATTCTATATAAGGAGCCGCGCGTCGCCGCCATTTTACACGTGCATTGAGATTGATAGTGAGAGGACGTGGCTGGCGTCCTCTCCGTTTAGAGAAGAAATAGATAGGAGAGTGAGAGTGAGACAGTGACACTTCATTTACTGGAGCTTAGGAGGAGTACTCAGACAGAGAGTGCAGAATTTTGCTGATAGTATTAGTTAGTTATACTAGTGACAGAGTGAGACAGTAACACTTCATTTACTGGAGCTTAGGAGGAGTACTCAGACAGAGAGTGCAGAATTTTGCTGATAGTATTAGTTAGTTATACTAGTGACTGACCAGTGACCACCAGTGCAGTTTTATATTATTTAATATAATCCGTTCTCTGCCTGAAAAAACGATACACAGTGACTCAATCACATACCATATCTGTGCTCAGCCCAGTGTGCTGCATCATCTATGTATAATATCTGACTGTGCTCACACAGCTTAATTGTGGGGGAGACTGGGGAGCAGTTAGGTTATAGCAGGAGCCAGGAGTACATATTAAAATTAAACAGTGCACACTTTTTTTCTGCAGGAGTGCCAATGCCAGTGTGACTGACCAGTGACCTGACCACCAGTATAGTATACTATATTGTATTGGGATTGACTGTCTGCCTGTAAAAGTTAAACACACGTCATGTGACTTGTGTGGTGTTTTTTTATTCTATAAAATAAAAAACTCATTCTGCTGACAGTGTCCAGCAGGTCCGTCATTATATAATATATACCTGTCCGGCTGCAGTAGTGATATATATATATTTTTTATATCATTATTTATCATCCAGTCGCAGCAGACACAGTACGGTAGTTCACGGCTGTAGCTACCTCTGTGTCGGCACTCGGCAGTCCATCCATAATTGTATACCACCTACCCGTGGTTTTTTTTTCTTTCTTCTTTATACATACTACATCTCATTATCATCCAGTCTATATTAGCAGCAGACACAGTACAGTACGGTAGTCCACGGCTGTAGCTACCTCTGTGTCGGCACTCGGCAGTCCGTCCATAATTGTATACCACCTACCCGTGGTTTTTTTTTTCTTTCTTCTTTATACATACTACATCTCATTATCATCCAGTCTATATTAGCAGCAGACATAGTACAGTACGGTAGTCCACGGCTGTAGCTACCTCTGTGTCGGCACTCGGCAGTCCGTCCATAATTGTATACCACCTACCCGTGGTTTTTTTTTTTCTTTCTTCTTTATACATACTACATCTCATTATCATCCAGCCTATATTAGCAGCAGACACAGTACGGTAGTCCACGGCTGTAGCTACCTCTGTGTCGGTACTCGGCAGTCCGTCCATAATTGTATACCACCTACCCGTGGTTTTTTTTTCTTTCTTCTTTATACATACTACATCTCATTATCATCCAGTCTATATTAGCAGCAGACACAGTACAGTACGGTAGTCCACGGCTGTAGCTACCTCTGTGTTGGCACTCGGCAGTCCGTCCATAATTGTATACCACCTACCCGTGGTTTTTTTTTTCTTTCTTCTTTATACATACTACATCTCATTATCATCCAGTCTATATTAGCAGCAGACACAGTACAGTACGGTAGTCCACGGCTGTAGCTACCTCTGTGTCGGCACTCGGCAGTCCATCCATAATTGTATACCACCTACCCGTGGTTTTTTTTTTCTTTCTTCTTTATACATACTACATCTCATTATCATCCAGTCTATATTAGCAGCAGACACAGTACAGTACGGTAGTCCACGGCTGTAGCTACCTCTGTGTCGGCACTCGGCAGTCCGTCCATAATTGTATACCACCTACCCGTGGTTTTTTTTTTCTTTCTTCTTTATACATACTACATCTCATTATCAACCAGTCTATATTAGCAGCAGACACAGTACGGTAGTCCATGGCTGTAGCTACCTCTGTGTCGGCACTCGGCAGTCCGTCCATAATTGTATACCACCTACCCGTGGTTTTTTTTTTCTTTCTTCTTTATACATACTACATCTCATTATCATCCAGTCTATATTAGCAGCAGACACAGTACAGTACGGTAGTCCATGGCTGTAGCTACCTCTGTGTCGGCACTCGGCAGTCCGTCCATAATTGTATACCACCTACCCGTGTTTTTTTTTTTCTTTCTTCTTTATACATACTACATCTCATTATCATCCAGTCTATATTAGCAGCAGACACAGTACAGTACGGTAGTCCACGGCTGTAGCTACCTCTGTGTCGGCACTCGGCAGTCCGTCCATAATTGTATACCACCTACCCGTGGTTTTTCTTTTCTTTCTTCTTTATACATACTACATCTCATTATCAACCAGTCTATATTAGCAGCAGACACAGTACAGTACGGTAGTCCACGGCTGTAGCTACCTCTGTGTCGGCACTCGGCAGTCCGTCCATAATTGTATACCACCTACCCGTGGTTTTTTTTTTCTTTCTTCTTTATACATACTACATCTCATTATCAACCAGTCTATATTAGCAGCAGACACAGTACAGTACGGTAGTCCACGGCTGTAGCTACCTCTGTGTCGGCACTCGGCAGTCCGTCCATAATTGTATACTAGTATCCATCCATCTCCATTGTTTACCTGAGGTGCCTTTTAGTTGTGCCTATTAAAATATGGAGAACAAAAATGTTGAGGTTCCAAAATTAGGGAAAGATCAAGATCCACTTCCACCTCGTGCTGAAGCTGCTGCCACTAGTCATGGCCGAGACGATGAAATGCCAGCAACGTCGTCTGCCAAGGCCGATGCCCAATGGCATAGTACAGAGCATGTCAAATCCAAAACACCAAATATCAGTAAAAAAAGGACTCCAAAACCTAAAATAAAATTGTCGGAGGAGAAGCGTAAACTTGCCAATATGCCATTTACCACACGGAGTGGCAAGGAACGGCTGAGGCCCTGGCCTATGTTCATGGCTAGTGGTTCAGCTTCACATGAGGATGGAGGCACTCAGCCTCTCGCTAGAAAAATGAAAAGACTCAAGCTGGCAAAAGCAGTAGCACCGCAAAGAACTGTGCGTTCTTCGAAATCCCAAATCCACAAGGAGAGTCCAATTGTGTCGGTTGCGATGCCTGACCTTCCCAACACTGGACGTGAAGAGCATGCGCCTTCCACCATTTGCACGCCCCCTGCAAGTGCTGGAAGGAGCACCCGCAGTCCAGTTCCTGATAGTCAGATTGAAGATGTCAGTGTTGAAGTACACCAGGATGAGGAGGATATGGGTGTTGCTGGCGCTGGGGAGGAAATTGACCAGGAGGATTCTGATGGTGAGGTGGTTTGTTTAAGTCAGGCACCCGGGGAGACACCTGTTGTCCGTGGGAGGAATATGGCCGTTGACATGCCTGGTGAAAATACCAAAAAAATCAGCTCTTCGGTGTGGAAGTATTTCACCAGAAATGCGGACAACATTTGTCAAGCCGTGTGTTCCCTTTGTCAAGCTGTAATAAGTAGGGGTAAGGACGTTAACCACCTCGGAACATCCTCCCTTATACGTCACCTGCAGCGCATTCATAATAAGTCAGTGACAAGTTCAAAAACTTTGGCCGACAGCGGAAGCAGTCCACTGACCAGTAAATCCCTTCCTCTTGTAACCAAGCTCACGCAAACCACCCCACCAACTCCCTCAGTGTCAATTTCCTCCTTCCCCAGGAATGCCAATAGTCCTGCAGGCCATGTCACTGGCAATTCTGACGAGTCCTCTCCTGCCTGGGATTCCTCCGATGCATCCTTGTGTGTAACGCCTACTGCTGCTGGCGCTGCTGTTGTTGCTGCTGGGAGTCGATGGTCATCCCAGAGGGGAAGTCGTAAGCCCACTTGTACTACTTCCAGTAAGCAATTGACTGTCCAACAGTCCTTTGCGAGGAAGATGAAATATCACAGCAGTCATCCTGCTGCAAAGCGGATAACTGAGGCCTTGACAACTATGTTGGTGTTAGACGTGCGTCCGGTATCCGCCGTTAGTTCACAGGGAACTAGACAATTTATTGAGGCAGTGTGCCCCCGTTACCAAATACCATCTAGGTTCCACTTCTCTAGGCAGGCGATACCCAGAATGTACACGGACGTCAGAAAAAGACTCACCAGTGTCCTAAAAAATGCAGTTGTACCCAATGTCCACTTAACCACGGACATGTGGACAAGTGGAGCAGGGCAGGGTCAGGACTATATGACTGTGACAGCCCACTGGGTAGATGTATGGACTCCCGCCGCAAGAGCAGCAGCGGCGGCACCAGTAGCAGCATCTCGCAAACGCCAACTCTTTCCTAGGCAGGCTACGCTTTGTATCACCGCTTTCCAGAATACGCACACAGCTGAAAACCTCTTACGGCAACTGAGGAAGATCATCGCGGAATTGCTTACCCCAATTGGACTCTCCTGTGGATTTGTGGCATCGGACAACGCCAGCAATATTGTGTGTGCATTAAATATGGGCAAATTCCAGCACGTCCCATGTTTTGCACATACCTTGAATTTGGTGGTGCAGAATTTTTTAAAAAACGACAGGGGCGTGCAAGAGATGCTGTCGGTGGCCAGAAGAATTGCGGGACACTTTCGGCGAACAGGCACCACGTACAGAAGACTGGAGCACCACCAAAAACTACTGAACCTGCCCTGCCATCATCTGAAGCAAGAAGTGGTAACGAGGTGGAATTCAACCCTCTATATGCTTCAGAGGTTGGAGGAGCAGCAAAAGGCCATTCAAGCCTATACAATTGAGCACGATATAGGAGGTGGAATGCACCTGTCTCAAGCGCAGTGGAGAATGATTTCAACGTTGTGCAAGGTTCTGATGCCCTTTGAACTTGCCACACGTGAAGTCAGTTCAGACACTGCCAGCCTGAGTCAGGTCATTCCCCTCATCAGGCTTTTGCAGAAGAAGCTGGATACATTGAAGGAGGAGCTAACACGGAGCGATTCCGCTAGGCATGTGGGACTTGTGGATGGAGCCCTTAATTCGCTTAACAAGGATTCACGGGTGGTCAATCTGTTGAAATCAGAGCACTACATTTTGGCCACCGTGCTCGATCCTAGATTTAAAGCCTACCTTGGATCTCTCTTTCCGGCAGACACAAGTCTGCTGGGGTTGAAAGACCTGCTGGTGAGAAAATTGTCAAGTCAAGCGGAACGCGACCTGTCAACAACATCTCCTCCTTCACATTCTCCCGCAACTGGGGGTGCGAGGAAAAGGCTCAGAATTCCGAGCCCACCCGCTGGCGGTGATGCAGGGCAGTCTGGAGCGACTGCTGATGCTGACATCTGGTCCGGACTGAAGGACCTGACAACGATTACGGACATGTCGTCTACTGTCACTGCATATGATTCTCTCACCATTGAAAGAATGGTGGAGGATTATATGAGTGACCGCATCTAAGTAGGCACGTCACACAGTCCGTACTTATACTGGCAGGAAAAAGAGGCAATTTGGAGGCCCTTGCACAAACTAGCTTTATTCTACCTAAGTTGCCCTCCCACAAGTGTGTACTCCGAAAGAGTGTTTAGTGCCGCCGCTCACCTTGTCAGCAATCGGCGTATGAGGTTACATCCAGAAAATGTGGAGAAGATGATGTTCATTAAAATGAATTATAATCAATTCCTCCGCGGAGACATTGACCAGCAGCAATTGCCTCCACAAAGTACACAGGGAGCTGAGATGGTGGATTCCAGTGGGGACGAATTGATAATCTGTGAGGAGGGGGATGTACACAGTGATATATCGGAGGATGATGATGAGGTGGACATCTTGCCTCTGTAGAGCCAGTTTGTGCAAGGAGAGATTTATTGCTTCTTTTTTGGGGGGGGTCCAAACCAACCCGTCATATCAGTCACAGTCGTGTGGCAGACCCTGTCACTGAAATGATGGGTTGGTTAAAGTGTGCATGTCCTGTTTATACAACATAAGGGTGGGTGGGAGGGCCCAAGGACAATTCCATCTTGCACCTCTTTTTTCTTTTATTTTTCTTTGCGTCATGTGCTGTTTGGGGAGGGTTTTTTGGAAGGGCCATCCTGCGTGACACTGCAGTGCCACTCCTAGATGGGCCCGGTGTTTGTGTCGACCACTAGGGTCGCTTATCTTACTCACACAGTCAGCTACCTCATTGCGCCTCTTTTTTTCTTTGCGTCATGTGCTGTTTGGGGAGGGTTTTTTGGAAGGGCCATCCTGCGAGACACTGCAGTGCCACTCCTAGATGGGCCCGGTGTTTGTGTCGGCCACTAGGGTCGCTTATCTTACTCACACAGTCAGCTACCTCATTGCGCCTCTTTTTTTCTTTGCGTCATGTGCTGTTTGGGGAGGGTTTTTTGGAAGGGACATCCTGCGTGACACTGCAGTGCCACTCCTAGATGGGCCCGGTGTTTGTGTCGGCCACTAGGGTCGCTTATCTTACTCACACAGTCAGCTACCTCATTGCGCCTCTTTTTTTCTTTGCGTCATGTGCTGTTTGGGGAGGGTCTTTTGGAAGGGACATCCTGCGTGACACTGCAGTGCCACTCCTAGATGGGCCCGGTGTTTGTGTCGGCCACTAGGGTCGCTTATCTTACTCACACAGTCAGCTACCTCATTGCGCCTCTTTTTTTCTTTGCGTCATGTGCTGTTGGGGAGGGTTTTTTGGAAGGGCCATCCTGCGTGACACTGCAGTGCCACTCCTAGATGGGCCCGGTGTTTGTGTCGGCCACTAGGGTCGCTTATCTTACTCACACAGTCAGCTACCTCATTGCGCCTCTTTTTTTCTTTGCGTCATGTGCTGTTTGGGGAGGGTTTTTTGGAAGGGACATCCTGCGTGACACTGCAGTGCCACTCCTAGATGGGCCCGGTGTTTGTGTCGGCCACTAGGGTCGCTTATCTTACTCACACAGTCAGCTACCTCATTGCGCCTCTTTTTTTCTTTGCGTCATGTGCTGTTTGGGGAGGGTTTTTTGGAAGGGCCATCCTGCGTGACACTGCAGTGCCACTCCTAGATGGGCCCGGTGTTTGTGTCGGCCACTAGGGTCGCTTATCTTACTCACACAGTCAGCTACCTCATTGCGCCTCTTTTTTTCTTTGCGTCATGTGCTGTTTGGGGAGGGTTTTTTGGAAGGGACATCCTGCGTGACACTGCAGTGCCACTCCTAGATGGGCCCGGTGTTTGTGTAGGCCACTAGGGTCGCTTATCTTACTCACACAGCGACCTCGGTGCAAATTTTAGGACTAAAAATAATATTGTGAGGTGTGAGGTATTCAGAATAGACTGAAAATGAGTGGAAATTATGGTTTTTGAGGTTAATAATACTTTGGGATCAAAATGACCCCCAAATTCTATGATTTAAGCTGTTTTTTAGGGTTTTTTGAAAAAAACACCCGAATCCAAAACACACCCGAATCCGACAAAAAAAATTCGGTGAGGTTTTGCCAAAACGCGGTCGAACCCAAAACACGGCCGCGGAACCGAACCCAAAACCAAAATACAAAACCCGAAAAATTTCCGGCGCTCATCTCTACTTTCAACATGGTTACGACATGGTTTACTATACTCTCAGTTTGTACGTATTTGTCGTATTTGTAGTTCAAGTGAGGAAACCATGTTACAACTGGATATCCAGCACAATAAATTCCTTGAGAGAGGTTACAAAATTAACATCTGGAGGGAGCTAAATCCAGATCTTTATCTCATACACGCTCTTCCTTGTTAGCCCCTCGTCAAAGGAATTTACCTGACAATACCATTGTATGGGTTATTAACTTTAATACTAAATCTTCGGCATTGATTCGTACTGCGAAACAACTATGGCCCATAGTCAATAATGATGCTAAGCTCCCTCTTTTAAGGAAAACTGTAGTAAATTAATGAGGTAAAAATATTGGTTGAGCCTACGTCCCAGCATTTTTTAAGCAGTAAAACAGGCTGTTTTAAATGTCTGGGCTGCACAACCTGCAGCTACTGTATATGCTGCCAGGGAGTTATTTTTGCCATCCTTATACAGGTAAACACTTTAAAATTAGACATCGTTTGACATGCACTACTACCCACGTAGTGTATATGATCTCATGCCCTTGCGGCTTACACTACGTGGGTAAAACTGAGCGCCAGTTCAGGGAGAGGATGGCTATACACTGTTCTGCTATACGGGCAGCCATCCTCTCTGGAACTGGTGAACAGTCTATGGCTAAACACTTCGCTCTGGCAAAACATGGCCTGTCCTCCTTACGTTATAGGATGATTGACCACGTGCTGGTATCGCCTAGAGGGGAATAGAGCAAGGTTATTACTACAGCGTGAAGCATGTTGGATTTTCCTCCTTGATACGATATCACATAAGGGGATAAATGAAAGTTTAGGACTACATTGTTTTCTTTGATTATTTTTGTATTGTATATCCTTGTGATATTTCCTCTTGTGTATGTTTATATGTAATGCTGTTTGCAACAGTTTTATGTGATTAATTGCTGTCACTTTAAATGATACCTCAACTCAGGTGTGTTACCTGAGTGCACAGCCTATATATATCTGTACTGTATGTTTGTAAGTCACTTCCTGATGAAAGGGGCGGAGACCCCTGAAACGTAGATGCAATAAAGTTTGACCATCGATTTTGAGTCTCCGAGTGCTGCCTAATCCTCAAATTTATTCCTACGAGCAGCAAAAAAAGGATTAATAATAATAAACCGATGTGGCTTAATAAAAAAATAAAGGAACTTTTGGGCAAGAAAAGGAGAGCATTTAAAAAATACAAATCTGATGGGAATGCGGAATCATTTCAGCACTATAAAGACTGTAACAAAATATGCAAAAAAGAAATAAGAGCGGCTAAAGTAGAAACAGAAAAACTAGTAGCTAAGGAAAGCAAGTCAAATCCCAAAAAATTCTTCAAATACATTAATAGCAAGAGATTAAAGAAGGAGAGTATAGGCCCTGTAAAAGACAAGTCGGGAGTCTTAATCAAAAATGATAATGACATAGCGGACATACTTAATGAATTTTTTTTAACAGTATTTACTAGACAAGACCCAATTCAGGGACTGACACACAATCTCAATTATGAGAATATCCCACTGATAGGTACTTATTTAAGTGAGGAGGTAGTCTGTGACCTATTAAAACATTTAAAGATTAATAAGTCACCGGGGCCCGATGGAATTCACCCAAGGGTTCTAATGGAGCTTCACTCTGAACTGGCAAAACCGCTATTTTTGATCTTTAAGGATTCAGTTATATCAGGTATGGTTCCCAAAGACTGGCGTATAGTGGAAGTAGTGCCTATATTAAAAAAGGGAAGTAAAGCTGAACCGGGTAACTATAGACCAGTTAGTCTTACATCTATAGTGGGGAAAGTACTGGCAGGTATTCTAAGGGATAGTATTCAGAAGTTCCTTGAAGCCAATAAAATCATTAAAAGGAAT
Organism: Pseudophryne corroboree; assembly: GCF_028390025.1. Taxonomy (NCBI): domain Eukaryota; kingdom Metazoa; phylum Chordata; class Amphibia; order Anura; family Myobatrachidae; genus Pseudophryne; species Pseudophryne corroboree. The sequence goes on from NC_086448.1 coordinate 42,109,773, forward strand.
CAACATGGATTTGTGAAGGACAGATCCTGTCAAACCAACTTACTTGGTTTTTACGAAACAGTAAGTGCAATCCTCAATCAGGGTAAAGACGTGGATGTAATCTTTTTAGACTTTGCCAAAGCTTTCGACACAGTACCACACATACGACTTATCTACAAGCTACAAGAAATAGGGCTAGGAAGCACTATATGCACATGGGTCAAGAATTGGTTAGATAACAGAGAGCAGCGCGTTGTGGCTAATGGATCTCTTTCAAATTGGACTGAAGTGTTAAGTGGTGTGCCACAAGGCTCGGTATTAGGACAGCTATTGTTCAACATTTTCATTAACAACCTAACAGAAAGTCTAGAGAGCATGATGTCAATTTTTGCAGATGATACCAAATTGTGTAAGGCTATGAATACGGAGGAAGATGCTGAGTCTCTTCAGAACGACTTAGTTAAATTAGAAACATGGGCAGCCAAATGGAGAATGCG